>NC_133036.1:20948333-21309166 GCF_048771995.1 Taeniopygia guttata
CTGCAACACCTCCTTGAAACTGAATGGAAATTGCTCACTGAGGGCCTCACTTAGGGCTGACACAGTGTTCTGGCACTGACTGACCTGTCACATTTCCAGTTCTTTGTATAATTCAGTTAAATTCCTCCAAAAAGAAAAAAAAAAAAAAAACAGCGAAGGAAAAGGAAAAAGCCTTTTCATTTCAGTAATATCTAAATGAAACAGTGATAATGACAAGTGCAAGACCTCCTCTTTTCATCTGGGTTATGTTTTGCTGAAGTTTCTCTTGGTGGAGATGAGCTTTATATAGAATTTTCATTTCCTCTCTTTCCAAATTTTTTCCTCCCCTATCCCTGAAGTTCTATTGTGTTGTGTCCCTGCAATAGTGTATTTTACCCCTTAAGTAAAATTGTGCATTTAACAAAAAAAAAAAAAAAAAATTCAGTACATTTCACTAAAAGAAATCAACAGCTACTATTTAGTGCAGCTGTTGCAGTAATTGTGTGGGAGAATACTGGGAATGTTAGAAGGTGACTGGGTAATATTTACTCTATGCACCATCACAGAATCATTTTGGTTGGAAAAGACTATTAAGATCATCAAGTCCCACTAATAACCCATCACAACCACCACTGACCCATGTCACATTTATTTGAATAGTAAGAATAAAACCAAATTCACATCTGCAATCTAGTGCCAAGCAAAAGAGGTGTCAGTGATTGAGAGGTTGGACTAGAAAACCTTTGAAGGTCCTTTCCAACTCAAACTATTCCATAACTTTACTCCACCTGAGCACTGGGTGCTTTGTGTTCAAGGCAGAGCATCATGAAATCCAAAGTATTTCTGTTAGCGTTCGGAAACACATAATCACGGGATATGATTATATGCAGGTGCTTTTATTAAGAGCTCTGGGAGTCGGGGTACAAACCCAAATCTGAATCCGAACATAAGTTTCGAGCTGAACGTATTTTATACCCTATCGTTGTATAACTTACACATTAATTATTAAACTTACATTGTTCTATTGTATACATTGACATGAGTTTATAGTGATCTTTCTTAGGTCCATGACCACAGTTTCACATTATTATTCTTTCTGATTAAACAGTATTTATATTTAATTACTAAACAGTCATCACATCTAACAATTATATCAAATATCATGTACTAGCTACATAGTACTATTTCTCCCTGTGCTAAAGGTATTTACCTTTCCAAGGCCTACTAAGTTGTTGTTTTTTTTTTTTTGTTAACCCTAAATCTCATGATTTTAAAACCCTTTTACTATCATTTCCAGCAGTGAGATATTAACTCTTAGAGAAAATGGCATTAAAGGCACAGTATTTTGTGGTTTTTAATGAACATTAATTCCCAGTTTAATCAAAAAGCCATGTGAGAAGTTCTCAGTCAAGCCAAGCTGGGAACTCAGACCACAGGAGACAGCATTTGTAAAATTAAACCCATGCAAAGAATTTGAGATGAAGTGTGAAGTCAGTTGGAGTGTTCTCATTTTCTCCTCTATATGCCAAAAAACACACAGCAAAGAAGTTTAGATGTGCTTCAAATAAGGTCTAATTATTTCTAGACTAGAATAAAGGTATTAAAATATGTTCAAGGATTATTAAGAAAGGAACATCCAAGCAGATATCAGTTTTAGCTAAAAATCAGGAATTTCATCTGAAAAAGGCATAAAAGCAAAAATTCCCTCTCTTAAATAATATAATGCCATTCTTAACTTTTATAAAATACTGGATTTACAACAATTTACAAATTCAAACTTGTTCTGGAAGATCAACTGAATTCTCTAGTCACTAGAGGTCACTATTAGTTTTGAATCATTCAAGTCTGCTGACATCTAAATCTTCTTCAGAATGTTCTAAATTTGAGAACTTGCCTCTGCGAAATATATTCATGCTAAATAAGGGTACTTGAAATAGGTAAGTGAGTTTCTTCCTGAGAAAAATAAGTCCAGAAGTACGGGTCAACAAGTTCTGATTTGGAGAGTATTTTAAAATATTGAATTTATCATGGTCCTTCCAGCCACAGGTTCATTCCAGTGACTCCAGCAATAAAGAATTTTGAGATGAGGTGCCCCCAAGAACAGCCAAGATTATCTTGGCACTCATTCAAGTCATAACCCACCAGATAAGAGAAAGAAAATAAAATAGAATGGTTGGACATTCAGGTATTCACTCGGAAGACAACAGAACAAGAAATGATGATTGATTTTTGAGGGGAAAAAATTAAAAAGAGAAACAAAACTGGTGAAAAATAAAGGCTTTTTGGTTGTTTTCTGGACATTGTCTAATATTTATTGCTATTTTGACCTACAATAAAGTTTTTTGTGTGAGGGATTCACTGCAGAGCTGTCACTGCTTCTGCCCCCACACCACATTTCTGGCACTGAAGTTGCCTCTTCATTGTTTCCCTTTTCTGCAGAAGGTTGGTGAGGGTGAAGACTAAACAAAAAAACTTTCAAAGTTATTTTCCTTTTCTATATAAAAACACAAGACAATGATGAGTCTGATGAAAAACTCAGGGACATGCAGTGTCTCTCCAGTCCTTGATACACCCAGGAGGCAGAGCTGCTGAAAGGGCTGGAAGGGATGTCCTGTGAGGAGCTGAGGACCCTGAGCTTGTTAAACTTGGGAAAAAGGAAGACGAGGGTGACCTCACTGCTCTCTACAGAAGAAGGAACATGGTATCTACTGACGGGATGTGGTAAAAGCTCTTCCAGATGAAGTTTTACAACACCTTAGGAAGCATTTCTTTCCAGAGAGGATGACCAAGTACTGGAAGGGCTTCTTAGATAGGTAGTTGAGGCCCCTGGTCTGTCAGGGTTTAGGAGCCGTTTGGACAATGCCCTTGAGAACAAGGGCATGCCCTTAATCAGTCATGAACTGCTCAGGCAGTTGGATTAAGTGATGGTTGTGCTTCCCTACCATGGAAATAGTCTGTTCTATTCTACTGAAGTTCAAAGGCAAAGCTGTGAAGATAAAGGAAAATCCATATATTTTGACTGGAGTTAAAATAAAAGTCAAAATTTTGCTGTACAAAGAACATTGAGACTCTATATGGGTTTAGGATTCAGAGTTCACAAAACAGAAACAAAATTCTGGATAGGATTTTGAGCCCTGAAAAATTCCCTGCCTGGGGAGGGCAGATCATCAGTAGTTATAAACCAGGTCAGAGCTGCAGGTCCCACTGCCAGCTGCATTGTTTCACACCGAAGACATCATATGAGCAGGTTTTGGGTGCTGCAGAGGGACCAGTAGGTGCTCCCCAAAAATGTGAGATCCCCTTAGATAATTTAGAGGAGAAGAGACTCTCCCCTTCTAGGCCTTTCTAGCTGGGTGGCTTCCTGGGATAATTTTTGTTCTTGCTTATGAATGATTTTGCCCCATTTATATAAGATTAAGGATTTCTAGTAATCAGAAGGTATGAATATGTGCCTTTAACTTCCCTATATTTTCTACACGTATAATGATCAATTCTCCATCTATAGACAATATTTGTCACATTTCCCCTCCCCTTGCAGCACAAGCTTCACCTTCATTTGATCACCTGAGATGCAAACAACCTCTCCACCAAAAAAAGCAACAAAAATGTCATAACCAACACTGTGGGAATCTAGGAATCTTCCACACCTTTCCTGAGGCAGCATCAGGGAACTGTAAATTCCCTATGCATTAGAATTCCCAAGCTGAGTTAGCAGGTGACTGAATGCCACAGCACAAGATTAACCCAAAGATCTCAACATCCTGTGGAGTTGTGTTTTTTATGTTTTATTACATTTGTATTATGTATAGGTTTGTTCCATGTACCCCCCAGTTCTGTAACGGTTTTCCCCAGGTTTTCCCACCTTTCCCCGTGTGTCTGTTATCCCCAAAAATGCTAAGTCATACCCCTGTTTACCCCAGATGCCTGTCTGTCACTCGGTGTCCCTTCCCCTCCACCTAGAATCTTCCACCCGGGACGCCGGGTGATTGGTAAAGGACCTGGGACCCTTCCCCTGTCTATCCTTCATTGGATGTACCCCCGTATCCCACCACCCTCGAACCCCCCGCGGTTTTACCCCATTGGCTGTTCGGTTTTCCCCCATTCCGTACTTAATTCGTTCGCGCGGTTCATTCCGGGCTTTCTTCTGGCTGGCTCCAGCGCATTCCGCCCCGCCCACGCCTTTCCGGCAAACTTCGGTGCGGCTCGCCTGGTCCCCTTCGAATTATTGTATTCCCCGTTGGATTACAATAAACGGAATTCACCCCCAGAGAAAGACTCTCCTCGTAATTCACCCTGGGGTCGCTGACTGCTCTCTAGAACTCCGATAGCGCTTCCCAAAGCCCGCGAGGGTCCAGCGGAAAGCGCTAGAAACCTGCCCGCCCCTCTCCCCAGAGATAGCCAGGGCACAGGAAGGGCGTCGGGGAGAGGAGCATCGGCAACATCCTCTCTCCATTTCCACACTGTACATCCTTGCCTCGCAGACAACTGTGTTTCTTCTATGTTTGCCCACATTTAATACTGGAATAAGAATATAAGACTATTAAAATGCCAGTTTGCGTGACTGGAAAATAAAACCCTGCCCAGTTGTTATGTATGTCATCAATTCAGGATAATCTCTATAAGCAAGAAGTCCCTTTAAGGGAGATCAAAGGAAAAGATTCAGCCAGATGTGCTGTTTGCACAACAACTGTTTCATGTGCTTCTGCTCTCAGAAAACAAATGCTTAAAATCAGAAATCTAAGAATTAATTCCACTTCTGTTGCCATGCGAGACCGGCTCCGGGCGGGCGCCTGCGGGAACACGGCAGGAGGAGGAGAGAGGCGGGGCCACTTTTCCCCTTCGGCTCTGTGAGGCTCAGTTCTAGCGCAGGAACAGACAAAATAGCGACAAAGGGCTCAGGTGCAAACACGTGTTTATTGTGGAAGCGTGTTCCCGAGACGGCGGGGCACCGACCGGGGGTCAGTTATACCCCGTGCTGGGGCGGGGAGGAACATGAGACGTGGCCAATGGGGACAGGGCAGGGGACAGAGGCAGGGGAAGCCCCGGGAGACCCCGGGGAGGCAGGAGTGGCAATGGGAAAGGTGGGGCGAGAGGGGGGGCAGGGACAGACCGCGTGGCGAGGGGGAAGGACAAGGGAACACAGGATCAGGACAAAAGACCGCGTAGGGAGAGGGGCGGGGCGGGCAAAGGGATATGCGCTGGAGGGGAGGAGGGGGAAGGGGGGGGGGGAAGAAGAGAAAATTACAAATCCCACACACTTCCACAATGGTGGAAAATGAGTCTCTGCTTATGAAGACAGAAAAGAGACAGCCTGAATAAACTGTTAAAACCTATGAATGGATGTCTCAGCCACTCATAAGCTCTTTGTACAGTAAACCCAGCGAAGAAGGAAATTTTGAGAAGGGATGTATTTACTGATGAAGAACAGGGAGACAAAACAGGCAGCAAAACTAAAAATACTCTGCCACAAAACCTTTCTGATTGCAGAAAATGTAATCCCATAATCAGAGATTTTCAATCCTCGTGGCTGGCATAAAGACATTACATTTCTATTGAAGAACAGAGTCTGTCGCAGAGCATTCTTTATATACAACAGTTTCAGCAAATACAATTGTATATGTATTCAACAAATGCTAATGCCATTCTAAGAAGAATTAAAGCCAGAAAGTGTGGGGAAGACAAAGGTCAATCAGAGTCACATTAAAAACAATCTATTCCATCTTTTAGCCATTCAGCAGCCAAGGGAGATCATTGTGCTTTGGAATGAAAAAGGATTGTATGGGGGAGTAATAATTTCTTCTTGCCATAGACTGAGCTGCTAGTCAGAAAAAAAGCCTGTTTAATGGTTTTATTTGCAGGAAAATGCAAGTGAGAGAACAGCTGTGCTAAACTACTGTTTGTCCTTGTTATTAAACAAAGCACAATCACTAAACATGATGGATGCAGAGAGAAAAGAATCAAAGTTAAGTCTGGTTCCAGCCTTCACTCATTTCCAAGTAATTTTCTTGCTTCCGTTCAGTTCATTTGAGGATTCTGCTCCTAACAGAATTGCAATTTCTTTCACAATATATAGATTTTTTTCACTTCAACAAATTCAAGGGCTGACACTACGTCAGCACTGATTTTACCCTGTAGTCTCATCTCTGGCTCCTAGTTAGCCCTTGTTCTGTAAGAGAGAAGAAGTAGTCCATCCATCATGTTTTATCTATTTTTACTGCTTTTGAGTTTGACTAAGGTTACCTTGCTTCAATTTTTTTTTAAATTATAGTGTTGAAACTACAGTGACAGTGGTTGCACAAATAGACACATCAAGATCAATAGTCAATTTGATCTGGAGAAGCTTTCTTCTTTTGTACCATGTCAGATGAAAGAGAATATCCATGGTTACTGCTATTAATATTTATACTATTCTCCAAGAGGAGAGAGAAATGCTAGACAACAGAGCTGGACATTGATTGTTGTACAGGTTATTGTGCAGCATTAAAAATAGGTACCTGAAAATGGAGCTGAGAATAGTTTTCCATATTGTCTATTAGCCCAGGGAGCTCAGAAGGGATGGAAGAGTAGTTCATCCAAATGCAGAATATCCAATACTTGGTGTTCAAATGGCTTCTTTCAGTGCTCTCCTTCTGAAGGACAGGAATATCCAGGAGGAATTCTGCAAGGACACAAGGATTTGAGGATACTGAGGGCAAATGCCCAACCCACCCAAGCCATGGGTTTTCTCTCTCCCATGCTCTGAGATTTGCTTCATGTCAGTGAATAAATGTGCTTTGTCCTGTGAATTTGGGCAGGATGAGCTCCCCACTCACAGGGACACAGCTCAGGGGTCCTGAATGTCCACTGGGATGGGGAGAGAAGTGAGAGGCTGGATAATCCCTCAGCTCCATGTGCTTGGCTCTGGGCAAGCTCTTCCACTGAGGGCAGAGGGTCCATCACCCCAAAACTTTAGGGGTTGTCTCAGTGAAGTCCTGTCCTGAGTTTCCCTCCTCTCCAGCACACTGGGATGGTGACATGAGGCACACATCAGCACAAACTGACCCCACAACACCCAAAGGTGTGCCTGGATTAGAGCTGCCACTGTTTAGGGCACCCAGAAGGAGGATTTTATACATATTCACCTCTCTCAGGTCACAGAGAATCATTAAGGTTGGAAAAGACCTCCAGGATCATCAATTCCAACCTATGACTGATCCCTCTGGTCACCCAGCCCAGGGCACTGAGTGTCGCAGTGCCTCCGGCGGTCAGCAGCTAGCCTGATGTCAGGCACGCTAGACAACGAGGGCCACCCCCTATGGCCACCACTGGCGAGGGGTGTGACCCGTGAGTTCTGCTGCAACAGCCCCGAGAGGGATCCTCTGCAACGTGGACAAAGACGCAGGAGTCGTCCTTAAGGGGGTACCAAAACTCCAAGTTTATTGGTGGTCGACGAGACCCACCTCAACCTCAATAGGGTATGCCCCAAAAGGCGAAGGGATACAGCCAGCAAGGGGTTATAACAGGGGGTGTCGACCTGGGGAGGGCTCAACCGTGGGCCAGTGGGGAATAACCGGGGAGTGGTGAAGGGAATGACAATCAGGGGAGGGATCCAATAAGGTGAGAGGGCAGGAGGGGTCCCCAGGGATCAGCCTATCACCTGAGGCCCTGGCTGGAAGGTTCTGGATAGAAGGGAGAGGGCTCAGGGTGACAGACAGTCCCCGGGGTGGGGTCAGGGGAATGACTCAGCGGAAAGTTATATAACTGGGGTGGGGAAAGGGAAGATTGACAGGCGAAAGGGGGAGGAGGAGAAGGAGGGATGGACCAAGTAACGTAAAGAGGGGGAGAGGGAGAAACCATAATATGGGGGAAACTCCAACAACTGAGTGCCACATCCAGGCCTCCCTTGGAAACCTCCAGAAATGGAGACTTCAAACCTCCCTGGGCAGCCCCTGACAAAGCCTGAGCACTCTTTTCATGGGGAAATTCCTGCTGGTGTCCACCCTGAGCCTCCCCTGGCCCAGCCTGAGGACGTTCCTGTTATGAACAAAACAGCCTTGCTGGGACACTTCAGCTTGAGCTAAGTACTAACACTGAAATGTTAATTAGCTAAGTGCTCCTCGGAATCACCTCCAACCCCACCCACACTTGAACAAACCAGGATGCAAAATAATCCAGTGGAATCATGGGAGGGGGTTTTGGGGATGAAAAACACCCCTAAATGGAAAGCTGGGCACAGTGGAGGGAGCTGGGTGGGTGTGCTGGTTGGGGAAAAGGGAACCACATCCCTGGTCTATGTCTGACCTGTCACCATAGCCTGCAAGGGACCAGACTGGACTGGGCTGTGGGAAGCAGGCACAAAGGAACAACTCTTCCAGGTGTTACCAGGAGAGAAGGAGGGGGGACAGCTGCTGCTGGACGTTGGCAGCAGGCTCTGCACATCTCCTCACCTTTCGGCTACCAGTGTGCCAGCAGGAAAGGAGAGAGGATGGTCTGCTGATCGGGACTTCAGATACAGACTGCACACCTCTTCACCTCCAGCTACCAGTGTGCCACGGAGACTTCAGGGACAGACTTTCCCCCTTCGGCTACCAGGAAAAAGCTACAACAGCGGGGGCGAACTCCGTGTCGAGCCCCCTGCCCAGCTGGTCTTTTTAATAAAGAGCTGAACATTAATAAAGGCATAAGCCCTGTTCATTACAGTTCCCTCTGCTCCTGTCCCTCTTCCTTGTCAGGAGTTGTGCAGATCCACAAGGTCCCCCCTGAGCCTCCTTTTCTCCGGGCTAACAGATTTCATCTAGGAAATCTGCCAAGGCTCTTTTATCACAGTGTCAATACCTCAGTCAAGACTTTTGAAGACTGGCACAAGTTCACACAAATGTCCTGAAGTCAAAGCTGTTGCTGTCAGGAGTCAGTGGTGGAACAGGTGGAGGCTGGAAAACAGGCAGAAAACATAGATTTTGCAGAAAAGAAAAAATGTTAATTCAGCTCTAGGAATTATTTGTTTTTTTAATATGAAACCTGTGTTTTAGGGAATGCTGTGACCCAGTGGGGACACCTGCACTGGATGGGTGACACCAGGCAGCTGAAGTGTGTACACCTGCCCTAAAAACCATATTCTAGGAATAGGCCAGGCATCCTTGGAAACTCTCGTTTGAGAGAGGGTGGATCTTAGCAATAATAATGAAAAAACAAGAAGCACAAGGGTTCTTGTGCTCAGAATCTCATGGTGGTTATTTATCCATCCTTACGGTGGCTGTTTATCCATCCTTCAACACAACCTTCCATAAACGCCTAGAGTATCTTACAGAGGGAGTTACAACAGCACCAGTGCTGCTCCCCTTGTAAAGACTGCAGGATAAGTACCTCTGGGTTTAGCAACACAGATCAGCAATGAAGAGCTTTATCCAGGAAAGTCCTGGTTCTGTGGGAGCTGCACTGCCAGTGACATTCAGTTCTTTTGCCTCAGTCAGTGTTGTAAGCACAGAGAACAGATGTCACATTTTCCATCCACACATACAGTACATGTGTCACAGGCAGCTAAGGCAAAAATGGCTTGGTTTATTTACAAATATATCTCAAGCCCTGAATATAAATAATCATTGGCAGCAGATACCTGTCTGGCTCCTTCCTGCCCAAAGTCTCTTCATGCATTAATAAAAGCGTCATTCTCAGTACGGCTTGATTCTTTCTCCAAGAACTGATTCTAAAAAGGGAGATTAAGGTGGAGAAAGCTTGTCTTCGTAGTCCCACTGCCTCTTTCCTGTGACTCCTGAGTTAGGCTGAAATGTATTGTTAGCCTGATTTCTGGGAAAAATCAAATCTCAGCAGAACATGGGAAATACTTGTAGAACTCTTGAGTAACAGGGCCACTCACATCTCCTGACACAAGAGTGCAAAGCTGGAGTGGGAGTGAGTGACAAACAATAAAGGCAGTGGCAGGAAAGGAGACAAGAGCAGCAAAAAAGCACCGAGGACAAACTCGAGACTGATGACAGACTGGAGGTTTATGTCTGTGGCTGGGGGAGAGGAATAACAAGAAGGTGGAGAGGAAGGGAAAGGCAGGAAAAGTGAGCAGTACTGGCTCTGACTGTTCTCTAGGGCTGCTGTCCTCATGCACCACCACCCCAGCGATGACAAAGGGTCAGAGGGGAAATAAAATCAGGCTTTTGGGAGACTACTTTGTATTTTCAGATTATAAATGATATGTATGTTGACTATAATTTGTGCCAATGTAATACTGTTGTATTTGATTTAGGGAAATATGATTCAATATGTGTAATATTTTGTTATTGCAAAGCACACACCACCACTGGGAGCTTCCCCCACATATCTGTTACACCAAAAACCGGTTTTCTGGGACAAAGCCTCATTTGCAATTTAATACATGTGGCTCGCCCAGAGATGGGCTGTTCCAAAGGGATACTGGAACACCTGGGAGCTGATCATCCTGGTAAGGACCCAAGACTGGGATCCCTGGAGTCCTCTGGGCTGATACATCTGAATGCCACGGTTCCCGTAATTCCATCAAGAAAAATCGTCCACACCTGGACTTGGATTGTTCAACCTCTACCCGGAGAAAAGAACTTTATGAATATGTGGGTCTCTGAATCGAAAGAAAAGGCACATGGCTGAAATCCTCGCCTCGGGCAGAAAATTTCCTATAAGAACTGCAGGGTCCAAGAGGGTGGTGTGTGTGTCCAGGGGAACCTCTGCTGACAGGCTCCTTCCTGTCACGCACCCAGCGCTGAACCCGGGCTCAGCGCTGTCCTTTTCTTTGTGGCTGGCTCAGAGAGAATTCGATCCTAAATAAAACTTTTATTTTTCATTTTAATTTGGCTGGACCAATTTTCATTTATAGCATAAAGATAACACAGTCACAAGAAATAATTGGCATTGTGGCATCTAAGAAATCTGACAGCACTTAGCAGTGCTGGGCACAGATCTGCGAACAATAATCATACTGAAGAATGATTTTTACTTGTTGTCAATTAGACACTGTTCAGGTACAGCACTAGGAAACAGAGGGTTGTTTTCTCTCTCATCTTTGTAACTGTCATGTCAAACTTAAAACTTCAGACAAGTTTATTAATTAATTAGTCTGCTTTGCACTTTTAACGAGCCTATTTATACCATCATTTCTCATTTACATTTTCTCCTGTATGTTGCATGGAAAATCACAGCAAATTTTGGTTCATGGACACTAACTGTTACTGCTAAACAATTAAGATTATAATTTGGACAACTTTTGGTTTTGGGGACAAGAGGTTGGCGATTTTTTTATCAGTTCTTCATAAAATTATTAAGGATTTTTTTCCCCTTTTTTTTTTTTTTTTTGGAAAGTACATGAATATTAATTTAACCAGCTCCTCTGAGCACTGAATACTGAAATGAACAGGGTCTATGCCTTTATTAATGTTCAGCTCTTTATTAAAAAGTCAGCTCGGCAAGGGGCTCAACAAGGAGCTCGTCCCCGCTGTTGTAGCTTCTCCAGTACCCGAAGGGTGAGAAGACATGCAGAGTCTGTCCCTGGAGTCTCCGTGGCACACTGGTAGCTGGAGGTGAAGAGGTGTGCAGTCTGTATCTGAAGTCCCAGCAGTCCGTCCTCTCTTCTTTCCTCCTGGCACACTGGTAGCCGCAGGGTGAGGGGATGTGCAGAGCCTGCTGCCGAAGTCCTGCAGCATCTGTCCCCTCTCCTTCCCTCCTGGTAACACCAGGAAGTGTGTGTGTGCTTTGCTCCTGCTTCCCACAGCCCACTCCAGTCTGGTCCTCTGCAGGTTATGGTGACAGGTCAGACACAGACTAGGGATGTGGTTCCCTTTTCCCCAACGTGCACACCCATCCAGCCCCCTCCACTGTGCCCATCTTTTCCATTTAGGGGTGTTTTTCATCCCCAAAACCCCCTCCCATGATTCCACTGGATTATTTTGCGTCCCAGTCCTAGAATGGTAGTGAGGGTGGGGGGAAGGTAGGTGATTCCCAGGAACAATTAGCTAATTAACATTTCAATGTCAGTACTTAGCCCAAGCCAAGTGCCCAGCCAGGCTGTTTTGTTCATAACAAATACCATTTCTTAGCCCACTCAGAAGGTATTATTCCAATTTTACAGGACAAGGAAAGAAGGGACTCTCAAAGTTTGATGCATACATTCCAGTCTCCAAGTCCTTCCTAATTTCCATTTATTATTAACTTTACCTAAACCTTTTTTATTCCATAGGTATTTGTTGGGGGCTGGGTTTTTTCTGTTCTTTCCTTATTGGCTGTGGAATTTCTTCCCATTGAGTTACTAAAGGAAACTGATGAGGTGGGGAGGGGGAACTCCTTTGATTTTTGGGAGTTTCTCTCAGAGAGGGGCAGATATACAAGGAGATTAGGGCACGGGGAAAGTGCTAAGGGCAGGTTTTTTTACCAATGAAAGATATTATTTCCAAGTGTATCATCAATTTGTAAAAGCACTCAGAAAGATGCATTTTGACTTGGACTTGCAAAAAAATCACTTTTCATACGGGTAAAGCTCGGCTAATATTTGTTTGTAAATTAAATTACCTGTAATGATTTTAGTCTATTCCACTTAAGTTGCCACTGTGCAAATAGGTCGTTGCAAATAATTTTCTATTTGTTTTCATGGAAGCTTGAGAAAATTAATCCTAATTACTCTGCTGGCTCTTTAATGTACTGGTGCTTGAACAAAACACCTACACACCAGATTGCACAGAAAGAAAGCTGCCACTCTTTTTAGGCCCAGAGCTGGAGCATTTGTCGAGAAGAGAGAGAACAGTGCAGGGGTGCAAAGCACCAAACCTCTAATTTAGAAGGTGTAGGAAAGGGATCAAGGCTGTGGGAGTACCTGATGTACAGCATTAACTCTCTTAGTTTGAGCAAAAACTAATTCTTCATGGTAAAGGAAGAGTCATCAGGTAGCAATTAATGACATATGGGGAAAGAGAGAAGAACCTGATTGCAACTAAATCTATATTAAACTTAATGCATTTGTGATAATGGGTTTACAAATATTTGAAGTGTGGTGCATACTCTTCAGCTCTCTTCAAGCAGTCTGAAAAACCATTATAATTAATCTTCTAATTGATAATTGTTATATGATTTTTGCAGAACCTTTCAAGGTCCTCAAATACAATAGTCCTAAGGCACTCTGCTTTTCAAAGGAAACACCACCTATATATCCTGAGACAATAAACCTACATTCTTCTCATTATCAGACCTCCATGTGCATTTTAAAGTCAGGTTAACGATGGTACATTCTATCCTAGTGTTACAAATAGCTTAGAAAGGGCTGTGAAAGAGCTGTAAATTGTTAAGCAGCGCTCTAAGTTTGGTTATGGTAAAAGGGGTTCAAAGGGCATTTATAAGAAATACGGTACTCAAGTACCGTATTACACCTAAGTAAAGTGCAGCCAGCCCGGAAAGACGCGTCATGGGCCAATCGAGCCCTTAAACCTTCATGCAAATGAAGGATCCAAACAGAAACCAAGCCCCAGGGACAAAAACAGGATAAAAAGGGGCACCAGACCCAGTGAAGCCGTGCTGCTCCCCCTGGAACATCGGGGCCATCGCTGCTCAGCAGAGCCAGCGCCGGCACTGCAGCATCCTCGATGGGAATGCTCCTGCTCAGCCCAGGGCCCCTTGCTTCAGGCCTTTCTTTTTGTTGTAATAAATGCTGAAATCACTTCTAGGACCGGCAGTGTGGGCCCGTTTCTAACACTGGAAGTGCTCATAAATTTGTCCTACAGTTTGCCTGATGTTGCTTCCCAGAGCTCTCCTGGGAATTACAAATCTCATATCCACAACCTGCTTTCCCCATTTAAAAAAGCTGATTTACATTAGGATTTCCAGTTCCAGTGATGAGAGAGGTGGGATCTGAATTGGCTGAGCTATTTCCCATTCTCCTTCAGGTGATCCTAAGGACGATTTCCTGCTTAGACAGGATGATGCAAATCAAGGAAACACAGAATTTACGCATAGAAGACCTTGTATTGTGTGAGTTGCCTTAGAGGTATTACCTGGCAGGGGTGCCCAGAGCAGCTGTGGATGCCCCTGGATCCCTGGCAGTGCCCAAGGCCAGGCTGCACACTGGGGCTGGAGCAGCCTGGGACAGTGGAGGGTGTCCCTGCCCATGGCAGGGGTGGCACTGGATGACCTTTAAATCCCTTCCCACCGAAACCATTTTATGGTTATTAACATATTGAAAAATTCACATTGCTTTTCTTCAACTCTAATAATTAATGACCTTTTTATAAATCTACAATTTGGCCTTAACAGCACCAGGAGCCATGGCTGCTTCTCTCAACACATTCCCAATCGGGCTGGGCTGACAGCCACAGGAGACCCCTAATCCCACATGGAACTGAACACACTCAGGGAGATTTTCAGTCCCCACATCTCTGTGCTGATGGTTTCTTTTGTGCCTGACATACAAGAACCATCCCTTCTGGCTTTTAATTCAACTGGCCTGGGTGCAGCCAGTCACTGCAGAAAGAAAGCAAAGCCACAGAACTTTGCTTAGATTAGTGCTCATAAAGGAATATAAAAATAGAAAAGCAGGTGGTATTTGACTTTGAGAATATCCAGAATGTGAAAATATGAAACAGAAAAGAGCTTCCTTTAAAATTTATAAAAAAATAAAGGACATATTTCTCTGTCTCCTGTAGCAAAGAATATTGAGCTGAAAAAAAGAATTGGACATGCTCTGACAAGGCCAACTCAGTAATTTCCTCCTGTGAACTCATGAACCTCCTGGAGCTGGGCTCCTCACCTCTTAGAACATTCTGACACTTTTAAAGGCAAAGAAGAACCACTACAAGATACATGAAAAAGAATAAAATATCTTCATTCATTACAGATGATAGTGGTGGGATACCTCAATTTGAGTTATTTTAAAGCATTTTGGAACTTGGGAAAGCAGGGACACTGCAGAAATATCCTCTTCTTTCACACAAATGTATCACATTTCATTAAGTCTTCTTAATTTACTCTTTGGTTAATATTGATGAGACCTCTTGTACCAAAACCAGTTCAATGGGAAGAAGAAAAGCTACTGCTTTGCTACTTTTTCATATGATTTAATGTATACTAAGGAGTTGTAACTGAGAACCCCATGCATATTTGCACAGAAAGAGAAACAGAAATCAGGAGATATCCAGCAATAAAATCCACTGCTGTGAAATGTAACAAGCTGCAGAGGTATTAATTAAATGTTTTTAGCTTGTTAGATTAAAACCAGTAAATTAAACCATGGATTTTAGAGTTGTCCTCACATTACCTGGCACTTTATCTCCATGGACAGAGAGCTGAAATTAAAACATGTTTCAGTAACAATTTCCTTTTACTTGAGGAATTTCCAACGGAATCCATCCATCGTGATATTGACATAAATCCAATTTCCCTCTATGACTAAATATGCATCAGCAAGAGTTTTTCTAACTCCTTTCCAGAGAAGATTCTGCTTTTTTGTGTGGGTTAGAAAATGTATTTAGCTCTGACCTTCTTCTGGTAAAATCTATAAAAACAAGAATTGAGGCTACCTCATCTGAAATCTCTTGACTCTGCAATGGTCTGTAGGAGATATGAGAATTAAAACCTCTTCACTTGCACAGAAAATATATTTGGATGAAATTGCAAAACCAAAAATCAGATACTGGGAAAAAAAAAAATTATATTGCAAACCTGCCAGAGCTCACCCTAGGTTGGGGTGGCTCTGTGTGGTGGAAAAATCTCTCCTCCAACTTGTGCTTTCAAAAAAAAGCTCAGAAGTCTTCTGTTGTCTGGTCTCAAGGCAGTTTATTGCAAGTTATCTAAAAGATTTTCTTCTCGGGCTGCTGTGGTTTGCTCACAGCTCAGGCAGAGGCACACACACACCCTGACATCCTCTCTGACTCCCGACTGCTTCTTCTCTCCCTCGCCCAGGGCTGCTGCTGTCTTTTATATGGTACATTACATGTAAAATGTTTATAGTTTTTCCCCAATGCCTATTACCTATATTAAATGGTGCCTTTCTACTCTAAACCAGTCTGTGAGTGCCAACATCACCAAAAACATGGAGGTAAGGAAGAAGAAAGAGGGAGGACAGGACAGGCCCAAATCTCTCCATCTTAAAACTTCTGACCCCCATGTACAAAACCAAAACCCCCCCGTACGGGACTTAAAACCCCCCTGTACAGCACTAAAAAAATTCTTCCCTTTACTTTGTGACTACTTCTACTATAATATCTAAACTTTTGTGACTTCTTGTTCTCTCTGCAAGGTTGGTAAATCATTCCATGGCCCAAACCCAAAATCACAACTGTTTCCAGCTGCCTGCCAGGGTCTCAAATGCTTCTGACCTGGACCTGGAACCTCCAAAAATGTCTGAGGGACATTTTGAGTTCAGATACAAAACCAAAATGAGCTTGATGGAGATGTAAAAGTGAACACTGACCACTACATAGAATTACAACTTTATAGACAGAAATATTAGGCAACCTTAAATGTCCTAAGACAAATTACACTTTCTGGATGGTTTCTACAAAGACAGTAGTTTAAAATGCTCTACTGAAATACTACTGAGGTTTCTGTGAAAATAATTCCTGTGAAAAATGCCAGTGTTCTGGTAGTTTGGAAGCAGGTTTTTTTCACAGTAGTTCATAAAATTACTTGTGCATTGTTCCGACATCATGGAAGTCTAAATTTGTCCCTATTTTTTGCACAATGTTACTAAATTCAAAGCCTTGCCATGTGACCTACTAGTTTTATACCTCTAATCCTTTTTAGCTTATATCCTTGAGGAACACGATCTCTATCATGTAATGGGAATTTTCATAGGTGCGCCTGAACCACCACTCCTATTAGTCAAGGATCCCAGGTATTAGCAATTTAATGCTGGACAATTTAAATACAACACATATAAACAGATTGAAACAAGACAGTACAGGCTGGAGTACTGAAATTTCCCTTAAGATAAAAAAAAAATACAAAAAAGGAAGCACTTCTGATATTTCCTTCAGAATTTGTCTTCAATATAGTTTGGGATTTTTGTATTTTATCCAAATCATTGAAAAAATCATATTACAATTCTGACTTCTATTTGGTTGTGTTTATTATAAGGTTTTCTACTTTTCAAATCCATGATAGCTGTTAAGTACAATACATCTTAATCAGGTACAAAGGGACCCAACAATAGCAGCAGGTGAAAACCTGAGTGAAAAAATAAGTGAAGGCGATTCTCTTCCTGTATGAAACTTTGGGGTTTTTTTTTTCTGAAATTTTTAGTGCTCAGGCAATGCTTTTTATGCCACTAAACTGGACTAAAGGGCACTGACTATAATATCAACCACTAAAAAATTGCTGTCAGACCATTAAAACCAGTTCCTCATCCATAATTCAACTGCTATAGAAAAGAGATTTTGCAAACATACATCTCCATCACTTACTATTTCATAGAATTCTCCATGGTATTTTATGCTGGCATTTGTCATGCAAATCACAGACTTGGGAAAAGATGCCAGACCTGGAGTCTTTTTTCCACTGCCTTCTCCATGTTTGCCTTTCCATTTTCTTATGTAGCCTAGAAATTATGAGCCTTGGCTATTATAAATGTGAAAATTAGGAAAGTCACAGGAGTTGTAAAGTAATTTTTTTTGTAAGAGTTCACTATTCCCCCTCCTAATATATGAATATCATTTAAAAAAAGAGGAAGGAGAGAGATAAATAAATTTCTATAATTTGAAATGTTATGGTTATTTTTAAGCATGGAACAGCAAAGCACAGCACCAATATAAATTGAAGACTCAAGACAGTACGAGATATTAACATTAGGCTCTAAAATATGCTTTTAAGCATTCTCAGATCTTTAATAAAATCATTCATCTCAGCTCCAAAATGTAAACATAGTCCACACAAAGTTCATTGGTGATATAATTTGCTAACTCTCCTTCTCCTGTTTCTCACTCAGTTATTGATCACTTCAGTTTTACTGAGAGGAAAAGTTGTGCCAACTTAAATCCAGTACAACTGGAATTAGTGAAAAACCAGGTCTCATGCTGCTCATATTTTCTTTTAGCCTTTTTAAAACAATCTGCTATTGGTACTGTTTTGTGCTTTATTTTTGTCTGGTAATTAGAAATAATGACAGGTTGTTAATTAGAAATGGTAACAATACGATGGCTTCTTCTTTGTAACACTGGGAAGTCTCCCTGACTTTTGTGATTAATTTCCCTTCCCTGGCAGGGTGGGCAGGCCCTGGCACAGGTGCCCAGAGCAGCTGTGGCTGCCCCTGGATCCCTGGCAGTGCCCAAGGCCAGGCTGGACACTGGGGCTGGAGCAGCCTGGCACAGTGGAAGGGGTCCCTGCCATGGCAGGAGTGGCACTGGAGGGGCTTTAAGGTCCCTTCAAAACCAAAACAGCCTGTGTTTCTGCGGTTCCGTTCACACTGAGTTTTCTCTGTACAGTCAATTGAATTCACATCCTCATTAAGTCATTTTATCTCTCCCCACCCCGTCCCCATTATTTTTTTTTAATTATTTTTTAAATTTTTTGTTTCTCTTGAAAGCTCTTCAGGATTTTCTTATTTTGAAACTGTGTGTGGCGAAATATAAACCGTAAACACCCCAAAGCCCTGGTTGACTCGGACCACCAGCTCAAACAGCTTGGTCCAAAGTCTGCAAAGTTACACATTACTACAGAAATTATAATTATATGGTTTAATCAATAGGTTTTTCTGGATTTCACCAGAGTAACTATAAATAACATTTCCTCCCAAATTTTCTACCATCCTGGCACTAGAAGACTTATTAGATCCTGAAAGTATTTACAAATTTCAGACATTTAATGGCATCAGACCCACTTACTATATTTTAATTGCTGAATGTGGCCAAAATAAATGATAGTTTCAGAAAGAAAATCACATTATTTTCTTGCAGGATTTAATCTCCTGAATCAGTAACTCATTGGGGAATTTCAGCAGTCCAGAAGGAGATCTGGGGCTGAAGGGAGAAAATGGGGATGGCCTCAGGATGGTGGGAAACAGACCCCAACCATGCCAGATCCTGAGTCAGGAGCGAGTTATAGACACCATTTCTGCTTATCATAGTCTCCACTAATTTTTTCCCCATATGAAGTTTGTTTGGTATTGAACTTCTCTAATACCCTCCATAGGGTTCAATACTCTATGGAAAAAAATTAAATAATTCCACTTAAAAGTTGACAAGTTCACCTTTTCCCCCACAATTTATGTCATGGATTTTTTACAATCTGCAAGTCAGTGGCAAAGCCCAGAGTGATTTGAGCAGCTGAGGGTCCAGATTAGTCCTGTACCAGCTGGCTCCTTCTTCTTTAAGGTGGTGCCATGATTGACAATTATTCAGTTAGGAATTAGATTTTCATATCAATGTTGTTTTCTTAGTAAGCACCAGATCCTATATGTATTTTTAATTATATACAGATGTTGACTCCAAAATTACAGTAATTTAATTTCCATTGATTTCTACTCTTCTTTATGTAATGAACAGCTCAGAATGGCTCTGGTTATTTTGCTAGGGACAATGGACAAATGGCAATTCAGCTGATTCTCTCCCTTGACTGCCAGTTGTCAAGTGCAGGTTCCAGAGTTTTTTTCCTGCAGTGTTGAGTAGGAAGTGCACAAAAACAATTGACTTGGAGTAGGCTGAGAAATTTTGCCATCTGGTAAATAACTCACCCACAACCATTCCCTGCTGGATTTCATTACATAAAGATAAAGAATTCCAAAATAAATAACTCATCCCTTAGAATTAACTATTCCTGGGAAAAGTGCTTGAAATTCTTTCTCCTGTAAGTAAATTATGAACATTTTGCTCGGAAATCAATAACTGATTATTTATGCACACACACTTTCATCTTCTATGCCTCTGGAAATAAACAGAGATGCTATTTTGGGGGAAGGAAAAGATGTCAGCAGGCTTCGTAGGACTAAACAACAACATTAAGAAAGCCCCAGTGATTCCTGTGAGATCTGGCACAGCCAAAGTGCCTCTCAGAGCACAAGGGGGCTGTGTGGGCTGAAGGAATTTGGAGCAAAAGGGAGAGAACTAGGCAAGGTTACTGAGCACAGCAATGTAAGAGCTCCTGCTTGCAGGGGAACAGCAGGGACCTGGTTTAGAACCCTGAAATGAGGGCATTAATCAGAGGAAAGACCTGTTAAAGCCAACATGAGGCAATGTCTTTGTAATTTTTTTTGCATTTATTATGTTAAAAACACAATAGCTGTGTCACCTGAAGATATTCCTGTGTTTGGTTTGAACAGACACAGCCAATTCCATGATGAAATCCAAGACCCCCAAAGTGTCAGTGACTTTGCTATTTCTTACCTACACTGATTTGTTTTGATAGAAATCTGTTTACTCTGCCTTGATAATATCCTTTATGGCCACGTTCAGGCTGAAGCCCCTAATTTAAAGTGACATTACATTAAGGTCTAATTCAAACTGGTGCTATTAAAGAGCAGAGCTGGACAGTTCTAAAAAAAACCTAATTTGACAGAGGTTTACTGGTGGGTGACCCTACCTCAGCTCATTTAGGAGAGAAAATTGATTGAGTTTAAAAAATAAATTGGCTTTCATGGCTCTGTATGATACAAACAAAAGAAATTGTGTGGTTATTTTGCAGTGTACTGTGGGTACCAGTTGAACCATCCAAACAGGAAAATTTTGAATTTTTTTAAAATTTTTAAATTCATTTTGTTGTGCCATTTCAACCATTTGTAGTCTCCATCGCTCCACTTTGGCTAATCCTGGTTGCTGCATTTTCTGCCTAAGAAAAAAAAAATGTTGTACAAAATATACATATGTCATTTTTCTTCATAATTTAGAATTTATTGCCTCTTCCTTAGAAGTGTTTTAAGCTAATGTAGTATTTTAATTAACAATTATTATCCATCTCAAGGACTTGTATATAATTTTAAAACACATGAAAATTAATATATTATTTTTAACAGATATTTCCAATTAAGCATGAAAAAATTGTTTAATTAGTTTAAAATTAATGAACCTAGAAGCTGAAAATTTCCTAAAACTAGAGAAGATCCCTAAATTCTATACTCATCAGTGTAACCTCAAGCTCCTGGAATTTTACATTTTTATCCTTGTGGTTGCCTTTGATTGTTCTTATAGGTTAACTCAAATGGGTAAATTCGTATTATGAGGTTTAGAAAAATCAGATTCAAATGAGGAAACTGGAATTCTTTGCTGATGCTACTTTTTCAGATTTGGTAACAGTGTTTGATTCCGTGTATGGCACAGATTCTGTGAACAATAATAACTTGCACATAAATTAACCATTCTGCCCCTAGTCACACACTTTTCCAAAATTGCACAGATCCATGATCCTGCTACATCTCCTGACTCCAGACTGCCAAGGACATTTGCTAATAAAAACCTCTTTTTTTGGTATTTCCCCCATCTGATGTGATTACAGAAAATATACCGAAATACAACACAGAAGAAATAAATTAGATACAAGGGCCATGTGAGAGTGTGGAGAAACAGCAGCACAACATATGGCTGCCAAAAGCCTTTGCCACATGGGTTGTGAAGGTGCCTGATCGAAACCTTGATAAACCATTGCCTGTCAGGTCTTTGGGAATGAAAATTTGATGAGCTGGGAGCCCCTCTATCTGCTTTCTGTGCATGTCCTGACCTCTGGTGAGAGAAATGAGCAATCACCCTTGTGACACACAGAATCTGGGAACAAAGATCTGTATCCAGAGAGATTCCTGTCAAAATAATGGGAGCCATGCAGTCGCTGTAACATTTAACTGCCCTTTAGTGCAGCCAGCAGCTTGGGCTTGTTTTTAAAACCTTTGAGGAGTATCTTACACACACCATGTGAGTAGAATCATTACATCCTTTGAAGAATAGTATATGAGAAATTAAAAATTAGACCAGGAATACAAATAAATAAATAAACAGAGGTGTGTAGTAGAGAGGTTATGCAATAACTATCAGAATGTCTGGTTTTACAGACTAGATGCATTACCTTTGAGGGTTTTTTTTTTGTCATATTCATTCTTTGATGAATAATGAATCAATTACAATTACAATCTTCCTTGTAGAGTTCAAAATGTTGCTTATATCTATCTTTTAACTCTTCTTCACAGTCACAGAATAAGATTTTAACTGCCAATATCAGACATCTTTTTTATTTTCTTCACCTGCATCTGTCACACATTTGATGAGCTCCTTGTATTCTGTGCCAAGCTACCACAATTCGATGAACCATATCCTAAAACATTATAAAAGTGTGAATGCAGTCCTTGAACATCTTACATGCTCAAAATATGCAGCATCAAATGCATAGTCAAATATTTTAAATACTAATTTGTTTGATAAACTGCCATTAAAAAGAATAATTTAAAAATAAAACTCCACAAACCTGTTTCCCAGTTGTCTCTATCATCTCCCAGGCACCACTTCAGTTATGTAAATTGCCAAGTAGTTACGTTTGGGTTATAATCTCCAGGCTCAGTATTTTTCTCCAAAACATCACTCTTTAAAATAATTAGGGTCCTCTGCTCAATTGTCATTCATGCAATTTCATTTATATTAGAAAGAATCATACATAAATTCTCAGATTACTTATTTTCTCCAAAATTTGTCACAATCTTTCACAACAAAAGAACATTTCCATTCCATTTTGAGAATGTTTAAGAAAAACAGCAGGTTCTTGATCCTTCTTTTATGCACAATATCCAAAGTTCTTTAGAAGAAAAATCAAGTTTAGCAAAAAAGGAAAAAAAGTTAGTTAAACCACTGCCCTAATAGAGAACTGAGACATTCCTGCTCCTCCTGCTCCTCCTTCTGCTCTGATTTAGACATCTGCTAAGCAATTTCTCTAATATATTCTCACTCCTCTCTCCCAGCCTCAGTTCTGCAGGGTTTTTTTCTTAATTCTTAAATACTTTCCTCCAGAGGTGCTGTCACTGTTGCTGATAGGTCCAGCCTTGGCCAGATGTGGGTCTGTCCTGGAGCTGACTGGACATGGGAAAAGCTTCTGGATGTTTGTCTCAAAAGCCACATCTGTATCCCCCCTCTCTGCATATACTGCCCCGCCCCCCAAAAGAAATAAAACTCTTGCCATACCAACCCAATACAGCACTTGTGATTCATTTGTTAGTTTAATTTTTCACATTTCTGAGAAGAAAATGTTTCATAGCCACTATAACTCTGAACTTCCTCCATTTATTTCCTAGATCAACAGCAAAATCTATTGCAGAAAGCTGCCAGAACATTGCTGTTAGGTCTTTGAACATGCCTGAGGAGGAGCCATGAGTGCTGGCTACTGGAGAGATGTTTCTAGGGGGCAGGTTGCTTCCTCCTCCAAGTTGAACACCTTCAAAAATACATCATCCTGACTGTACAGAATGTAATTTGATTTCTGATACTCCTGAAATAATTGGTCATGGATGTCTTTAGGTGGTTCTGTTTTTCTTCTGGAAGACACCTATAAATGTCTGGAAGACACTTATCATTGCTCTGTGAACTGATGATAAGACGTCTGAAGTGGACACTAATTTTTCTATTGTATCCTATTCAGTTGGAAAATATTTTAAATGGCCCATTATTTTTAAATGGACATTTATTTCACCAAGGTGGAAATGTTCTCACAGAGATCACTAGACAATATGAATGTTCTGCCTCAGTAAAGTACAAAACCTACAAAGCTACCAGGAACTTGTGAGCAAGAGGAATTTCATCTCCCAGCTTGGTGACCTTATTGAACATCAAAGTTAGTGTTTATCCATGTGTGGCATAATGCTGAAGTCTTTCAGGAAAAACTAATGATGTGATTCAAGCATTTAATAGCACATGTGATGTGAAGAAGGTCTTTGTGAAAGTATCCTTAAAGCATTACCTTAAAGATGTCTCTAGTGCCCAGAAATAGAAGCTCAAGAACTCTGAACACAGCTTTTTATCCTCAAAGGAACTCCTTGGTAATACTTTACATGAAGAAGCCATCTTAAAAAAGTTAAATCTAATTACTGTATTTTAAACAACAAGCTTTTAAAACAACTTATCTCTATTGAGCTATTTTTGGCTGTAGATATATCTGCAAAAAAGGACAGTTCCATTCTAAGTGTGCAATGAGTACACAAATTGCTTAAATCCAGCCTTGTTAATAATGTAAGCAACCATGTCCCAAACAGACTGGTGAGTAGCAGTAAAGTAAGGATAGGCTCTCAGGCAAAGAATTCCTCAGGAATTTATTGGTCTGAAGGGATTCTCACACACCTCTCTTTTGTGCAGGGGTTCCTTTTTGAGCAGGATGAGGCAACAGGTGCCAAATTCCAGTCTCAGTTTGGCAGATGCAGCTCTCTCTGGCTTTAGTTCTTCCCCAGTTGGTCTGGTGATGACAAAATACCATGATCAACACTTCCTGAATCCCAAAGGACTGGCAAGAGATGAGTTGGCAGCAAATATAAATTCATAATTAACATTCTCCAAATTCCCCAATTAATGCAGACCAGAGAACCATTACAGTGTTAAGTATCTTCACTTTCTAAACTCAGTTTGTCCTTTGATAATCTGAGAGGAGTTTATTTCAAACAAGGGATGTGATTAACTAATGCTGCAAAGAATATTGGGATTATCAGCAACAGCAGTCCTGAGGAAAGCAGATCAATCAGTATTTAGTTTACCGCTTGATTTCCTAATCATTTATTCCAACAGCAAAGACTGGACCATGTTGAAACATATGCAGTTAATTCTCAGTGACGTGTTTTCCTTTTGCACCATTGTCTTCTTGTTTAGCTGCTAGCAGGCAGCAGAGGAATAAGCAGCACAGAGAAAAAAATATTATATCCCTAATAAAACAGAGAATCCTAAGATAGTCTTTGCCTTCAGCCAAAGGCTGGGCAGCCTTAGTGTGTTCAGAAATAAATTAACAGGGAAAAATATATTTGTATCTGTGCAAATCCTTGATTAAACTTCACATCCATTACTACATTATCCACACTAGAAATACCTTAACCTTAATTCTGAGTATATTGGGACTAAGTGGGTCTTCTGTCTGTAAATTAGTGTTAAAAGAGAACATGTTGGAAACTTGCAGAGCAGAACAGTACTGTTTTTGATGTGCTGCATGCCTGCTATGACAACATATTCATCTGCTGAGACAAGGGAGCTGACTTTCAAAAACAGCAATGAGCATCACTGCCAGTTAAGCCTGACCTTTGAAAGAAGGTACCTGGCCTTTCATCTTCAAGACTATATTTTGAAAGGTAATTAAAGGAAAAAATAAGGACAGTGTGACACTAACATGACAGCTGTTGAGGAGGACATAAACAAACATTTGCCTTTGACAGCAGAAATCTACAGTTTAACATTTGAAAACTTACTAACAGTGAGATGTAAAAACTCTGTCTGTGTGCTCTGCATCACCGGGATATCAGAAACAGCTTTTAAAAAAACTTAATTTGAAAGAGATGCATTTAACTATCAGATAGCACAACAGTAGCATTCCCAATTCACTGCATTTAGGACATGAAATCACATGACTGTTTAAAAAAATTTACTCATTTGGAACTAAATAATAGAGAACAGTTAGGTTAAAATTCAGGAAATGGAGATAACCATGTTTGAGAGCAAAATCCTTCAGGAAAGAGCACTGGCAGAATCTTTTTTAAAGTAGCAGTCCAGAACTTTCACTAACTCCCTGTCTTAGGTTGGAAATGGGGAGTGTATTCTATTCTTATTCCTATCTGATGGGGCAGTTATCTTCTGCTAATTGGGCAGTTTTCTTCATCTCTTCCACAACCAATCCTCCCTCTGCAGAGGTATCTTCTGGTAATAGCCATTGAGTGTTGCAGAGAGGGCTGCATCTGCCAATGAGTGTTGCATGACATAAAATTCCATCATCCCACTGAGAGATGCTCTGCCCAGACGGAAGAGCCAAGCATTCCTACCTGGATAGAATCAGAAATCTGAAAGACCACAGTCAGGCTTTTCCACTGGATTCCCAGAGGAGCAACTTTCTTCTCCATTGAATTCCCAGAGGAATAGCAGGCCTATCTACACGCCTGGATCTTCAGAGGAAGACTATACCCTTCTACAGGACCACTGCTCCAACACAACTACATCTGCCACTCCAGAAAGGCTGCAGCCACCATTTAATGGGACTGCTACCAACACCTGATACCAACAGGGTATCAGGTCATATTCTGACACCGTCAGTGTTGTTTTTGTATTACTGCATTGTTTATTTTGTTTTTATTTTCTTCCCTAATAAAGAACTGTTATTCCTACTCCCATACCTTTACCTGAGAGCCCCCTTAATTTCAAAATTATAACAATTTGGAGGGAGGGGGTTTATATTTTCCATTTCAGGGAAGGCTCCTGCCTTCCTTAGCAAACACCTGTGTTTTCAAACTAAGACACTCCCTACAGACTACAGAATAATTAAAGAAAACCAGCTGATTGTGCTCAAATTGGCAGTTTTGTTCAAGAAAATACTATTTGATCTGCCTGTTGGAAAGAAGGAATGGACCTTCTGTGCTTGCAAAGTCTACAGGCAAATGCCATGAGTTGGCAGACAAAGCTGGGGAATACAAGACTCATCCCGTGCAGATAATCACACAATCCCACAATGGTTTGGGATGGAAAGAATTTTAAAGGTTATTTCATTTCATCCTCTGCCATGAGCAGGAACACCTTCTGCTGTCCCATGCTGCTCTAAGCCCCAGTGTCCAACCTGGCCTTGGGCACTGCCAGGGATCCAGGGGCAGCCACAACTGCTCTGGGCACCTGTGCCAGGGCCTGCCCACCCTGCCAGGGAACAATTCCTAATTCCCAATATCCCATCCAGCCCTGCCCTCTGGCAGTGGGAAAATGCTACATGAGATCTCATCCTAAAGTCCCATTTAAGCAGATTGCCTCATTTCACTAAAGACATCAGAAGAGAAACAAAGATGAAAGGTAATAATCTCTTTTCCCTCTTGCTCCCCTCTCTCCGCCTGAAAAGAAACCAAACGTCCCTTTATGGATTTAACCCTTCTGTAGCTGTATTTCTAAGATATTTCTAAGCTTTGGTAACAAAGACCAAAGTTTTAAGTTGGTGGGACTCAATCAACTTCTGCGAGAGATACTGAGCTGAACTGCTGCCAGGTAGGTTGTTGTTATAACCTACTCTGCAGTTTTGTACTTATAATCAGTATTCAACAACAGGAGATCCCTGAATCTTCTCACTGGATGGTCTGGGTGGAACCATAAAAAGAAAGCAATTCTGTGCTCTTGAAAGCAACAGGAATATACACTACAACACATAAAGGTTTCTGTTAGCAAATCAAAGGAGATTTGCAAATGAACTCACCCATTTTCAGCAGCAGGTCTGCAGCTGCACAGGGATGCTCAGTGAAACCTTATCCCATATTATTGGAGGAAATAAAAAAGTCATTGGGGACACTAGCACAGCAGATGTCTAGATCTTCTGACCTCAATTTGGCCAAGATCTAAGAGGGAACAAGTGGTGCTGGACAGAAGGCAGGTGGGCTTGGAGATTGACAGATGTTTCATGGTGTGAGACAGGCAGTTTGGCAGAGGAGCACAACTCACTCCACAGCAAAGTGCTCCATCACTGACATTTTCAGAAGTACTATCTACTTCCAGCAGCTCCATGAAATCTCCTGGAAAATAACAAAACAAGCCTTATATTTGTCTAGTTTCTCAGCTATCTTCCCCCAAACTGTACACGTAAGAATACTGAAGTAGAAAGTGCTTTTATATTGATTGTTTTTTCCTCTTTATATTTAAACAGCTGGAGTGCTAAAACAGAATTCTGAGTAAATTAAAGCAATAACAAAATTACATGGGGCAGCTGTTTCAGCTATTTCCACAGAGCAATGCTCTTTTGAAGAGCTAATGAATCTAATGGAATTTAACAGACACTGACAAAGCAGCAATAAGTAATTAAAACTGTAGGGGAAGGTCTCATACAAACATCCTCACCAAGCACTAAAGGAAGTAACACAAAATTTTTGCAGCTTCTCACTTTTAACAAAAAATCATATAGATCTCTGTTTATTTATTACAGTGGTGCCCACAAGTTCTCTTCAGTACAGGACCTGTCAGAATTTCTATTATCCTTCTCATTACTGAAGTGTTTGTAACTTGCCTAATTACGAATGTACTCAAGTAGTTTGCTTTCACTTACTGCCTAGTTAATCCCCATTTCTCATTTCATTCAAATTTTGAAATTATTTTTTTGTTTATTCTATGCAAAAGAATAAAGATGAGATATTTGTTCAACTACTGCAATTCTTCAAATGTTCTGTAAATGCTGCCAGTAAAAGCTGGCATGTGAGAAGTGTTTCACTGTAAATCATTCAAATGGGGCAAATTTGGGGTTTTTTGCTGGGGGAGGAGGTGCTGCCAGCAATTAGCGCAGTAATCTTGGGTGTGCTCTTACAGGGACTGAATATTTATTTTATAGTACTCCTGGATTATTTCCATTCCTTCCAGGGGTCATGGGGTGCAGGGAATACCCTGTCAGGATGGATTTGGGAGGGACCAAACTTCCAATGCCTTAAGAAAGCCCCTTTCCTAAGGGGGCAGAGTCAGCACAGCCATACCCTGGGCAGTAGTGATTTCACAACAAAATAAACCCCATCAGGCTCTCAATGAAACTCTCAAGATTCTAAAAGCGCTTCAAAGTTCTTTCCAAGAACATTCCACATTCTGCCTTCCCTGGATGTGGAGCTCTGACTCCTCAGTGGCTTCAAAGGGTTGCCAGAGTACCTTGAGTCAGACTCCTGAGTGGAATTCCTGCAGAAGGATGAACTGTGCCCTCATCTTCCTCAAAGGAGGCCAGAGCCTTCTGGTGTGGAACCATTCTTGCCAGTCAGGGACAGGAGGGGAAAAATTAAAAACAATCAAATAAAAAGTCAGATATAAAGCTTCTGTGTGAACTCCTCCCCATGGAAGACTGCAGATCTTCCTTAGGAATGGCTGGAGTTCCTGTTCTCCATTTCTGATGAGTGCACACAGCCGGATCCTCACATTTGAACTGTGCCCTCTCAGGCCGTGCTCCGTCACCCAGTTTACTGCACTTGGTGTCTCAGGAGAGCAAATTCTCTGACAAAAGAGAGAGATTTGATATTTTCACTCATCATCCCATCAGATAAATCACTCATTTCCCCATAGTTCAAGGTTTTTCTTTCTGATTCATATCCAATGTAAGAAACAACAACCTTTTCTTCTTTTACTGAAGCATTAATGTGACAGTCTTTAAAGCAAGTTTTTTCCATATTTTCCATATATTTAATGATGACAAATATATTATCAGTGACCAAACATAATTTCAGTTAGAGCAAATGATTTCAAATCTAAGACATTAAATTTAAAGGTGGCATCTCCTTTTTAGGCGGATATTTTAGTCAGATTTAATTCCTGATATTTACATTTCTTGGTCAGAATTTATAGTATTCAATTTAGTCTGATCAAGCACAAACTAACTGGATCTATGCAAAATATATGCTTTCACGCCTTGCATTTTTATTACCTTTTTTATCAGAAAGACTCATCGCTGTATTTTTTGCAAATTAGTTTCATTCATTTTTCAAAGGAAAGCTGCTAACAAATTTGTTTCATTCATTTTTTTCCACATGAAGCTGCTGCTTTGCTCAGATTCAGACACAAAACCGAGCAGTTCTGTGAGCTGACACCCACAGACCCAAGAAATCTCTGCAATGGTTTAGATTAGACAGAGTATATCAAAAAGGCAGAAATGCTGCTTCATGGACTTTTGAATCATATTGGCAATTTTGAATATAATTAATAATCTCAGCATATGCTCCAAGTTTTGGCCCTGAGCAAACACATGCAAAAGATAAGCTTAGTTACCATGTAAATAAAGGGAAATTATGTACATGTCTTTAATGGATTTCGTAAGCAAGGTTTGGAAGTTTGATTAATATCTAAACAGCTATACCCAGGAACATGCTAATGAGATGTCAATTACTTACTAAAATAGTTGCATTTATAATGTTAATTGAAACAAAACTTGCTATAATGACTTATTAATCCTAGTTTTCAAACCCTTTAACTATCTTACTCGTGGAAAGACCATACTTGTGATTCAAGTGGTTCCATTAAATGAACATATTGAATAGGAATGCTGAGAGAACTTACTCAAGAACTGTGTGGTTCATAAAACCCATATACTTTTATCATAAAGCAAATCCAATACAGTGTCTTAATTTCATTTCTCCTTAAAGGTAGGAAGTGACCAAATACTCTGTATTTAGAGTATTAATCAATACTGAATTCACACAGAATTGTGTTCAAATTTCAGTATTGCAGATAAACAAAGCCTGGCTGTTTCTGACATTATGAAGTCATCTCTTTTGAAATCATGCTCTTTTTAATCACTGAAGCGTGATCTGGTCTTGATGAAATTATAAATTCTGATTTGTTAAAAAACCAGTCATGGGAGGGCACTTGAATAGAAGAATGTCTTAGTACATGCTAAACAAAGTCAAGATTTAATGGTTAAAATAGATTGGTTTGACTTCTCTATTGCAGCTTATATTCTTAAATGAAATGCTTTTAAATTCTGAGAAGTCACTATTAATATGTAACTATCATGCACAACAGATATTCATGATTTAGATAAATAGACATAATATGAAAAAAAAAAAGTTACTTTTAATTCTTTTAAGAGAGAATTTTTATACACTGATCATTTACCCTGAATAAAAGTTTCCAATTTCTTTTCGTTAAATCCAAGTCAAAGAGAATTTTTAGGAATTCCGCATTTGAAATAACAGACCTTGAGTTGCTCCCTGGCTGGATTTTAATTTGTTTTATTCCACGTGTAATTTAATTTTGGTGAATTTTTGCAGTCATACAAACTAGGAGAGGGCATTCCAAAGGCTCCCTCATCAGTGGTGCACATAGCTTGGGCTCAGAAATCCTGGAAAACACCTGCTACACAACCATGCCCTCTTCCATAGCAGAAAGCCCAAATTATCTCTTTAAATCCCCTCAAAATGTTTCTGCACATAAAACTCATGACTAAGCTGAGCACAAATACATCACCAACAACCTGAAGAGTGACACCTCCAGATTCTTAGCTGATCAGATCTGCGCATCCTCCTCCAAAAAATTTGTCTGTGTAGAAAGCCAAGCATTTTTGCTTTAAGGTCTGATGAAAAACTAATGGATTTCCAGGGCCTGAAGGAGCTGCAGGAAAGATGGAGAGAAACAATTAACAAGGGCTGGAGGGACAGGACACAGGGAATGGCTGCCACTGCCAGAGGGCAGGGCTGGATGGGATACTGGGAATTAGGAATTGTTCCCTGGCAGGGTGGGCAGGCCCTGGCACAGGTGCCCAGAGCAGCTGTGGCTGCCCCTGGATCCCTGGCAGTGCCCAAGGCCAGGTTGGACACTGGGGCTGGGAGCAGCCTGGGACGGTGGAAGGGGTCCCTGCCATGGCAGGGGTGTCTGCCCAGTGGCAGTGTGGAGGTCTCCCAGCTAGCACACTCCCTATGGCTGGAGGGCACACACAGCAGGAGTGGCTGCCCCTAGATCTCTTCCGAGACCTCTAGGGTTGCAGTGCTCACAGGGGTTGGCAGGTCCCTGTGGCTGGCTGTGGTGTGGATATCACAGCTCTGAAGCAGAAACGAAAGACAGAGTCAAAGAAATAGAGAGGAGCCACTTGTATGAATTCCAGGTAATTTATTACCTAGGAAGGTTCAGGAACAAGTGAGGCACAGGAATGAGGGCGACAGCACACTACAAAGAGGGGAGAGTATGAGGGCTGGAAACAACTCATGTCCAATGGGGAGACATTAGGGGAGGAGAACATAACTGGGATAATCCAATGAGGGCATCACAGGGGAGGGAGCAGACTTAACAATCCAACGAGATACTAGGGAAGGGGCAATAGACAGGGAACTTTTGAGAACCAAATGGGGGTGGCTACAATGGCAGACAGGGAGGTGGACAGCACAACTTGGATTGACAGAACCATTTAAGGGTAAGAGGGGAGGAACAGGGAGATTGGCACTCTGAGGGATAGCTGAGTGCCGGGAAAATTTAGGAGTAAACAACCTGGGAGAAACCATTGTAAGGGGAAGAAATGGGGGGTACAAGGAACATACCAACTGAAACTACCTAACATTAAACACCTAACTCTTAAAACAAAACACTGTAAAACTCTATAAAAACACACACCACCACAAGGGGTGGCACTGCATGGGCTTTAAGGTCGCTTCGAACAAAACCCAAACCATTCCATAATTCTATGATTGTATAACTCCCTATTAATTTTAAAGGATTTTAGATGTGGCTCTTAATCAAAAGGGTTCGAAATATTTGTGCAGTAGACACCTTCCTACTTAGCAAATACAGTTCCTTAGCAACTAATTAGTGAAGCAGAAATGAATGATAGAAAAAGTTAGTGCTGGTTAAAAATTATATAAACCTTGGTAAGAAAAGAAATTTGCAGTGAAAGCTGATGAATGAACTGTGTGATCCTGCTCCTGTGCCCAGCCCTATAGGAACCTCTGCAGTGCTGTGTCCAGCTCTGTATCCTCAGCACAGCAGGGATAGGAGCTCCTCCAGCAGGGCCAGCAGAGGAAGGGAAGGCTGGACCGGCCAGTGCCATGTCAGCTACAGCAAAATCAGCTCTGGTTCACCAGTAAACAAGGGGAACAAAGAATCAGCAGCCTCTTTGAGTTTACTAATTAATAGTGGGAATATTTAAGAATGCACTGAATACTCTCCTATCCATTAGACCATACTTGTTTTATTTAGTTCTTTTTTTTCTCACTAAGCAACAACAGATGAGCACAACTTTCATAAATCAGCTTCACTTGGATTTCTGTCACCAAAAGACAAAGAATTGTAATTAGCTGTGATATCATTAGGCCATTTAAAACAATTGCTATCATCCACAGATAATGTTCTTGAAGAAGCTGTATTTGTCCCATGGAATGCTTTGGGCTGGAATGGACCTCACCCCTGCTGTTATGAACAAGTTCATCGATTAATGCGGTTAGAGCGGTTAATGCACTTCAAGTTAATTATGTTAATTAAATTGTTGTTAACCGTCAAAACCTCGTTTACCTCCACTGCTGACTCCTTTACATACACCTTGGTTATACCCCTTTACGGTACCTGTAACCCTTGTTGCGTCCATCAGGTATTGCCTCCACTGCTCCACAAAATGGTGACTGGAACATTAGCGGGAAATATGCAAATCAGGAAAAGTGCAAGAAAATCCAACAAAAGACCCTAGAAATTATGAGCCAACCTAAAATTTTAACAAGAAACTAGACCTACCGGCAAGAAGTCTCTCTACCCTACCAACATGGTTTTAAGTGTCACCATAACCTAAGTAGAACTGAGTCAGAGTGAGGACCCCAGCTGATGAGCCAAAAGACATCTTCCTAGGCACGCCCATGAGGATGGAAGTCCCAGTTCTGCTGTGAAGCAAAACTGTTCACCTCCTCCTCTGCGTTGCCAAAGGGAGCAGTGGCAGTGTGCGTGACCCCTCGGGCCCCCAGCCAGAGCTGATCACTTTAATAAAGGTATTCAAAAGGAGCTGGTCTCCTTGCCCATTTATTTCACCCGCCATGGGCAGGGACAGCTCCCACTGTCCCAGGCTGCTCCAAGCCCCAGTGTCCAACCTGGTCTTGGGCGCTGCCAGAGATCCAGGGACAACCACAGCTGCTCTGTGCCAGGGTCTTACCACCCTTAGCTGTAGAAAATTTCTTCTTTGTATCCCGTTTAAATCTTCTGTCTTTCTGTTAAAAATATTAAGAAGGTTAGGGGAAAAAAAGAACTTATTTTGCCTCTGACATACTGCAAAGAGCTTCTTAGTCTGAAGAGCAGATTACATTTTAAAATTGAACCAGATTTAAATCAATAATCTCCTTATTCTACTTTATGACTTTAATATTTCTTCATATGTAAATTTAAATTTCTGTAAAAAAATCATGGGCATATCATCCTCCCTATAAATGTTGATATTTTCACCTGCAGTGATGTAGTCACAAGAAAAATCTATTCTGCACATATTATGTCTAAAAAATATATAAATTATGACTAAAGCACTGCTTTAAATATTTCAAGAAATCTCAGGGTAATTGTGGATACAAATACACTCAGAGCGCTAAAATTCCAAGAAACTGCTGAGAAACCATAAGTTTTAGATTAATTTGCAATGTGCTGTCTCCTTACTAATGTGCTTTCCATCTTCCACTGCTAAAGCTCACAGAAAAATTTTGCTTTTTAATTCTGTTTTCTTTCTAAAGGATACAACAAATTGCCATTAAAACCCAGTCAGTGCTAGAATGATGTTCAACATACTGTCTTAAAAAAAACCCCTGTGATTTCTTCTGACATAGCCTGGCACTAGAACCAGCTGTAGGTTCCATTTTAGGTTTCATACCCATGGAAAATCCAAAGGTTATCCAACCATGCTTATAAAGGAGATTTCTCATCCCAACTGTTCAGCTGAACATTTAATATCCTCTCCTAAGAGGAAAAACTCTTGAACACACGAGCAAGCTGTACCCTGCTGGGAGGAAGCCAAAGATGGAGGGTTTGGGTTACAGAAGGATGGGACAGACTGTCAGATCCACTGCAGCCTTGCAACGAATTAGGGGCCTAAAAAACACTGAGATAATTGAGGTTACATATCCAGCTCACACAAGGGCTCCACTGCCTCCTGAGCTGCCCAGTGCTGCTGCAAATCAAACTACAAAAAGCGTATGTGGAGTGGGAAAGAAAAATACAAAATGTCACTGTAAAAGGATTCACCAACTTAAGCCCAGACTACCAGAGTGAGAGACAGAAAGGAGGGGAAATCTTCAAAGAGCAGTGGGCAGAGCTGAGCAGAAAGTGCGGAATGCAAGGATTAAAAAACCCAAAGCTGAGGAACTGTGGATTTGACCAACCAACAGTGGCTAAAGGGGAAAGTTTAATTCTTTCACTTGCACACTTTGTTTACAATATCCTGGAAAGAGATGCTCAGACAAACTCCTGTTGTTATTCTTATTAGTTTTATAGTTAAAAAATAGCATTTAGTTAAAAATAGCATTTAGTTAAATGCATTAATTGGGATGGCAAAAATTGAAGTGAGATGGGAAATTGAATTTAGAACTTCAGCTTTCAAGACAAACTTGCCCCAAAGATTTGTTAAAATAACAAAGCACAGCTGTACTTTATAAACATGAATTCTTTCTATGATGGCTCCACTTCCATTAAATGTAGGCTAGATCCAGTATTCTCCAGTGTTTACCTTATTTTTTGCAATTCTTTTTGCATTTGCCCTTATTCATCATACTAAACATCAAGTATATGCAGTGGGATTTTTTTAATTGCTTCAGCCCAAGAGTAGTCATTATACAGAAATGTCCTCAGGGTAGTGAAATATCTACAGCACTTCCTTACATCTACAGGAGATGCACGTAGATGACTGTCTCATGTAAAACTGGATTGCGGCTTTCGGGGGTCACTTGCGGCTGTCCCCCGTCCCTCCCCGGCCCCCCGGGACCCCTCTGGCTCGCTGTCCCCTCAGGGAACCGGGGTTTGCCGCGGTCCCGCTGCACTGGGCTCACCAGGCAGCAGCTGGGTTAGCACGGTCCGAGCGGCGGTGCGCCTCGGTCGCCGCAAGGAGTCGAGATAAAGAGACGAAGAGAGGTCAGTTGTACACAGTCCAGAAAGATTGTATTGCCTGAACAGTTGCAGGGACAAAAGACCCTGGGCTACTGCCCAGATACAGTTTTATACAGCAAAATTAAGAGATAAGGTCTAAACAATAGAGACAGTGTTCATCATGGGCCCATCAGAACCACCCCAGGGGTCAGGTCCAATGGGAACTGCTCAGGGGTGGGGAGAAAGGGGTTTACATAAAGATGCTGAAGCGAAACTTTCCCGAAACAATGGGGCATACATAAGTGTATCTTTTCCTCATACCTAAATGTATCTTTTCCTCAGCTTCCAATTCCCAAGGCCTTTCTAAATCCCTTCCTCCACACTACCACGCCAGCGTGATAGCAACACTGGATTTTATTTTTGTTCAAGAAGGAACCAAATGTGGCCTCTGGGTATTAATATTAAACAAGGGCCACTGGCAGACAAGTAAAATCAGAGAATCATGGAATCATGAAATCTGTCACCTTCCACTGTCCCAGGCTGCTCCAAACCGGCCTTGGGCACTGCCAGGGATCCAGGGGCAGCCACAGCTGCTCTGGGCACCTGTGCCAGGGCCTGCCCACCCTGCCAGGGAACAATTCCTAATTCCCAATATCCCATCCAGCCCTGCCCTCTGGCACTGAGAGCCATTCCCTGTGTCCTGTCCCTCCATCCCTTGTCAATTGTCTCTCTCCATCTTTCCTGCAGCTCCTTCAGGCCCTGCAAGGCCACCCTGAGCTCACCCCAAAGCTTCTCCTCTCCAGGTGAACAATCCCAGCTCTCCCAGCCTTTCCTCCCAGCAGAGCTGCTCCATCCGTCTGCTCATCCTGGTGCTTCCTCGGGGCTCTCTGCAGCAGCTCCAGGTCCTGGCTGTGCTGGGCCCAGGGCTGGGGCAATTCTTCAGGGGTGGTCTCACTTGAGCAGAGAAAACAAGGCAATGTGGAGAGAAGAGAAAAAAAACATAAATTTTTGTTTTCTAAGTTTCCCATCAGAGTGTCAGTGACACCTGTATCAAGAAGAAGCATTTTCCCCCAGCCCAAATCAGATGTTCAAAAGTAGATTGCAAGGACAACAGTTTAATGGTGAAAACATGAGGTTTGTGCAGATGCTGGATTTCCTTTCCACCTCAGCTCCTCCAGGGTCTCTTCATGTTCATACCCTGTCCCAAGGTGTGTTGCATCTATTGGGATACTCCCAGGTCAGAGGAATGCGTTCAAATTTTCTTTTTTTTTTTTTTTTTTTTGTCCCCGCAATCCCTGCAAAGTTGAAAACATTTTATTGATATAAAAAAATATATACAGAGCATTTGGTATGAAATTAAGATTCTATAACAAGCTAAAACATTGGAAAGTTCTTTCTTTTATATTATTCTGTTACCGGATTTCTGAGAGAGAGAGGACATGATTTATATTTAGAGTGAACGGTTGAGCTACCCTCAGACTAGGCCTCTGATAAGCAGCCTTGGTGGGGCCTTGGAAACCTTTGGCTAAGTAAGAAAATAGTTGTTGCGCAGTTAGAAATTACCTTAAGGTAACCAAGGCGTTAATAGGTTTTGTGGGTGTGAATTAGTGTAGAGCTGCAGCGTGAAACTCTGGCCACCTGGCAACAGGGACAAACAATGTTTGCTGACCAATGATAGTGTGCTCACAATTTGTAAACTATATTGAAGTGTATATAAATTGCCATCTTACAGACAATAGACTGAGAACGTAGCTTTAATCATATTGGCTCAACCTGCGTTTGTCCTGTCCAGCACTCCCTATGTTATAAGATGTCCCTAGCTTTTTTATTATTTTCAATTTTTTTATTTTACTTCAAAATTCACTTGTGTCTATATTCATCCAAGTTGACACAGAGCACGCAAAAGCTCTGGAGAATGTTCCTCTTTGCCCTTTGCCAGCTACAGTTCTCAGCTGTGAATGCAGCAGGCGAGTGAGTCGGAGACAGAGACAACCACTTACCCAATGTTCAGGTCACAACGGAGAGTTTATGCCTTGGGCCCCTCTTTATAAAGGGGATTTTCCTGGATAGCCCATTGGTCTGATCTTTTAACACTGCCCAGCTCCCGGACCAGTGAGATGTCTACAGCTAAGGGTAGAACGTGATTGGTTGAGGTTCCTGTCAGTCAACCCAGGGGCCAGTTGAGTTTCTTGTTTCTAGCCGAATTAATTGCCCAGAACAAGCCAGCTTGTACTGTGATATACTGTGACATCTCCTCTGTTCTTTCTTTATTAAAAACTTCAACCCTTTGCAATGCAGGTGACAGAAGACAGCATGGGTCTAATTTACATGAGACCATGTATCACTGGAGGTGCAACATTCACATCTAGCTGTTAGGCGAGAACTACGATCCTTTCAGACTAACATCTCACAGGTTATTTTCTTAGAAGTTAGAAGTACAACTTATCTCTAAAACCAAGAAACTATTCAACTCTAAAACCATTTAACCCTTAGAATTGTTAGAGAAAAACTCCACTACTAGAAAAACGATCTGTAAACAGAAAAAAACAGTTTGTAAACAGGAAAAAATACTTTGTAAGGAAATGAAGTAACTGTCACTTCAAGAATCCCAGATTTCCATGAGGTAGGTGATCAGTTGCTCTGGTTACAGGGCTCTGTGATGGCTGTTGAGGGGTCACCAGGAGGATGCTGCCTGTGGTCCTGAGCAGGACATATTGCAGGCCGGATACATCTGATAGGTATCCAATGTGTTTCAGTGTCCATTGAAACACATTCATATCTCTGTTCCCAGGTAATAGATCTCAAGGACCACCCCCCCCCCCACCCCCATCTACTGGTGAAGGGGTCTCTCACCATTACCTTAGGGTTGGGCAGCTGAACATCACCAGATGATTGTACTGTTTTATGATTGATTGAAAGACATAAGAAAAACATGAGAACATTATATCACCCAAGACTTAAAGCAGGGTATACATTCACCCCAATTTCCCCCCTTTTTCTTCTTTTAATAAAAAATACTAACAAAACATGGACTTTTGAACAACATTAATAAGGCAAAACTTAAAATTGTGCATATGTTTTATTATTACCTGGGGTCTACTATTCCTGACGGGCTTCTTTTTCACAATGAGAACTTGAAAGAACCTCTTCTGGACAAAGTTTCCTCATTTATCTCAAAGGAAAAAGGTTAGCTTTTGCAAAGTTTGCATAGAATTATCTAGGTCTAATAGTATATTTTTCCTTTACCAAGTTCAGGGCTTGATCAGAGCCAAGAACTTGGTTGGGAAAGGGTTTCCCTACCTGTCAGTAAACTCAGGGGCCAGCTGGGTCTCTTATCTATAATTGAATTAATTGCCCAGTACAAACCAGCTTGTACTGTGATATACCGTGACACTAAGCAATGTGTAAATAAGATGCAAAGAATAAAACATGCTTGTGAAACAGAAAAAAAAATGCACAATTTTATAGATATTTTATCTCTTCAGCATTCCAAAAAGTGTCATACAAGAATCTGATTTAAAGGATTCTTAAGGCAGTTTTCAGAAGATTTTAAAATCAGTAACATCACTAAAACTATATATCCACAAATAATTTTGTATTCATAATAGAACATATATATGTTCAAGGTGTACACAAAAGTGAAGCACAAAGCAACCAAAATTTGTCATCCTATCATCTCTACTAATATGAAAATTCACATTGATAAGAACTAAACAAAGAGAAGTTTGTTTTCATGGAAAGTTCAAATCAAGAAAAGTATTGGGAAAAAAAATCTGGAAAAATACCTGAAAATCTGTCTGTTAAAAAAATATACCAGAACACTTTTTCTAAGGTTTATTGGAAGACATAAAGCAGCTCTGAATTGTATTCACACACACAGGACCTCACAGGACCAATTCTGTGCCTGGCAACAGTCTTTGGAAAGCATTGGAGAAGAGCTTGGAAGCAGGGTCTGGGAGCAGGTCTGGAGAAAGCAGCCTTAATCCTCATATATTCATATGTGGGAGAGGGACAGATCAGCCCAAAATCAAGTAGATATTTAAAGCATCTGCAGAACACGTATTTTTGATGTTCTTTGTAGGTTTTTGCTGGCTCCCAAGGTAAATAAAGGATAGAAGGTGTGGAAAAGCAGAATGTGTCTGGAAGGTATAGAAGGACCAAGGAGAGAAGATGAAAGAACACAAACTCTCCCAAAAATGTTATCTAAACCCCTCAATGTTCAGGCCATGTCAGGAAAATGGGAATCCTTAAGGGATGAACAACGTGAGACAGTACTATGTGCAGGTATACATTGTTCTGTTTTCAGATTGCTAAAATCAACGTATTTTTTGGGAAGAATATTCACAGTGTGACTAATCTGTATTATGACTGTTGGTTTATATATTTTTGTATGAAGAGTGATGGAGAAAAATAATATAAATTACAATAATATTGACAATTATGTGATTTAGTTTCCTAATGAGTTTTGCTGTCTCTGTTTCATGGCACAGCCTTCAAACACTAATTTATGCAAAGATTCCAAGCCCAGAGCTCATCTATCATTAATAATTCTGTGGAACTGGCAATTACTAATATATGCACAGTGCCATTTTATTTTATAAAAATGTCTTCTTAAAATTAGGTTGCCTGAAGTTCCTGATGTGCAAATTAAGCATCTAATTTATCTTGCCTGGCTGGCTTGGTCAGTCCTATATTAGGCAGGCAGAAAGGGAATATTAAATGTAAAAGAACAATCTCTCCAAAAATGTATGAAAGGCAGCAATTACAGCCAAGCAGAAGGTCAGAGGTCACCTGTTGCCCCATCTCTCTCCACAGAGAGCAACAAGCACAACTTTTCCCAGGCATTGTCCTATGCAAAGGCTGTGAAAAGATCAGAGGAAAGAATGAGAAACAATTCTTATCTTCACTTGCTGCACCTGTTGTGCACATGTGGAATGTGTTATGGAGATTTATTTACCAAAGAGTGATTTCTTAATTGGCCACTGGTGATGGTGTTTGGATTCAATTGACCAATCTGGTCAAAGCTGTATTGGACTGTTAGCCAGGGCGATGGGTCTTTCGGTATAGTAGAGTAAGTATAATAAAGTGATTGATCAGCCTTCTGAAATCATGGAGTCAATGCTAATTATTATCCGGCAAGGACCCATGCTACAATAGTCACCAGCTTCAGTGAGGTGAGAAGAATGAGAATGTTCTGAGCCTGAAACCATCTTAATTTATGAAATTTCTGGGAAGCTTTTGTATCTCCTAATCAAGGATTTTCCTGTAAGATATATCATCCAATGTCCTGTTCCACCACAAGGTTACTGGATCTGCTGTATTTGCATCAGTGATGTGCTCAACGGAGAGCTTTCCAAACCTTTGGAAAGAACTTTCCAAAGTTGCCAGAACTTTCCAAAACTTGACTCTCAGATGGGGCTACCACACCCTGAAAGGGAAATTAAAGCAAGTTAACTTCCCTGGCTGACACCTCCATCATGAAGAACTATGGTTCCTAACTAGACACACAGGGATTAGACATATAGACAGACACACAAAGATTAGACTGAGCACACAGCAAGAGGGGAAGGCAACAGGGACATGCCAGATGACTAAAAATTATTTTCCTCCTTAATTCTGTGGCTAGCTTGTTTCTCCAAACTCTTCTTTAAGAAGGGAATATCACTGAAAGCAGACAAATCTCCCTGGGGTTATATTTTGCAGAATAGAATTTACCAAACCCCCTTGCTAGACAAACTGCTTCCACAGGGAAAAGTCTGTTTGGAATTAAACTAAAAAGGCACCATTGCAAATTAAAAAGATTTTGCTGTCATTGGAGGTTTAGTATCAATTCCAAACAAAAAGTAAACCACAGTACTGGGTCTTGCTCCCTGCAATCCCACTGCAATCACTTCTCACAAACCACTTGTAAGCACAATTCCAACAGGTGCGATAGCAGGAGATAATGACTTGCTTGGCTATTCAAACCGGATAAAACAATCAGCTCTAGTAACTCCTCAAGAACACTTAATATAGTGGGCATTTCATTACTGGTTTCAACATTCTCAATACTTAATGACCATAAATAGATGGAAATACTTTACATTCAGCTCCTCGCCCTGTGGAGTTTAAAGTAGGTTAGAGAGAAAAATTTAGCAAACAGTTTCTGAGGAATATTTTTGATTAGTCTTAACACTGACTTGGCACTTAGATAGAATTTAGAGAAAAATGTGCAAATTTACCATGCTTAAAGACTGCATTATCTTGTAATATTGCTTCAATAATATTTTCTGCTTTCTTTTTCCTTCTGTCATAACCTCCACTGTGGTCTTGTCTTCATTTTTCTTAGAATAAGATCATTTACTGTGTACATTTGCATTTATGAACCTATCCAAAATATATGAAAGCTCTCTGGAACCAGTAGTTCTAGCTGAGAAGAACAAAGAGAAGATGACACAGAGGAAAGCTGGCACTGTACCTTCCTCAAAATCTGGTCATTTATTCTGAAATCGAAACAAAAATTGTTGGGTCCTCTGCTCTTTCATGAAGTTTGGATCTTTCCCAACACTTGCCATGAAACCTTCCCATAAATCATTTGGACATGCTAATTTACCTACATTAGAAAGCTCTTGGCAGTAATGACTCCTGAAAACATAGATCGGACAGCAAAGACAAAGATTCTACAGAGCAGAAAGATTGGGATGGAGAAAAACTGCCACTGTCTTCCAAAATTACTCAGGACACTTGATTTTTAGGTTTCCTATGTCAAAGCCTCTCAAAGAGGATGATATTCCCAGGGATTGCAAACTATGACTTTGAGGATTATCAAACTTACAGCAACAATATCACAGTCTGAGCTTAACAGCTACATTTATATCACTATCTCTCTTACCTTTACTCCATATATGAGTCTAATTATGTTTAGTTTGATTTAAGTAGCTATATTTCTGTCTGGGGAGGATTCTTAATTTATTCCTCAGTCTTCAGAACTGACTACTTTATCTAGCAACATCCTTTTGAAAGAAACAAAATTAAAGCTGCTTTAATTAAGCACTTTCTATGGGAGAGGTGCACAAATAGCCCAACTCAAAAAAACATATGAATTATTTCATGGATAAAAAGAGTTCCCTCTGAAGATGGTGAGGCACTTCCAGGTTGTCCAGAGAACCTGTGGCTGCCCCTGTATCCCTGGAAGTGTTCTAGGCTAGGTTGGATGGGGCTTGGAGCAACTTGGGAAAGTAGAAATTGTTGTACCTTTAAGGTTCCTTCCAACCCAAACCATTCTGGGATTCTGTGATTATGTTGCCATTCTATCTGAGAGGAAAGACAAGACCATGATGATCACAATGTGTGATGGATGCTAAGACAGCCATACATAATCCAGCCACTGGGAAAAGCTGACATTCTGCACAGGGGGTCAAAAATGTTCATCGGGAATTCAGATGGAACTCACCTAGCTCTTGGTGACATGGGTGTTTCACTGGGAGTGATCACAACATAAAGATAGAGCATCTTAAATATTCATTCATTTTCAGCTCTGTATGGATCCGTAAGCCAGTGAAATACATAGCTGGATAAAAAGCAATGTATAATATAATGTAGCTTACAGCTAAAAGAGCTGCAAATATAGAGCCCTCCTGTTTGAAGTGTCTGTATATCATATACATCACAGAGGAGGACAAAAGATCAAGGCAATGGGCTGAGTTACAGGCACAATGCTCAGACGTTACTATAGAAAGACTTACCTTAAACCCAGTATTTGTGTGCAGCAATTCATTCTGTTTACCTGTTCTGTGTTATTTCTAAATGTTGCAGTGAAAGGCTTCAAGCTGAGAACTTCAGAGAACAGCAGTCTTAAAAACTCGTAATGCACCACTGCATTTTCAGTATGAATTTCAATATAGCCAAAACTTGTCCAGTCTGCAAACTTCTCCCCAGTTTTAGGTAGCCATAGGTTGATACCATTTGGGAAAAGTGCAAAGTTCCTTGATCCCCTTTCAGCTGTTTTCTGTCAGAAAAATTTGAAACACAAAGAAAGGAAAGAGTAAGATTGTATTTGAGAACGCTTTAATTTCTTCGCTTTCATGTCTGACTATGCTCTGTGCATTAAACAACATTCCAAAATGGTTTATTCTCTGATAAAGGACATCTTTATGTAGTTTTATGTTTTCATACTGTATGAAGGAACTTTATTTTGTTTTGTCTGTCATATAAAAAAAAGGAAAAGAACATAGAAAACAAAAAGGAAGAATCATAACGCTCCTTACAACCTGCTGCAATTCACTCTTTTTCTTGCATAAAATATATAAAAAGATCTGGCTTTGAAATAAATATAACTTATAGGTGTTTTGAGTGTCCCATTATGCCAAAAGAACACAAAATAGATTACAAACATGACAGGACTTAAAAACTAAATCTTCTGACAAGACTGACTTGCACATAACTGTGAGACTAGTGAGAAGTTAAAACTATTTTTTTTTCAATTATCATTATTGCTTTAGTTTTCTGAGCACTGACAGCCTCAATATTTTGAAACATTTTAGTCTCAGAGGCAGGGTAGCGCAAGGTCTGCAAAGCTGTAGAGGCTTCTTCTCTGAAGATATTCCACCCCACCTGGATGTATTCTGTGCAACCTGTTCAGATGTCTCTGTCTTAGCAGGGAGTTGGTGCAGGCAAGAAGAGTCAGGGTCTGCTGCAGTTTCTTTACATGAAGTTGCGTTATCAGATCTCTTTCCCATCATACTTGGAAAATGGGGGAAAAGCCAACCAAAACCCATCAAGTGAGAGACCTGTCTGTGGCAAGTGTAGTTTCCCAGCACTACTTCCTGGCTCACTCTGCAAGTTTCCTTTTGCATGCTGCATTCTCTCTCAGGTGTTTTTCTCAGAGGTTTGAAATGAGACTGAAGTGTTCTGCCCCTGTTGTGGTTTGACACAGAAGAGAAATTTTTTAGGAAGTTGGTAGTTAAACTAATTAGTGTTATGTTTGGATATTAGTACTTAGAGTGACTACTGAAGGTTGGACATGTTTTTGAGAATATAGGGGGTTAAAAGTAAGAACTTCTAGGAGAATTGTTTTTTTGGTTTTGGTTATTGGAAAGTGTAGACTTTTTTTGTTTAGCTATATGCTGGGTGGGGGAGGGGAAGTTATGTAGTTTGTAGCGGTAAATTACGGGGTGAAGGGTTTAGAACTAAGTTCATTTTTGTAGACAGAACAGTAGAGGAAATTTGAGATTTTTTTTCTCTTTTTTTAATTTAGAAGGAAAGAAACAGAGAGCTTGAAGACACTTGGAAGTTTGTTGGAAGAGAGAAGGAGAAGGGGGGAAGGTTTTTAGTGTGGGAGATGGAGTTTTGGGTTGAGATTTTAGTTGTTTGGGAGTTTGGGACTTTTAATTTTTTGGGGGGAATGAGGGTTTTGTGAAATATTACCTTTTTTTTTATTTGAAAAAAGAGATAGTTTGATATTTGAGATGTTAAGAAAAGAAGGTTGAGGAGAGATGATGGAGTGGTTTTTAGTTAGGTTTTTCTTGTTAACTATAAACTAAACTAATTTTTTTTTAAGAGAGACTGTATTTTAGGGAGATACTTAGTAAGTTAAGAAACTTGTTTCAGTAATTATTAGTATAGGAATAAAGTAAACAGAAAAAGTTGAAGAGAATGTGATGATGTTTTTTGTTTTTAGGAAGATGAAGATTTTTGGTTTTACTTTTGGTTTCAGGGGAGGAAGAAAATGGGGGGGATCGTGGTCTCAAAATAAGACACTGGATTGTTGTTTTTTTAGTTTTTAGTAAAGTATTTTTAAAGGAGTTTTATGAGCGGTCTGTTTATGTATGGTGGTGAGAGTATTGTGACATGGAAAAGAGAGTGTTACACTGGTAGATTTTTTTTCAGGTGATATTATGTGTGTGACATGGAAACATGAGAAGTAGTAATTGTGTTTCTTGGGAGTCTATAGTGTAAGAGAAACTTTTTTTTTTTCTTTTAATAGATTGAGTATTGATTATATTGAAGAGTGATAACTTGATTAAAAATCTGAGTTGTGTCTCACTGTAGTTTGTTGGAGTTTGGGTGGGGGGAGGAGGAATGTTTTAGAAGGTTTTCATTCTGGATTTAGTGTGTGTGTCTTTTATAGAAGTAGTTTAATAAAGGTTTTTTTCCCCTCTGTTATTAAGCTTAAGCCTACTTTGCTCTGTTCCAGATCGCATCTCACAGCATTTATTTAAGAAAGCACATTTTCATAAGGATGTTGGCATTGTGCCAGCATCAAACCATAACATTTTTTGGTTCACCTGACAGGGAAAATTGAATTCGGCAAGTAATAAGATGAAAACTATGAGATAGGATCAAACAAGAATAAAAGCAAAGCATGTATTAAGTTATAAAGTAAATTGATGGTGAAAATTCAGAGGTAGAAGTTTAGTTGTTGGTTATTGTTTTATGTAGAAGTGTGTTGAATATAATTTTGATGATAATTTTAGAAATGTGTGTTCTCAGAGGCTAAGGGTAGAGTGTCGTCGTTTGACACAGAAGGGAATTTTCTCAGGAAGTTGGTAGTCAAACCAATCAGTGGTCACATTTGGATATTGGCACCTGGAGTGACCACTGAAGGCTGGACACGCCTTTGAGAACACAGGGAGTTAAAAGCCAGAACTCCCAGGAGAACTGTCTCTTTGGTTTCGGTCATTGGAGAGTGCAGCCTCTCCCCTGCCCAGCCACGGGCTGGGTGGGGGAGAGGAAGCCATGCAGCCTGGAGAGGTAGGCTGAGGGTGAAGGACTGGAACCAGGCCAGCTCCTGTGGACGAAAGGGTGGAGGATGTCTGAGATGTCTTTTTTCCCCACCCCCCAACCTAGAAGGAAAGAAACAGAGAGCCTGAAGACACCTGGAAGTTTGCCCGGCAGAGGAGATAGAGAAGAGGGGGGAAGGTGCCCAGTATGGGAGATGGAATTTTGGGCCGAGTTTTCAGCCATCCAGGGAGTTCGTGACTTTTAACCCTTTCCTGGGGAATGAATATTTGTGAAATACTACCCCTCCTCGATTTGAAGGAAGAGACAGCCTGAGACCTGAGATGTTAAGAAAAGAATGTTGAGGAGAGATGATGAAGTGGCTTTTAGCTAGACTTTTCTTGTTAACCATAAACTAAACCAATTTCTCCTCCATGAAAGACTGCATTTTAGGGAGATACTTATTAAGCCAAGAAATGCAAGAAGTAGCAATTGTTTTTCCTGGGAGTCTATAGTGCAAGAGAAACTCCTCTCTCCCTTAATAGGTTGAGTATTGATTATATTGAAGAGTGATAACCTGATTGCAAATCCGTGTTGTGTCTCACTGTAGTTTGTTAGAGTTTGGGTGGGGGGAGGAAGAATGTTTTAGAAGGTTTTCATTCTGGATTTAGTGTATGTGTCTTTTATAGTAGTAGTAGTTTAATAAAGTTTTTTTCCCCTCTGTTATTAAACTTGAACCTACTCTATTCCAAATCACATCTCACAACATTTATTTAAGAAATTACATTTTCATAAGAGTTCTGGCATTGTGCCAGCATCAAACCATAACAGCCCCTTATCCTGACCTGGCACTCCAGGCAGCCAGAGATGAAGGCAGATAGAATCTGAGCTCTAACTTCCATCTCCCGTGTTCCTTATTCTCTATGCTACCTCAGAAATTCATCTCACAAAGCTTTTAAATGCCCTACCTCATTATTAGCAAATCTGCACCACACAGCAACTGTTGTCACTTTCTAAAAGACCCAGAGGTCCTGCACCCTCTGACAGCACACCACGTGGAGTTATTTTCTCTCCTTTGCCTAGTTAAGAGGTTATTGATTGCCACTCACACACTGTAATGGGTGGCTTTCCACTGCCCACATTTGCATTCCTTCTGTATTTTAGTCTCTATTTCTTCCCTTCCCACTGATACTGTTGTAATTTGCAATGTGTGTACTGGTGAGAAGGTCAATACACTTTTCTAGACACTGTCTCTGTGATTTATTTTCACAACTCCTTAATTAAATCCTCGCAGTGCAGAGTTTTTTCAACCAATTGCCAACAAAATACCATCCCCAATTCCTAGCAGCTTTGTTGTTGTGTTATTGCTGTTTGGTGAGTAAATTCTCTCAGAATTCACCCATTTTTTCACTGCCAGTTTTCAAAATCAAGTCCTTGTTAACCCTCATTTCCTTCTGAAGATATTCTTCTGACTCTTGGCATGAGCTTGCAATTTCCTCTTGCCTTAGAGTTTACCAGATTTCCCCTTATGGTACTTCCAGCCTGCATGATTAATGCTGGTGAGTGAAACCACTCCTATTTATCACCTCACAAAAAAATTGTGTAACCCCTCTTTAGATCATAAAATTGGCCAATATATGTCATGATGTGAGCTGTACCATGGAATTTAAAAAAAAAAAAAATCAGAGTAATAACAGGAAAGCAAAGATAACATGCAATAGGAATATAGTGCAGTGATCTAGCAGCTGAGACTCCCTCCAGGGTTCAAGTTTATACCACACACAGACTAAAAAAGGCTGAAGATTTAGTCCAGAACTGCTACAGAAAACCTGTACAGAGTCTTTGATGCTGAAAAGATGAACAGAGGATAGATGAACAGAGCACAATCCTGGAGGCCTTGCGCTGCCCCTGCAGGTAAGTTTTGAAATTTTCTGAACTGATTTACCTTTAATATTATCTTGACCCTTTGTTAAAAACTGTCCAAAATAGCCTTGTTTCATTTAATGCAAGGTGATGAGCTGGTTTCAAATTTAAAGGTCTATTAATCCACAAGTTAAACTGCAACCAAGGGTATCAGTGCAATTTTTTTAAGAGCTTTACAATAGAAAGTGTAAATCTCACAGTTTAGCTGTTTGCAGTCACACAGGGAGCAGTTATTGTGTTAACTTTCTTAAACCAGAATTTCAATGATGTTTTATTACTTTCAGCAGACACACTGAATTGATTAAATTCACAAGCTGCAAAAATGGTTTCTGACAGCTGGGAGCTACACACTGCAAGGACAAAGGTTTGTCTAAATGATGAAGTCTAAAGCAATATAAACTGATAGCAAAAGGCTTTTAGCTAATCTAGAGAAGGGGGGGTGTTAAGATTTTTCTCCTTTCGAAAGCAAGAATTAGCTGCTTGAACTTTTCTTATTAAAGGAGCTGCCTGCCTTTCAGGCTTTGGCAGCTTGGTTAGTGTGGAATGGAATACACTTTTGAATGTGTAAGTTAAAGACTTCACAACAGACAAGCAATTATTTTATTCATTAATAAGTTACAGGATAAATCAGAGCCTGCTTCATTTTCATCTCTTCATGATAACTGAGACACTGTGGAAAGACTCTCAAAATAAAATCTTGTTTATACTACATTGCTAAACTACCAGCAACAGGTAACAATCAACTGGAAAGAGGCCACTTCCTAAAAGAAACAAATCAAATCTCAGTGTTACCAGAACAGTGTTCCCAGCAGAAAAGAGAAGGCTGATTGTAACTATAGAATCGGCATAATTGTGTCAGTCTGGAGGGACTGAATGACTGTGCAGTGATATGTCACACATGCATCATCAATTAATTATGCCTCAGAATGCTTTTGCACAGCCTGGTGTGCAAACGAGCACAAATGGAATTAGTGCCAACTTAAAAAAAACCTAAAAATCAGCCTACAACTGATTCAAATTATTTTTCTCCCATAGGTGGTCCCCTAAAACAAAACAGCATCTTATTTCCTTTAAACATTGTTATATCAAGGTAGTCCTTGATATAACAGAAACCAAACAATATTTAAGTGCAAAGACTGGTTACATTTTTTTTTAGTTCTGTGAGGCTGTTTTCATGGAAAAAGTTCCAGGTAAACATACAGGTCATGTGATTAATATTAACATGAAATATTTTATAGTAAATTTTTGCAGCAAGCACTTAGAGATGCTGTGTTCAGCATTTACCATAATTGCTATTACTACTTACATGCAGCTTTTCCCCAGAGGACTTACACAGAAAATGGTTTTATCTTGTTTAAACCTAATAGGCAAAAACTAGGTGCTGAAAGATAGAAATTCCATGAAAATTCACTAGGTGGGCAAATAGTATAATGCAAACCAGAAGCAATATCTAAAGCAAAACAAAATGCCATTGAAAAAATACCAGTCAACAAAGATATTTTTTCTGCTTATTGGTAATTTTAAAAATAATTAACAATTCAGCTTAAGTGTTTTAGGAACTTTCAAACTTTCATAATCCTACTTTTGAAATAAAAAAATATACATACATATTTTTTTTCCACTCCTGATATCATAGACTTTGGAAGAAAAATATTGTTATCCTGTTCTACATTTTAACAAAAACCCATGCATGGAAAGTGAATGGTAGCAGCTCTGATTCTCTGCCTGCAGATTGAAGAGTAGCTCCCATCACCTCTGGTTCCCAGGGCTCCCATCAGTCAGAGAAGTGCAAATTTAGCATCAAACCCAGACTCAAAACTCAAACCTTTGTCCAGTATGGAAATACTTACAAGGTACATTTTTGTCTTTTTAACAATGTTTGAAACTCACAGCAAGTCTCAAATGACTGCATTTACATAGGGGGAAAATTGATTTGCTCTTCAACAGGAGAAAAAAAAAAAAATCCAGTCTGTGGTGTAACAGAATTGGGGATTTTACTTCCCAAAGTTGAGGGCATGAGATTACACTGGATAAAGTTATTCTGTTTAGTATTTTCCTCAACCTGAATACAGACATGTCATTTTCTACATATGCTCCTAAGGGAAATCTGACCTCAGAATTCCCTGAGGCAAGCCCACAGGACAGGCCAGAGCTGGATCACCAGGTGGGAGGGTTGTTCTCTCAGGATTGGTACTGATAGCTGCAGGCTGTTCTCTCAGGATTTGTGCTAGGGGTTTTAATCCCAAGAGTTGTGTTCAGCAACTCTTATTTCACAGTTATTTTAATAGTATGGCCCAGAACATTCCAAAACCATGCTAAATTAAGGCAAAATAATGAGGTGAGCTCTTTGACAAGAATCAAAGAGAAGTTCTGCACCCTTTAAAACACAGTAAGAATTGCAAAATTATCTAAATGCAACATAAAATATTGTTAAAGGAAAAAAAGGTAACCATAATGCACATTCTGGTGACAGCAGTGGGGTTTTATTGGTCATTCTTAAGCATAATAGGGCAAATCTGAAAATCCAGAACTGATAAAAATATATAATAAACTTTAGCCGGGATTCAGCAGCTTTAATTTGCATGTCAAAGTTCTATGGATACATCACATGTAACAACAAAACACTCTGAGGGCATCATACAACATCATAACCAGATTATTTTTGCTTTCTTTTCTTCTCCGTTTAATTTAATTTAATTTATTCACTACATGTTTCTTTGTGGATATCACCAAACCACCCCACTTTGTAACCTGTAAATGATGACTCAGTTTAGAACAAAAAGAGGGGATCTGTAGAAAAATAATAATTATCCTCATAAAAGCAAACTGCTCACCATAGAGACACAAAAGCTGCCTTTCCAGAGCATGAGTGCATTACAAATTTTAAACAATATCACTGTCTTGAAATAGTGTTGTTGGAATTAGCCATTATGGAGCTGAGACCCTTTTAATGTGACCTTTAACACGATTATTGCTGTAGCAGCCTGATGTAAACTGGAGCCTCACTTAATTAGCACCAATATTACAAAGGCCTAGGACTAAATGATGTGGTAAAAACATTGCAGCTCACAGGAATGGCTACACATTTCTTGTTTCATATTTTATCTGGGCAATATTCCTCATTCCTACTATTTTATCAGTTCAGCCCATGCTGCCACTATTGGGAGGATTATCTCTGGTTTTATTAGGAACAAACATTTATCTGCATTCTTCCAAAAAATGAATGGGACTCAAGCCTTATTCTTTCAAAAAAGGAAAGCAAATAATCCCTGAATGACTTCGAGTAAACTGGGCTATGGGAAAAAATTACTTTCAGCTCAAGTCATCATTTTTCTTGACCCTCTTTCAAGCTTTATTTCACCAAGTAACACCACATTTGTAAAGATTAATATGAGGAGAAATATTCTGCCCAGACCAGTGAGGCTTGCTAGATCAACGTGATTACAAAGGCTGGGTAGTTGTGTTTGGTTGACATGAGACAAATTAAAAGGCAACGGTAACAATGTCATTCTGTGCAGACCTTGCCATTCTCTTCAAATCGAAGTGAAAGGTTAGTGATGAAAGGTGCCTGGAAAATTCATTAACTCCCTGGAAAGTGTCCTTGTAGTGAAACCTTTGAGAAGTCAAGGAGCAGGGAAAGCAAATTAGCTCAAGAGTCCATTCTTTGCGCTGCCTCTTACTTGATTTCTTGAGGTCTCAAATTAGACCAAGGTCACACAGATCAACAATTTCACTGCTGATACAAAAACCTATCAGAATATTTTCCCCCTGCTTTTTCCTAACAAATAACAAGGAGAGTTAAAAGATGACCTAAACTGTAAAACACCAGTGATCTCCTGAATTCTGTCACCACATCCCAGCTAAGGCCAGAGCACTCTAAAAGAGTCCCAGGGAGTGGTTAATAATGAGATGCTGGGCATTCATGCTTGAAATTGTAGGTCATTTTTGATTAAATATCTTGCAGAGGAAATAAGGCATGGCATCCTCACAGTGAGCTTGTAGTGCAATATGAAAGTGCATAAAAGCTAAACTTGTTAAAGGAGATCTGCTTGTTAGAGGTGATCTAAGTGATGGAGGAAAACCAGTTCAGCCAAACTGAGACTTAACTCAGACTGCTCTTCAAAATTCAGAAAGGATGTTTCATCCAGAGGGTTGAGCTAAGCCTCCTGTAAAATGCTAGTTTAAATTGAGTTTCCATGTGCAGTTTCAGTCTACGAAGAGAAAAAAAATGTATATTTATTTCTGGAGCCACTACAATGTGCACATTTAAAAATGCAGGAATTTTAAAGCTCTCTAGCTGCTACCTGCACAGATGTCCTGAGGATTTTTGTGGGCAGAGCTGGTTCTTCACCTTTTTAGACTTTCTTCACAGAAATATTTTGAGAGGAAGAAAGATTCCATTACTAAGGCACCAAATACCAGATGCTTCCTGGCCTCATTTCCTAACATTATTAATAATTCCTGAATGACCCAAACAAATAAATACATTTCTTGGCACAAAATATTTATTTACTTCTATGTTCTCTCTACCCTGTCCAGTGAATATGTTATCTCTGATCATCAATTTTTGCACATAAAATGTTAATCCCAGTTAAAACCAGTAGGCACCACAGTAGACACACATGGCAGACATATAATTTGAAATAGCACAATATTCATAATACAAAGGAGAATAATGTGAATAATGTGGGGATTTTTAGTCTGAAAACACAGAAACTTCAGCATTTAAGATCAATAAAGAGTGACCAGAAGGTTGGCAGAGTTTCCTGCAGTAATCCAGGACATGGAAGGTCAACAAATTATATTAAAATAATTTGCTTCCAATTTTTGACCAAGAACATTATTCCTTCCACCTCATGTTGAATGCAGATAAACAAAGGGATGAAAAGTTTCTTTCAGTATTGCACAGTCAAAGCATTTACAATTCAAGAAACAAAAAACTACAAGAAAAATTATTAAATTGGTTCAAACATAATCAATTTTGCCCTGGTTATAGAGTCTTGAGGTGTCTAATGCTTTTCCCCCCCCAGCTGCTGTAAGAACATGGGCATAAAAAATAGTTTTAAAAGGGGAAAAGAAGCAAAAACTGCTGCATCAACTCAAGATTCTTACCTGGCACAGGACTAGAAGGTGAAGGAAAAAAGACAAATTCCACTATTAATAGCATTCACTCCAAAAGTCAAAGCCTTTGCTATTGCAGGGGAGTACTTGTATACATAAGAACAAGGAACAAACACAGTTAATAAAGCAATTAATAAAAATTAACTGATATCTAGTCCAGGGCTGTGATGTCTTCCAAATGTTGTGTTCCCTTCTTTTTCTGTGTGATTTTAACTTCACATCTTCCTCCATCCCTCACAGGTGTGTGGTAGGGAGGAAGGCTTTACGGCACCCACCCTGGCCTCCAGCAGGTGATGGCCATCCCTAATGTCCATAAGATTTTGGGGTGTGGATGACAGCCTGGAATGCAACATGGCCCTCACGGGAGGGAGACTGTGATGTACTGATAGTCAGGACAGTTGAATGTGTTACAAACCCCCTCGGGACCCAGGGCTGAAGCTGAAGCAGGATAATCAGTCTTTGGGACTGGGATGTACACGCCATCAATAAAATGAGCTCAAATAGTTGTCTTGAGAACCCTTGGCAGGACACTTCCATTGTGCTGTTGACTCCAAATCAGTGCTTTTACACCTCCATATGTTTAACTCTGGCTAAACAGGAAACTGCCAAGACCAAGATTTCTACAAATTTGCAAGTACAAGCTGTGACAAACAATAAAAGATAGTTACTACTATTTGGCAGATTAATTTTAGCTGTCTTCAGCCTGTGCCTGTGGTGTATTTTATGGAGTTAATCTTTCATACATTTTCATGTTTGTCCAGCATTCCCAGCATGTGTCATTGCAGTTAAACCTCCTCAATGAACTGCAGGAGCCCTACCAGAGGTGGCAGGTAACAGTCAGGTACATCATGTCTGTTCCAGAGCCTAAATGCAGACAGCAACAACATAAATTTTGCAGATATTATTTCAATTTTTAAAATTATTATTCTGTTATTTATCTTATGTCTTATTACACATCCTAGAAGGAACTTCTAAATGAGTACTGTGCAGCTCTGAATTCTCATCCCTTCAGCAAGTTCCACAGGCTAGATTTGATGATCTTGGAGGTATTTTCCAACCTTAATGATTTTATGATAGATCTGGTGATTTCAGGAAGAAAACCCATCATGTTTATGTTTAAAAATTTGTTAAAAACAAGGGACTGGATTTTAACCTTCAGATCTACCAAATCAATGTTTTGCATCCAATGAACAAAAAAACTTAAAATGAGCCTGGAAAATGCATTTCAATCTAATTTTTTTTAAAGCACAATGGCCCATCAATGAGAACTGGAGGCTTGCAAGTGTAGCACACCATTGTTCACAAAATGTCACAAATAGGATGAAAAAAAAATCTGTGACTTTACAAGAAACAAACGGCTTGAAATAGTTCAAAGAAGATTGAGTAAGATGCACATGATAGAGTATATGCTTCAGGGTTTCTAATTTCTTCAGCTATCCCTAGTCCATGTTAGCTGTATAATATAATTTAAATATTTTAGGTAGTTTTCTTTAACAGACTCTTAGACTTAATGTTTCTTCTTCGCTTCAGGACAGCGTCTTTTAATTGCTTTAAATTATCAGTGATGTCTCCATCATTTTCATTGAACATGGATTGATTTCAATTAACTTTCTCATGCTTTAGCATAAAAGCAGTCTTATTCAATTTGCCCTAATTAGATCACCAACCTCTTGGAGCTAAAGCAATGACAGTCATTAAAAGACTGAATAGAGAGGGAGAATCAAGGTTTACTGCATTGTTAGCCTTTTGTGATTTCCAAGCTGCAAGGAGAGTTTGTTCCTGTGTGAACAGGAAGGAGTTAAATTCAATTCTAGAATTTAGAACTTGGAAAATTTTACAGGAGCAAATTTTGTGTCAGAATCAGGATGGTTCTTTTGTTACTGTTGTATTGACAATGGTCAAGTTTTGCACTGCTACCAGTAACGCACTTGCACCAATCACTGCTTTCCCATCTTGCAATGCAGTGAGAAGGACATTAGTAATTAATTGATATTAGTAATTAATGCATATTAGTAATTAATGGATATGTGGTTGTAATGGTTTTTTTGTTTATATCTCCTTGGAAACTTTCTTTTTAATTTACTACCAGCTGCTCCAGAAAGGGACATGAAGACATTCTAGAAATGTTCTTGCAATTAAAAAAACAAACAAAAAAAGATTTGCAGCCTGAGGTGGAGAAAAATGAGGACAGGAAAAAAAAAAAAAGGCTGTATTAAATGGGTCTAAGGGATGATGAGACTTTACGGAGTCATTAAGTCTGGTGCTAGCACTCAGCTAGCAGGAGAATTCTGCAGAACTGCAAGTGCAAACATACTCAAAGCAGTCACTAGCAGTTTCACTAGCCTTTCAAAATCTATGAATGCCCCAGATCCTAAAAACAAATCTATTCTAGTAGGAAGGTCAAAAGATTAATAAAAAAAGGGGAGAGTAGGACAGAGAGGAAGAGAGGACACTCTCAGTTTCCTCTATAATGTTTTTCTAATCCCAGGAAAATACTCACACAGCGAATCCCAGAATGGTTTGGGGATCAAGGGGTCATAAAGCCCATCCAGTGCCACCCCTGCCATGGCAGGCACACCATCACTCTTCCAGGCTGCTCCAAGCCCCAGTGTCCAACCTGGCCTTGGGCACTGCCAGGGATCCAGGGGCAGCCACAGCTGCTCTGGGCACCAGTGCCAGGGCCTGCCCATCCTCCAAGGGAACAATTCCTTCCCAATATCTCATCCAACCCTTCCCTCTGGCAGTGGGAGCTATTCCTTGTGTCCTGTCCCTCCATCCTTGTCAATTGTTCTCTCTCCATCTTTCCTGAAGCTCCTTCAGGCACTGGAAGGTGCTCTGGGTTCTCCACACAACCTTTTCCTGTCCAGGCTGAGCAGCCCCAGTCCTTCCAGCCTGGCTCCACAGGGGGGTGCTCCAATCTCTGGACTCTCTCCAACAGTTCTGAAATGAGCAGGGCTTATGCCTTTATTAATGTTCAGCTCTTTATTAAAAAGATCAGCTGGGCAGGGGTCCCGATATGGAGCTCACCCCCACTGCTGTAGCTTTTTCCAGGTAGCCGAAGGGTGAGGAGGCATGCAGAGTCTGTTGCTGAAGTCCCAAGCAGCAGCTGTCCCCTCTCTTTTCCTTGTGGCAATACCAGGATAATCTGCCTCTTCGTTCCTGCTTCCCACACTCCAGTCTAGTCTTCTGTAGGTGATGGTGACAGGTCAAACATTGATCAGGGGATGTGTTTCCCTCTTCCTCAGCCAGGGCATCTGTCTAGCCCCCTCTACTGTGTTTGGTTCTCCATTTAGGGGTGTCTTTATTCCCCAAAACATGCTCCCATGGTTCCATGGGTTCCCTTGTTTGCATCTTAGTCCTAGAATGGCAGTGTGTGTGTGTGTGGTGGAGGGGGGGGGTGGGGGGACGGGAGGGGGGTGCAGGTGATCTCCAGGTAGTTTAGAGAAAACAAACAGAGCAATTATCTAATTAACATTTCAATATCAGTGCTCAGTAGTCCTCCTAGTATTACCATGGGAACCAGGAAGGCTCTTTGGTTCAAGTGCCATGTCCTCCTCATGTTGGGGTCACCAGAACGAATTTCAGTAATCCAGGTCTCACCAGAGCAGAGGCCTGGGATCCCCTCCCTTCCCTGCAGCCCATGCTGCATTTGAGGCAGAAGATACAAACAGGTGTGTGCTCCTTTTTTGGGGAGACTCAAAGAGTTGTTGCCCCTTTCCTTGCCTTCAGTACTGCCCAGGTAGATGGGGTTCATGCTGCTGCTCCTTGTGGAAATACTCTTTATAAAAGTACCTGTCTTGTCTGTCTTGTGTGCTGGATTCAAAGGTTCAGAACCAGGAATCTGGGTGACTCCAGACCTTGGAAAGAGTTCTCCTTCATGCTATCATGCAAGTACAAAAAAAATCAACAAAAATATAATGTCTTTAGCCATGGGAGTCTGGGTCAAGCATCTTGTAGTATGTAATGCATTCTGGGCAAAGCTGGGATTCTTTTATATATTCCTCCTACATGAAAATGCATCCATTAAGGCATAGCTCTGGAATTAGTTTATGTTCATCTTCTTCAGACAATGCAACTCCACAACAGCTCTGTTTAATTAAAAACTGCAATGGTACAAAGTTACTGGGGTATAAATCCTAGTTCAATTGAAATCTCAGGAAAAAATATTACATTAATCTGTATCTAGAGTTTATAAAGGACAAAATTTTACATTCTCAAAGTCACAAGTATGCAAAGGGAGCTAAAAAACCATTTATTAATTTTCCTATATGAATGAATTAAGCCCAGAATACACATTAATACATTTGAGTAAGTGATATTTACCCATTATTTAGCCATAATAGGCTGTTTTCAAATCCAGTTTCTCCAGTGAAGTCTTTCCTAGAATTAATCCTCCAATGCTGGCACCTTGTGAACCTCTCAGAACAACAAAGTTATGGACCACTAATTAGCAAAGCAGCTCTGCCAAGTTGTCATATTTCCAATGAAATGAGCATCTTGTAAATTTTGTAGCTCCCCCAGCTTCCCCAGGCTGGCTGGTGATCCCAGCTGGACTGTGGGTAACACTCCACAGCAAAAACCCTACTTCTTGACTCCCACTGGGACCCTGCAGTTCTGCAATCAGAAACAGGGAATGTCAGATTCAGGAGCAAAGATTTTACCTTTTGTTCAATGGGATTGTCAGTGGAGCAAGAACAAGGAGTACCTTGAGCCTGGCAGGAGTGTTTCTGATGTGTATTCTTATCCATTTTAGAAAAGCTGCACTGGGATGATGCTCTGTGCTGAATAAATCAGACAGGAACGATCTTATTCTGGTTTAAATATTTTCAGGGAAAACATTATCCCTGTACCAGCATTTCTTTCCCATGGAACAGAAACATCTCTAACATTTGGTGCTGGTACTATTGTGGATGCCATGAGGTCTGAATGCACAGAGCTAATTTCTCTAAAATATCTCAGTGGGTTACTTGGCCATTGCCAAAGGTAAAAAATTCCAAGATTTGGAATATTCTTCTGAGGTGGTGACTAACAGACTGTTTCACTTTTTGGGAGAATTTGGGTTTTGGGAGTTGATTTTGCATTGACCATGAACTGGCATAAGAAAACCACACAGACAGCCAAAAGTTTCTGAAGTATTTCAAATATGTTTTAAAATCCAACAAGATTTTATCGCTCTCTGTTTACTGATGTTCAGGAACAGAAAGAATACACATAGCAGGGGACACCAGTAACACAAACAGTAATTCAAAAGGAAAAAAGGCATGTTGGTCCTTCATTAAATATTAACTATTGAGAGTTAAGTTAAAGCATGTAATATTTTTGAAGTGAAAAGGTACAATAAGCTATGTGATCACCTGCATATTTGCAAGCACACAAAGGTAGCTGGGATGCTGAACTATCAATATTATAAAATGAATAAATTCAATAAAATAATTTCAACAGGGGAAAGTCAGGTATCTGTTGATGCTTTGTTGCATCCCAACCTTCAGAAAAAAATTAAAGAGCCCTTTTTGAAAGATTTACTATTTATCCCTAAAAATTTCAGTGTTTAACAATGTCCAATGAAAGTATATTGAGGCTGAGGTAGAATTAGTTATTTCTAATAGCAGCAACATTCCTATTTCCCTATTTACCCAAAGCTCCATGATCAATCTTTGGCGCTTTAACTCTCTCAGAGACACCATCCTTCACATAAAAGGAGAAAGATAGTCTTCTACAATTTCCCAGTCCATTTAGGATATTTCTCTACACGATATGGCTATTGCTGCTTTATGTAGTTGTATTTTACTCAGTAATTCCACTGTTTCTTTCAGATCCGATTTTAAGATATTAAGCTTGGCTTGTGAGAACACTCTGGGCCTAATGGTATTTATATTCAATCACCTGTAAAGGCATTTTAGTGGACAGCTCAAACAACTGCCCATTCCCTACAGATTTTATAGCCTGAATTACAGTGAAAGGCTGCAGAGTGGATTAAATAATGATGTAACAGAGAAATTGGGCAGAATGCCACCAGTAAGATGAGCCTGTGTGCATGCACAGAGACCTTTAGCTATTTCTTTTCAGCTGCCTCACTGCTGTCATCTGCAGGGACCTGTTTCATTCAGTTATCTGCTGTACATCATGGAGTTCTGCAATACTTCCCAAGAAGAAAAACTTGACATCAGCCCACCTGTGGGATGGAAAAAGACACAGAATTATTTAGCTCTTTTTTTTTTTTTTTTGCATTGTCCTTTCAACTTCATTAGCACTTCTCACTGTAGGTGTTATGACATATACAGTTGATTCTTTAGCTTCAAAATATTTCAAATGAACTATGGCAGCTAAGAGAAATAGGCAATGTTTCCTCACTGTTTTAAAACATTTCCAGATGCTTGTTCCAGCAGCTTGTTACAGCTGCTCTAATTTGAAGAAGAGTAAGACAAGTTCCTTTAGTTATGGTAACAGCACCAAGGGTCACAGCTGTTGATAGAGGTGCTGCTCTAAATTTCAAGCAACCTACCTAGATCAGAAATAGCTCATCAGAGAAATCTTCACCCATCATTAGAGAGAAGTAGAGAGAAATAATTGTGTTAATTACCTTACACTACTTTGCAGATTATGAGTATTGTTATGAACTGGGGAAGCTAATTATAGATAAATAAATTAACAAGAATTTATTAAGCAAGTGGTATTAAGCAAAAGAACAGCGCTGGGCGGCTGGGGAGTCTCTGCTCTGCCACGGCGCACCTTCCCCCTTTGACTTTTTTGTTTTTATAGTCCCTTTTTATTTTTCCGGTTGACGTATTTTCTCTCGATGCACTCTGTGCCAGTGCAATTGGTTGCTAGGGGGTCTTCTTTTCTGCCCTTGGTGGTCATAGGAATGAAGGCTCCTCATCTTCCTTGCAGATTGTCCTTGGCCTAAAAGTTAACTTGCATATAATTAGTTACACAGTCTTCTATGCTAGTTGCATTCCCTACTCAGTTCAAATTCTTATCTCCTTTAATGCTTGTTTTGATGAACAAAGATCTTTTTTATTTATTACAATCCTCCCTTTTTCTCCTTACCAATTTGTTCATTAAAACGCTTTAACTCTTGGTAGCTTAAGACCAGGGTTTCATCTATTTCTAAGTCCCTGGGCAATGTTTCATTCCTATCTCTAATAAGCATTAGATGAGCTGCCTCTAGTCTTCCTTTTACAATGTCTATGATTTTATTAAAAATGTAAGGTCTGAAAGTTAAACTTAGTAACAACAATATTATGGGACCTGCAATCCCCCTTATATAGAATTTGTCCTTGAGTGCCATACCCCGGAGTTTTGCACCCCTCAGGGTACCATGAGACCTTTAAAAATTTATCTGGATGGGTGACAGCCTAGGCGGTTGCTATGGTTTTACAGCCCTAATACTCACACAGATATTCCCCAGGATAATTACAATATTCCACCCCCAAGATTGGAACTAGGACACCAATAGGTAGCCTGGAGTTCAGGTTTACTCCATCTCCACATAGAGTTTACTAAGTCCTCATTAGTAACAAAAAAAAAAATGGGAGCTACAGTGGTGGCATTATGCTTAACAACTTTCCCTTGGTCTATTTTGGTCAGAGTCCAATTAAATGGCTGGTGTGCATAGTCCCCTTGTACAGGCCAGGTACAACATATGGCTAATATGCACAGGATTTGCCAGCAAAGATGGGGTCCAAACTGCCCCAGGATTTGATCATCATTATCTCCCCATTTCCAGTGTTTGTTTTGACATGTTATTGCTGGGCTCACCTTTACCCTTGGGAGATCAGTATCTTTGAGGCAGTTCTTGAAATACCTTTGAATTGTCCCAGTCTGAGGGCTCTTTCCTCCACCGCTTCTTATCTCTCTGCCTCACTCGCCGACTCGGTTGCTTCGAGCCGCAAGGCGTACCATCTTCTTGGCAGCAAGGATATTCTTCAGGAAGACCCTTACTCCATTTTTGTTGCCTCTTTTTGAATGATTCCCAGTTTTTATCCTTAACTTGTGGTGAGTCACACTGAATCCCAGGTAAAGTTTTCCGGCAATTCCCTTTTATAATTTGAACAATTAGGGGAATTGGTTCATTGGAGTGGAAACAACAATTTTCAGGCCTAGTCCCCTTAGTAAACACCTCCCACCACTCTTGGGATTCTCTTGGTAGGGTCCCGTTCTATTCTCCAATCCTTAGGACTGACTCTGTCAGTTCTCTTTCTAATTGATAACACCCTTTACAAATAACCCCAGGAGGAGTGCCTCTATAACTATGGACCCACCACCGTTCCTGGAAAATTTTACAAATATAGCATACAAAAGGGTAACAATCACAATCCTTATTTGTACAATATACTCTAAAATCATTAGTTATAGGATATCCATAGTCCTATATCTCACTATACCAGCTGGTTCGTACAATTCTTACTGAGTCCATTAAGTCAGTTTAAATGTGACCTTAAGATCCCCGGGTTGGCTGCTTATTCTCCAGGGGTCTTCGGCAGCAGCAGGAATCGGTCCCTTTATTCGGCTCGCATGTGTCCATCCCTTCTCAGCGGTTCTGACTGAAGTTTCTGTAGTGAGTAAAACAACATAAGGGGCTTCCCAATTTGGGGTTAGTGAGGTTTCTTTCCAGGTTGTTTATTAACACCTTATCACCTGGTTTTATATTATGGATTGCTAGGTCTAAAGGAGGTTGTTGCACTAGTAACCCAGCTCTTCTAAGCCCTTCCTGAGCCTTCATAAGTTGCATGACATATTGGTTAATTTGTTGATTACTTATTTCAGGGTGATCTATAGGAGAATCCATGTCATAAGGCATCCCATAAAGCATTTCAAATGGAGAAATTCCAATATCAGTTCTGGGCTGAGTTCTTCTATTTAACAAGGCTAAAGGTAAACATTTTACCCAAGATAACTGTGTTTTATACATCAATTTAGTTAGTTGTTTCTTAATTTCCCCATTTACCTTTTCCACTTTACCTGAGCTTTGTGGATGCCAGGGAGTATGATATTGCCACTTTGTTCCTAGAGCTGTAACTACTTCTTTAATTATTTTGGAAGCAAAGTGTGACCCTCTGCCTGAGTCTATTCCTTCTGCTAGTCCATAGCAGGGGATTATCTCTTCTAATAGTATTTTTACTACTGTTTGTGTAGTTGCCCTGGAGGTAGGGAATGCCTCTACAAAGTGAGTCAAGTGATCTATTATCACCAATAAGTGTTTATAGCTTCCTACTTAGGCAAATCAGTAAAATCTATTTGAATGTGGGAAAACAGTCTATGTGCCAATTCCCGTCCCCCCCATTTCCCACACCACTCAGGATTTCTCACACTTGGGTCTACTCCTGGGTCAGGGGTCTCTTCAGCCCCTCTAGAAATCTCAGCCCTCATTCTAGAGAGACTGCAGACTGTATAGAGAAAGCTTACCAGATTAAACACCAGGAAGATGGTCTCTTTAACAGTCAGGGGAAACGGAACCTTGTTTAATAGGGAGGTAACAGATTTAGAGGAGAAGGAAAGCAAAAGGCTGAAAAGCCTCATCCCATGCTTCCCCTCTAACAAACTGGCTGCACAACCATGATCATGAACCATACATTCCAGGAACAGACCTCAGCACCTTTATAAACCCCCTGCAAGCCATTACACCCAAGCCCAGCTCGATGGATATTCTGGTCAGTGCCCTTCTACTGCAAAAACTACATATTAGGGACAATACTGGAGCTATTCCTGGATTAAAAAAATAAACCTAGGGACCATAGAGGGATTCAGATCGCAAAAAACCCTAGGGACCAGAAACACATACAGGCCTCCACTCTAAAAGACACTATGAATTCAAACAACATAGCCAGTAACTGCTTCATACTAACACAAAGTAATTGGAACCAAAATATGATTAGAAAAGGGTTGCTTGTTTTCGTTTTTTTTTCCACTCTCTCCAGCCACGAGATGGGCAGCAAAATATTTGTCCTAGTTTAGGGCAAATTTGCGAGAAAAACCTCAGGAAGGAGCCCCCAGAAAACAAATCCCCACGACCCCTCCCCACCCACCTGATTCGGGAAGAATTTTCTCTGAGAGAAGTGGAAAAGAACTTGTTTATTTAACAAACAAAACCCTTCCCAGCACTAAAAAAATGAACAATACCAGATGACAACAAAACTCTTTCACCACTCTGAAGAGATGACAAATCCAGAAAGTCACTCCTGGGAGTGGTCACCCAGGTCTGGACGCTGGGGATTGCTCTCCAGCACTGGGGATGGCTGCTGCAGATCACAGAGCGCAGGCTCTCCGTGTTCCTTGGTGTTTCCCAGGTCCCAGTCCGGAGCAGGTTGGAGTGATATTCAGGAAAGGGAAAGGGAAAAGAAACAGTCCAGGGAAAGAATTGGACTGCTTAGCTAAACTAAATTAAAAAGCAAAGGCAAAAGCAAAAGGAAGCAAAAAAAGCAAAGCAAGCAAAAGCCAGCAAGCAAAGCAAAGCCAGCCAGCCAGCACTAGACTCTTCTAGACAGCAGACCATGGAGGGAGGTGAGCCGGCTGATAACAAGGCAAAACAAACCTTCACTTTCTGAGTCAGTTCTGAAAGCACAGAACATAATATCAAACACAATCAGAACACACGATTGCAGATACAAACATCATAACATCACCCTAGGACATTCCACCCCTTATCTCCACATCGTCAACATCAATGAAGTAAAAACTTCATCAAGTAAAAACTTCCATCTTTCACTTACTCATACACATTTCCTTCCATCTCACTTACTCAAACCTTTGACACTTACACATTTCCTTCTTTCTCATGTCTGTGTGTTTTCATGTACAGACACTGGCAGCAACATCCAGCAAACAGTGATATTTGCACATGAGTCTCACCCCACAATCAGATCTCCCTGAGGTACACATCGTGTTGCTCCATCTCTCTGCATTATCCACCATGTACAACCTGGTCCCTGAGCAAAGACAATCCCACAAATGGGTTTGTCTGTACTTGAGGCAGAATTGATCCACACTGTTTTACCTAACAAACCTGTGACATGTGCCACTGGGAATTTATCTCCATCTACTATATTCAGGGGCTCAGACTGGGCAGGACCTGCTCGATTGGTGGAACCTCGGCTGTTAACTAACCAGGTGGCCTTTTCTAAATGCTGCTCCCAATTTTTGAAAGATCCCCCACCCAATGCTTTCAAGGTGGTTTTTAACAGTCCATTGTACCTCTCCACTTTGCCTGCAGCTGGTGCATGGTAGGGGATGTGGTACACCCACTCAATGCCATGTTCCCTAGCCCAGGTGTTGGTAAGGCTATTCTTGAAATGAGTCCCATTGTCTGACTCAATCCTCTCAGGGGTACCATGTCTACAAAGAACCTGCTTTTCAAGGCCCAAGATGATGTTACAGGCTGTAGCATGAGACACAGGGTAGGTTTCCAACCATCCTGTGGTGGCTTTTACCATTATAAGCACGTAGTGCTTGCCTTGGCGTGTCTGGGGCAGTGTGATGTAGTCAATCTGCCAGGCCTCCCCGTACTTGTACTTGGACCACCGCCCACCATACCACAGGGGCTTCACCCGCTTGGCCTCCTTGATCACAGCACACGCTTCACAGTCATGGATCACCTGAGAAATACTGTCTATGGTTAGATCTACCCCTCATTTTCGTGCCCACTTATAGGTGGCATCTCTGCCCTGATGGCCTGAGGTATCACTGGCCCATTGTGCTCATAGCAACAGCCATTGGTTGAGGCTTACAGTCTGGTTTAGCTGCTAACTTAGGCTCACTGTCTGGTTTAGCTGTTGCCTTCGAGCCTGGGCTGTTGGCTGCAGCCTGAGTGACTGGGATAGCTGCTGATTTATCTCCCTGCCGCCCCTTCCTCTGTCTGCTGCCTTACAGTATCTAGCAGGGTGTGATAAGCATATGCCAGGGCCCAGCTTGCTGCAATGATCTTTTTCCCCTTAGACTTATGTCCTAGTTTAGAGCAAATTTGGGGAAAACCCTCTGGAAGGAGCCCCCAGAAAACAAACCCCCACGGCCCCTCCCCACCCACCTGGTTCGGGAAAAATTTTTCTCTGAGAGAAGTGGAAAAGAACCTGTTTATTCAATGAACAAAGCACTCACCAACACTAAAAAAATTAACAACACCAGATGACAACAAAACTCTTTCACCACTCTGAAGAGATGAACAAATCCAGAAAGTCTTTCCTGGGAGTGGTCGCCCGGGTCTGGACGCTGGGGGTTGCTCTCCAGACTGGGGATGGCTACTGCAGATCACAAAATGCAGGCTTCCGGTGTTCCTTGGTGTTTCCCAGATCCCAGTCCAGAGCAGGTTGGATGGTATTGAGGAAAGGAAAAGAAACAGTCCAGGGAAAGAATTGGACTGCTTAGCTAAACTAACTAGGAAGCTAAGGCAAAAGCAGAAGCAAGCAAAGCAAGCAAGCCAAGCAAGCAAGCAAGCCAGCCAGCACGAGCCTTTTCTAGACAGCAGACCATGGGGGGAGGTGAGCCAGCTGATAACAAGGCAAAACAAACCTTCACTTTCAGAGTCAGTTCTGAAAGCACAGAACATAATATCAAACATAAACAGAACACACAATTGGAGATACAAACACCATAACATCACCCTAGGACAACTTATCATAGCATTTCTCTTTCAGGTACTTTGCCACCTCAGCTGGATTCTGAATTTGTTCACATGCGAAGTCCCAGGCTATAGGGTCAGAAAATTCCTTTCAGATTTGGCCCATATGCTCCCATTTCTTTCTTGAACTCCCTCACATCTCCTGAGTTGAGAGGTACTTCCATATAACCTATTCCCAGAATTTGGGTTGGTTGTCCCTGCTGACCAGCATTGGGGTTAGGGATCATTCCCAAAGCTACTTCCCTTAATGGATATAGAGCTTGCCCTTCCCTTTCTCTTTCCCCCCTTGTTAGACTACGAGTAATGCAGTGATTTTCCTCAGGGACCGGCTCCGGGATTTCTACCTCTTGTTATCAAAATCTCCCCCTTGATCTAAATCGGGGTAGACTGCGGGTGGTGCTGGTGGGGGTGGAGGAGGAGGAGGTGTGTATGGTAGAGGGGGTGCAGTTGGAACTTCCTCAGGCTTTTTATTTTTCTTTTTCCCTCCCTGGATGCTTAAGGCAAAAAGTTTTGCTCTTGTTTCCCCCACTATCCAGAGAACAGCATACTTGTTCTCTTCCATATCAAAAGTTTCTTTAGATTTTACATAAATGTTTAATACCTGGCAAATCCAGTCCTCGAAGTTTCCAAACACTGGCCAAAATAAATTATCACTACGGATTTGTTTTCCTCCCCATACTTTTATACAATAATGTATTATTTTTGCCCTATCCTTCCCTTTTCTTGAAGGATATTCATCCCAAGATCTTACCATTAGACTTAATGGACTATCAGGTGGTATCTGGGGAAACTTTACTGGGGTCCCCCTCCCCATGGAAGCAGAGGGCTTGCTTTTCCTCTGTCCCATCTTCCAGGACACCTTCACGCACACACACACACACTCACATCCCCCTGTTCGTGGCCCAGCCCCTCTCGGGGTCTGGAAACTGAACTACTTACAGGCCCACACTTGCCTCGTCCTAAAAGGACGTCTCATACATTATGTCCTGGGATCCCAACCCCTACCGAGCAGATCCCCACTTTTATACTCGCGCTGTCCTGCGTCTTCGCCCGGGCTTCGTGCACAAAGATTACGGGGTTACCGGTATCCCTTTTGCTTAATACCAAATTTAGGTTGGTCAGTAAGGGTCTGGGAAGGAAAAGCCTGCACCAGGGCCGCTGAAAAGGCAGCGGGGCGCCTCCCTGATTAGGAATTCCCACTCGTTCACCCTTATCTGAGTCACGGCACCAAATTTGTTATGGACAAATTCACCTGGGGAGGCTAATTATAGATAAATAAATTAACAAGAATTTATTAAGCAAGCAGTATTAAGCAAAAGAACAGCGCTGGACGGCTGGGGAGTCTCTGTTCTGCCACGGCACACCTTCCCCCTTTGACTTTTTTGTTTTTATAGTCCCTTTTTTTTTTTTCTGGTTGACGTATTTTCTCTCCATGCATTCTGTGCCAGGGCAATTGGTTGCTAGGGGGTCTTTTTTTCTGCCCTTGGTGGTCATAGGAATGAAGGCTCTTTATCTTCCTTGCAGACTGTCCTTGGCCTAAAAGTTAACTTGTATATAATTAGTTACACAGTCTTCTATGCTAGTTGCATTCCCTACTCAGTTCAAATTCTTACCTCCTTTAACGCTTGTTTTGATGAACAAAGACCTTTTTATTTATTACAAGCATTATACATGTGTGCAGCATCAATAAGTGTTTTTAACTCAAGAGAATTTACCATTAAATATTTGGTGATTTAGCTCATTAAGATTCTTTGTCTTATCTTTGGTGTCATAGAGAAAAAGAGAAGACACATAGGCACTACACAAATCCCTGGATCTGGTGATTACAGAAACCTCCAAGATCATCAAGTCCAACCTAGGCCTGACCCCCACCTTCTTACCCAGCCCAGAGTACTGAGTGCCACAACCAGGCCTTCCTTGGACATCTCTAGAGACAACTTTCATGGCTAATCCATATTATTGTAAGGAGTGAGCCCATTTCTGGTTCCCACGACCTGTAAATATACTGAAGATGAATGCAGATAGAACAATGGCGTTATGTCTTAGGGAAGAGTAAGTAAAATGTGCTGTATCCAGGCTCTGCTGAGTTGTGAGAGCTGTAGCTGGTCTATAGCTGCACAAATAATTTGACCAAACAGATACCAACTCAACCAAACTAGCTTGTTAGAGAACAAGAAGTAAACAAGACCCTGGACACAATACTGATAGGCTGAATTCAATCTCAAACAAGGGGACCCCAGCCAATCCCTTTGGAGTATGAATGCATCCAAATCATTGGTCAGTGAGCTGAGCAGAGTTGGGACCCTTGTCTAATCCTGTCTATAAACCCAGGAAATTCAACCTCCCTATGAAAGGGGGTGCCTCACAATAAGATCCGTCTTTTCCTGCATGGTCTCAGTGTGTGTGTATGTCACATTCCTGTCTCCACCGTCAGCAATACTGAGCGACACAGAAAATCCCACACACAATAACACAGGCCTCCATTCAATATTCTCATATTTTCTACCCACAATTTATAGCAACTAACAAGGAAAAGGAAAAGGAAAAGGAAAAGGAAAAGGAAAAGGAAAAGGAAAAGGAAAAGGAAAAGGAAAAGGAAAAGGAAAAGGAAAAGGAAAAGGAAAAGGACCTCCCCAGATATCCTAAAAACTACATTAATACAATATTTTTATTCACAGTCATAAATGGGGGATCCTTGTCATTTTACCAACTCTTCCTGGTAATAGTCTATTTAAGCTATTAGAAGTGGTTTAACACTTTATATAAAATTTTAATTATCAAAATCTTTTTTCTTGGTAATAAAAATAATACAAGATTCATCTGTTGCTAATTTTCCCCCCAGAAATGGCATTTTTGACATGCTTTGTGTTAAGCCTCTAAAAACCACTATTTCATTATCTCATTATTGCAAAATATTATCAATTATTATCATCCCTCATACCCTTTCTTCTTTTTTATTCTAAACAATTCACACTGGTCACTGTATAAAAAGGTGGAAGAATTCTGCCAACCTGGATTTTGTGCAGAAAATTTGTTAAATTATGTATTTCAACAACAAATGCAACATAAATGATGCTATACGGTATAAACTGTCATATTTCTCTCCCCTTCTATCCCTGTATTCTACTGAAATTTCTGTTCTCTCTTTTATTCCCCACCCAATCTCACTGAGTGCATTGGACCTTTGGGATATTACCATGACTTCTGGGGAAAAATAAACTGTGCTGGCTATTTATAAAATTATTTAAATACTATATTTTGCCCTGGATTATTCAAATTGATAAAAAGAAATGTGAACAATGACACATTGTTGTTTTACAAATACTTTTAAACATAAATTTTACAAATTTTACAAGTTTACAAGTAATTAATTTTACAAATACTTTTAAACACATTATTAAAATAATAGAATTTTCAAAATGGTGAGAGAAAAAAAGGGGGAAATGCTTCAAATATTTCTGTATGCAGCTGACTCCTTTGTGGCTCTCTTAATTTTGATGTAATTACCTATTTATCTACCCTCAGGTGTTTTAATGTCTTAATTATAAGAGAAGTGCCTAGAAAGACTTACCCAGCTCTGTGGTTGCCGCCTGATAAGTGCAGGTACAAGCACCTCTAATCCATTTCAGAGCATAGCAAACCAGCTGAACTTTAAAACCCAGTCAGATGAAAAGTGGAAATCCCCTTTAACCACTGCAAATTGTTGCAAAAATAAGGCCCTAGTTAAATTCAGCAATTATGTTGGCTTACACCTGATTCTAATGAATCATTGCAAATGATGAGGCAAAGGAAATTACTTGCCAATGTCATCCCCTCTATCATTCCTACTCCATTCCAGTTCTGTTTGGGAATGTCATCCTGCTGGATGGGTGAACTAAAGAATTGGCAAAGTTTATTTTAATAGATCTCATGCCAGATCCCCTGGCAGCTGGGAGAAGTCAGACACTCGCAAAGCAAAATGGGAATTTTCATATTTTCACATGTTCAGTTATAAACAGAGACTCAAATTTTAAACTGTATGTATTTAGTTTATGTATTATTTTCACTGTACTTTTTTTTATGAAAGGCACTCCTGAATGATTTTTATGCTGTCTCACAGTCCTCTTCAACATCATCTTGTTATTTTTGGCAATTCGACATATTTTATTTATTTTAACCTCCAGCACTCTTCTTTTTATTGTCGACCTTTAAACTACTTTATCAGATGATTTTACACTTGGCTGACTTTAATCTTCCAACTTCACCTTTGGTCCAGATATTTTACATGTTATAGATGTCTCTTTCCAACACTTTATTTTTCATCTCCATTGGATCAATTTTTTTTGTCATAGTATATTCACTGCTAGATGAAAGACCTTCATCTATGTTTCAACACTTTCCATTTCTTTCCTGTGTCTTCCTTACACTGATTTTTCTCAGCTTCTCCTAAGAGAAAATCGGCTATACTCCATCAGCCTTTTTTTCTATTTTGTGTCCTCTGAATCCAAATGCAAAATTAGCATGGTAATTAAATTTTGAACTTTATTTTCATTGTTAATAAAATATGGAGAGCAGCATTTTGAATTTATTTATTCCTAAATTAAAGAGACAAAGTATAATAAATCTTCATTCTTGTGTAGCAAAATACTTGTATTAATGATCAACACAAAAATATTGCTAGAATTAAAGATGGAACGAACCATATCTGCATTTGTGATTCGCAGAGTCCTGACAATCACTAACAGGTAGGTAAAAGACTAAATAAAACATCTGGAAGACAATTTTGAAAAAAGTTTCTGGAAGTTTGGACAAGCAATTTGGAAGGCTAGTTTGAATTTCTTTCATTTTAAAGCCTTCTGGGTCAACCACATACTAACCAAAACACAAGATATTTTAAAAGTTGTGTTTTAAGAGCCCAGATTAATTTCTGAACTAATTTTGCTCCCCGTGTTAAAATCCTTGTCTCCACAAGTCGAGATTTCTCCTTTAATCACAGAGCCCCAGGGTGGGTGAGGCTGGAGGGGCCCACAGGGGCTGCTCTGGTGCCACCTCCCTGCTCCAGCAGGGCCATCCCAGAGCACAGGGCCCAGCAGTGTCCGTGTGGCTCTGCAATGTCCCCAGGGAGGAGACTCCACAGCCTCTCTGCTCCATCTGCTCAGGGCTGGCACTGCCCAGGGCAGGAGTTCTGCCTCCTGGGCAGGGGCAGCTCCTGGGCTCAGCCCTGCCCGTGGCTCTGGGGCCATCGCTGGGCCTGGAGCAGAGCCTGGGCTGCTCTGCCCTCCTGCACACAGGGACAGCCAGGCCTGAGGGCCTCTCTCAGCTGGGGCTCCTCTCCAGGCTGAGCAGCCCCAGCTCCCTCAGCTTTTCCTGGACACCCAGATGCTCCAGGAGCTCCTGTTCCATCTGTGCTGAGGATCCAGAGCTGGACACAGCACCCAGAGGTGCCTCCAGGGCTGGGCACAGGGGCAGCATCACTCCTGACCTGCTGCCAAGGCTCTTCCCCATGCCCCAGGGCAGCCTTGGCCTCCTTGGCCCCAGGACACTCTGCTGGCTCAGGGACAGCACTGTGTCCCCCAGCACCCTCAGGACACTCTGCTGGCTCAGGGACAGCTCCGTGTCCCCCAGCACCCCCAGGACACTCTGCTGGCTCAGGGACAGCTCTGTGTCCCCCAGCACCCCCAGGACACTCTGCTGGCTCAGGGACAGCTCTGTGTCCCCCAGCACCCTCAGGACACTCTGCTGGCTCGGGGACAGCTCTGTGTCCCCCAGCACCCCCAGGACACTCTGCTGGCTCAGGGACAGCTCTGTGTCCCCCAGCACCCTCAGGACACTCTGCTGGCTCAGGGACAGCTCTGTGTCCCCCAGCACCCCCAGGACACTCTGCTGGCTCAGGGACAGCTCTGTGTCCCTCAGCACCCCCAGGACACTGTGCTGGCTCAGGGACAGCTCTGTGTCCCCCAGCACCCTCAGGACACTCTGCTGGCTCAGGGACAGCTCTGTGTCCCCCAGCACCCCCAGGACACTCTGCTGGCTCAGGGACAGCTCTGTGTCCCCCAGCACCCTCAGGACACTCTGCTGGCTCAGGGACAGCTCTGTGTCCCCCAGCATCCTCAGGACACTCTGCTGGCTCAGGGACAGCTCCATGTCCCCCAGCACCCCCAGCTCCTTCCCTGCAGAGCTGCTCCAGTAGGTCCCCCCAGCCTGTGCTGGTGCTGGGCTTGTTCCTGCCAAGGAGCAGAACTTGCATTTGCCTTGGTTGATCTTCAGATGTTTTTTCCCTGCCCAAGTCTCCCAGCTATTGGGGCCCCTCTGACTGGGGATTTGGCCACTCCCAGTTCTATATCTTGGAATGGACTGGGAGTAATGGAACTCAGAACAGTGTTTTTTTCCAGTGACTCTTGATAACTAAGATAGAAACAGAAGCTACTGAAGCCGAGTGCAGGTACATGGAACAAAAATTAAATAAAATAAAGAATCAGCTGAAATAGGTGTTGGACAGCAAATGAGGACCAGGAGGAAAACTGAACATGAAATATTAAAAGACAACATCTAAGAGAGTGTGCACAAATTGTCCAGTGCACAGGAATTTTTAGAAAGTTCACTGCAGCCCTGTTACAGCCCATCAGTTTTTTCTCAGCTCTATTCTACTACTGGGGGTGAATAGAAAAAAAATCTCGTGGGCAGGACTTGATGACAACATGAACCAACCCATCCACCTCCATCCAGTCTAGACACACCAACAACTAAAATGAGGAGAACACATTTTTCATCAGAATGATGTAAAAAATACAAAAGAACATATTGGAAGGACATTTTTCAAAGAATAAATCATTCTGCCTTCCAACAGATATTGAAGGTGACAACATGGTTAACAGACTGTAAGTTGCAAATCTTGATTGATTTTTTCCTAGTGTTCCCCTAGTTAGAGACAATTCTTTTCGTTTTCTGGAATTGTGATAATGTGGCAACAGTATAAAGCTTTTCTGGTGATAATACTGATGATATGGGAGCAAGTGACATGGAACCACACAGCAAAATTAGAGCTAGGGAAAAAAAATCAAGATGCTTCCTAGAGGATGCCTTAAGATTTTTGTTTTATAATATTTCCACTTTTTGTTAATTTTTAGCCATCACTGAGAATTCACCAATGCCAGTGGAAGCATGATCTGTAGAGAAATTCAGATGCACCTTCAGTAAGATCTCAGGAGTATTATTCAATTCTGAACCCACAGATGTATTAAAAAGTTAAGCCATGTTGAAGAGAAGATACCTTCTACATTAAAGTATAAAGGTTATACATTTCCTTTTATCAACATATTATCAGCACCATGTTATCACCATATTATTCAGTCACCCAGTTTGACTTGATCCTTCAGGAAATCTTACGATTCTGTGAGGTTTCCTTTAGTCTAAGGAATTTTCTGTTATCAACAACATTCACCAAGCTATCCACCAAATCAATAATAAATACACTGCAGAATGTCAGGCCTGATGTTGTTACCCAGGGCAGTCACTACTAACTGCTTTCCACTCTCAGAAAATTTATCTGCAGTTTCCAGGAAAGTTTGTCTTTTCCAGCAAGTCACCTGTCTGCTATGTCATACTGAGATAACTCAATGTAAGTCACATAATTACACCATGTAACTTTATATCATTTGACATGGCTGAGGCAACCTAACATAAAATATCACAGTATAAAGCAACAGCCGGAAAATTTAAACATTGCTTTCCATTCCCCCCCCCCCCCCCCCCCCGCCAACCCAAAGGGATAGGAGGAAAAAACCCAAAACAAAACAAAACCATAATATTTATTTATTCAACCCTAGCCTTTGAAGGAAAAAGAAAAAGAAAGAAAAGTATAGTTTGTCTAAAGTATTGATTTTTATATATGTAACTAACACTGAACTGACAGTGCCTTCAATAAAACCTGAAGCTTCTTGGGAAATGAGCTGTTGTCATGATCAGAGCCAGACCTCAGCAAACTGTCAGGGCTGTATTTTAAAAGAGTAGATGTGCACTGCTACATTATATTGAACTTGTATATGTGCTGCTTTACCTCTATACAAGGCATTCTGTATGTCCAATTCCCTGTGCCATTAATTTCGTGGGAAATGAGTTGAAATAGATTACACTGCTAAAGCAACAGATATTTTGGTAGCTTCAATTACTTCTATCACTATAAAATTAGTAATTGCATTCTAATGCAACAAATGCCACATTGTAATTCTCTTTATTTTCCTGTCTAAAAAGAGAATGTAACTACAAGGTTGATTTTTAAATAATATGGCTCATCCACAGTTTTCCTTCCTACAATCTCTTTGGTTTGAAAAACGGCAATTTTATCCTTGTGCTGAGCTTTCAGAAGATCAAAAAAGAAAAAAAAATTTTTTTCAAAGCAATTAATTCAGCATACAGAGGAGAAGCTAATTTAGTGGAGACTGTGACTTCAGAGAAACATGATTTAGAAGGGAAGTTGAGATTGATATGAGCTGAAACAATGAAATGTGACTACAAAGAGAGATTATAATAACAATAACCACACTCAGCTGATGGTGAGGCAGGAGCTGACATGGACATTCCCACCTGGATAGCTGGCTAATGGCATTGACTGCTGGAGTTAAATGCCAAGGCACACTGATACGGGTGATCAGAACTGACAGGGAGCACCAACAGCAGCAGGAGATTCGAGACAAAGTACATTTATAATAAATACACAGTTATTATATGGAGTTAAGGATACTAGGGAAAAGGGACTAAGAAAAGGTTCCAGAGCTGAAAGCTCTGTCTGAAACTGAAGACCACAGACTGGCTTGTTTGGGTTAGGACTTTCTGTTGGTTACAGCAATACAAATAGATATATGCTTGGATTGAAAAGAAATGCTGTTCCTTCTTCTATATCTCAATCTTTGGTTCCATAAAGGACATGCTAAAATATTATTAGATCTCTTCAGCAATATTTTTCTTGAATATATACACAGGGAATGAAAGATGGAAAAGTAGAATCAAAGGCCTGAGAAAGCCTTTGGAGCTTAAATAGGGATTTCACACTGGCACTTACAGGAAAGATACTTCACCATCTATTTAAGTATATTCAGCCTCAGGAAGAGATGGCTGAGAGAGGCCCTCAGGCCTGGCTGTCCCTGTGTGCAGGAGGGCAGAGCAGCCCAGGCTCTGCTCCAGGCCCAGCGATGGCCCCAGAGCCACGGGCAGGGCTGAGCCCAGGAGCTGCCCCTGCCCAGGAGGCAGAACTCCTGCCCTGGGCAGTGCCAGCCCTGAGCAGATGGAGCAGAGAGGCTGTGGAGTCTCCTCCCTGGGGACATTGCAGAGCCACATGGACACTGCTGGGCCCTGTGCTCTGGGATGGCCCTGCTGGAGCAGGGAGGTGGCACCAGAGGAGGCATTTCCAGCCTGACCCATTCTGGGATCAATGTGCAGTCTGCACCAATTTTGGATACCGAATGGATACCGAGAAGGCAACATGACAGGATCAGAAAATCATTCTGCATGGAGAGGAACAAAATATGGTGGTATTCTGTAAGAGGGTGGATAATAACAATGAACAAAGCTCCAGCAAAACAGGACCATCAGCTACTGGCATGCAGGTGCACAGTGACCTGGACTGAGCATAGATGAAATCTGTAATCTTGATTTTTATCCAGTGTCTGGGGCAAAAAAGCAAGTTTAAAAACTGGATCTTGAATGCAAGGACACTATTTTTTTATTTTTCTCTGGGGAAACAGGTGTTTCCCCTTGAGAAGTGTGAGGAAGCAGAGATTTTGAGTTGGCATAGAAAGACAGTCAGTCACAGCCAATACCTTTTTTTGTACTCTTTGACAGCCAAGATGTGCATCTGAACAAGATTTGTATTCCAAGGAAAACGGATTTTTGGATTTGACTGCTCCTGGATGTACTGGGATATGCGGAAATGAAGTCGCTCTGAACAACAGCTCAGATAATTGTGGAGTTGTGTTTGCACTGTATATCCCCTCATGGTTTGTCCCTCCATATCCCCTCTTTGTATCCCTTTGGTTGATCCCAGCTTTCCCATCAGTATCTGTATGTCCATCAAACCCCAACCCATCCCCCTGTCTCCTCCCAGGTGAGGTATCCATCACCTTGTGACCCTTCCCCTTTGTCCAGATCCTTCTCCCAGGGTCACCAGGTAACTGGACCCTGGCTTGGGCCCCTCCCCCACCCCCTCCTCAATGGTCACTCTGAGGCCTTGCCCCCAGAGAGACACTCCATGTCCTTCCCCCTTTGGCTGCTCGGGTTTCCCCGCCCCCCCTATATCTGGCTGCTCCAGGTGGGGTCTCTCTCTCTTGCGCTGGATGTCCTTCGGGTTTGGATGTGGCCTGGGACCTCTCTCCAGGCCCTCTTTAAACTTTGGAACTAATCCAGAGGAGAAGCACCTCTTTCCTTTGCTTGTGAGACGAGCTCAACTTTGGACTCACAAGGGAGCTTCTCAAAGCCCCCCAGGATCCAACGAGAAGCTCCCTTTCTCTGCCCGACTCACCCCACTGCCCAGCTGGCTGGGTTCCATCTGGGACTTATCCCCATGGATTTGAGGGTGAGACGCAGCAGATAATAGTGAATTACTTGTTTCAGCATCTACTTGATGCTCAGGACAATAGCTGTAATTGCTAATTTCTGTTGTTCCAGACACTAAATGGCTAAGCTGTCAATCCATAGAATCCCTGAATGGCTTGTAAAGGTGTCACTGGATTTCTGAGACGAGAGAGGACATTATTTATATTTAGAGTTGAGGTTGAGCTACCCCCCAGCCTAGACCTCAGATAATGGGCCTTGGAGAGGCCTTTGAAATATCTGATGCACTAAGGAATTAGTCGTGGTGCAGTTAGAAATTATGTTAAGGCATGACCACAAAGTAATGAGCTGTCTGAGTGTGAATATGTGTGGGTCTGCAGTTGAAGCTCTAGCCACTTAAGGGAAAGGCAAACAATGTTTGCTGACCAATGATAGTGTGCTAACAATTTATAAACTATATTGAAGTGTATATAAACTGCCATCTTATAAACAATAAAGGGAGAATGTAGCATTAACCATATTGGCTTGATCTGTACTTGTCCAGTGCAGTTTCCCTTATGTTATAAGAAGTCCCTAGCTTCTTAAAGGCTCTCAAGGACCACCTTGTTCCACCCCCCCTGCCATGCATACTTTCCACCGTCCCAGGCTGCTCCAAGCCCCATGTCCAGCCTGGCCTGGGACACTGCCAGGGATCCAGGAGCAGCCACAGCTGCTCTGGGCACCTGTGCCAGGGCTGCCCACCCTGCCAGGGAACAATTCCTAATTCCCAGTATCTCATCCATCCCTGCCCTCTGGCAGTGGGAACCATTCTTTGTGTCCTGTCCCTCCATCCCTTGTCAATTGTCTCTCTCCATCTTTCCTGCAGCTCCTTCAGGCCCTGCAAGGCCACCCTGAGCTCACCCCAAAGCTTCTCCCCTCCAGGTGAACAATCCCAGCTCTCCCAGCCTTTCCTCCCAGCAGAGCTGCTCCATCCCTCTGCTCATCCTGGAGCCTCCTCGGGGCTCTCTGCAGCAGCTCCAGGTCCTGGCTGTGTTGGACCCAGGGCTGGGGGAGCTCAGCAGGTGGGGTTTCACTTGAGGGGGCAGAGGGGCAGAATCCTCTCCTCATTCTACTTAAGTTTTATCAGACACCTGTGGAAGCAGCTCCAGCACTTTTTCCCAGTGAGAAAGCCATACATTTACAAGGTCCCAGAGAATGCCTGGGTAGCAGCTGCAAAGGTGGAATGTGGTAAGCTATATCCCCTACAATGTGGGACTAACTAAAGAAAAAATCATTATTGGGTGCACAGCTGTGAGAGACTCTTGTCATATGCAGCAGGGACCAAAGTCATTCAAGCTTGGAGTGTTCAGTTAGACTCAGTCTGAGGTCTAGTGTGGCTGAGCAGTAGGGAAAGGAACTTGCTGCAGGAAGTGTCAGTGCATTTTGGGCATTACCTGCATTTTCATCTGCATGGCTACACATTATGATTATCACATACCAGATTCTATACCAGGTTAGAGGGACTTTTTTTCAAATGCCAAAAATGTTTTAGCAGGAAGAGTGAGAGGTGTTGTAAATGCTAATAAATATTTCAGCAGAGTAGACACCTGGAGGCAGGGTTGAGAAAATAAAATTATTTAGGTTGTTTTCTCACTGTTTAATAAAATAAGGTGAAAGAAATGCAGAGTTCTATTTCCTTGAATCTTTCTGCAAGTCTAAATTCAAAATTACTTATTTACTATGAAACAAATACATAGCAAAGAATTTTTCAAGGGGAAAAAAAAGGAAAACGTGTCATTATAATGCATTTTAAAGCAGAATATCTGTGATAGGGCTCATTTTCAGAAGATAAAATGGTCTTCATTAATTCACAAAACATTATATATCCCATTCTCACTTAATAAATGTTAAATTAAAAATAAGTAGTTTGTGTTCATAGCTATAATCCATTTTTGAATTATTTTCCATGGAAGCTGTTACACTTTGCAAAAAGAAAGAAAAATTGAAACATTTTTAACAACCACAGGTGTAAATTTGTGTTTCCTCATTAATAGAGGGCAGTTGTAGTTAGAAAGAACTACTGAAAATAAAATTCTAGAGTTAAGACCTTTTCCAGTCTTTCTTTGTTAATTTCTTGTTAATAATCCAAAACTGTTGCACAGTCAGTGCTCAGTCCCTTGGATGGAGGTAATAAGCAAAGCAGGTTCACAGCTGATCCTCACCTCTTCCTCGGAAAATATGTTTTTTATTTGTTTTTGAAATAATACCTTTCATGTAAAATGATTTCTCTCATGGAGGATCAACCATTAATGTCAAGTGCATGCAAGTTTATTGTGGCAAGGTTTTCAAAACTCTGTGATAGGTAGCAAAGCTTTAAGGGGCTACAGTGATGTCTTGTCTGTACAATATGTTTGCTTGAGTTCTGACAGAAGGAGTCTACAAATGTGTGCTGCAGCTTTATTTCTCCAAAAGGTGGGTTTTCCTTTTTTTTTTTTTTTTTTCCTGAATACAGAAACTCTCTTTGTCATTAAAAATGTAAAGGCCCTTCTGGTTTTGTCAGTTGAGCAAGAAAATGAAAGGAAATTCTTTTGTGGCAACGCGGTGTAGTAAAGAGTCTTTCAGTTAAGGAACTGCCAAAATACATGAGATTAAAGCAGATGCATCTTGACACAACTTGTCATTAAAAATATATGTGGACAATAGGAGAACATGTCAAAACCTGAACATATTTGATACATGCAGCTTAGTTTAAAAGTCCCAGAACACTTGTCAAATATTCATCCTTCTTTTGATTCAAATGGAAAGATTTTCCTATTGTTAAAAAAAAAATAATGGGAGAGACTAAAACTTGTTTTTAGAAAAATACTTCAGGAACTTAATATTTGAGTAATTATGGTGCAATAAGGAAAGGATAGGGGACCCAAAAGGAGCTGTGCCAAGTGCCAATAAGGTCCCTGTTACTGGAGGGTTGGAGAGATCTCCCATTTCTAAATTATGTTGAGCTCAATCTGGCACAGATCAAACCTAAATGTTTCTCTTAGTTAAAAAACACAGAATAATGAAAAGAAAATTTACCCTAAAAAGTGAAAAGAAATGGAAATCACCAAAATTTCAAGAGGCAGAAGACAATGAATTACCTGGGGTCCAGAAATGCTCTGGGTCACACTGCAAGTCTGTTAGGCACAATCAGGACTGGGAAGTAGTAACTGAGATTGCGATAACTGAAAATGCCCAATTTGCCACAGCTCAGCAACTGGATTTTCCGCTAAGAAGACAGGAAGATGCCTAGGAAAATACAGTATCTCTGAATAGTACACTGAGGCATTTCATGCTCTGCAAATCCTTATTTTACAGTATAAATTTCGGGTTAAATAACATTACTTATATTGTGATACCCTACTTTTATACCAAGAAGAGGGTTCATAAACCAGTATTGTTTCTGGATTCAAATGTCCTAAAACTAGCCAGACTAATTTTTTTTTTTAGTGGACTTGTTGATATCTGGTTTTTGAGATCTCCTCATGGATGTCATTGCAGGGGCTATAACATACAGATGCTCCTCTCAACAGTGGCTATTTTAAACATACCATATTTATTTATTTTAAATAAAACTACTCCCTGAGTGCATTCAAAGTCAAACTAAATACCTCACTGACTACAATACTTTTTATTGCCTTTTAGTTCAAGAAAGGGAGTAGAATTCATGAAGCAGTCAGAGAGAGAATTTCTTCATTTCATCACAAGCAGGAACATCACAGCTCTAAGACATCAGAAAACTACTGGAAATAATTGAAATTCAAGGTAACAAGAGGAAAAATCCCATCTTTATAATGATACAATTATCCTCTTTTAGTGGAGAACTCACAGTCAGTACAGGATATACAAGAAAAAATTTTAATAGGAGTTTGGATTTTCCTAATGGTGTTCTGTATTTGCTAACATAAGATAAACATGATTATCATACAGTGTAACTTTTGTTATCCAGCATTATCTAATTAGTGACTCATTTGTAATGTAAATAAGTATTATTAGTTTTAAATATGGAAGATTTACATAGCTAATGAAATGACTGTGAAAACATTGTCTTAGGGCAGTTAGCAGCTATGTAACATCTAGCAAAACTGTGAACATGAAATATTTATTCTTTCACAGCAGAAAGAATAACCAACTTCTTATGAATATAAAATAATAAAGCAAATAGTGAATAACATTTATAATCAATAATCATTCTAGGATTAATTTGTGTAAAACTGCCCTTTTCACCTTCTATTTCCAATACATTTTGAACTTAGTGGATTAAGTTCACTCCATCACAATAACCAACATCACAATATTTGACAAAAGGCAGAATTCACTAAAATGTATGGCAAACAATCAAAGATTTTTTATAAGGAAGCAGCTTATGTGAAGGAGCAGAAGATGTAAAATAACTAAGTCCTTGCCATAAGCTTAATGCTCCTTATAATAACACAGAAAACCTCCAAGGAGAGGAAACACTCTTTACTTCACCAGGGTGCAGAAGAGATGGTGAAGAAAATATTTCCCCAATATTTTGAAGATGTAATGACTAAACATCAGCATCATCACTCACCTTTCTACTGTCTTAAATTCTTTTTTTCCCTCCAGTCTATCTCCATTTTTTGGATTAAAATTGTCTACATCCTTCAGAGCTATTTATGGTGTGTTGAATTTCCATCAATCTGATTAAGCAGAGCAACACAGAAAAGTAGCTCTTACACCTGAGAAAATGTTCAGGGTGAGCTGACTTGGTGAGTGTCCTCAGACCTGAGATACTCAAGGTGTGTTGTGTCGTCAGTACTCATAGTGTTAACTGACCTTCAGAAAAATTACACTGATCAACATGGCCAAAATCCTGTGGAATTTTGATTTTAATTAATTACCAGAAGAGAATACTCTGAGTAATTTAGTCTCAGTGCAAGGCTTTTATGGTTTGTTGGAGTAGCAACAATTTTTACATTCAAAATATATTTTACATACAAAATAAGATTTGACAGCAATAGACAAACTCTCCTATTTTCCTGTTTATTTTTATGCATGGATTTCTTTGCAATGCCACATGCCAGGTCCTGTTCACAAAGATGGGACATACTCAAATATCTTGGCTTATTAATTGCAATCTTGCATTGATTTGAATGCAGCATTCTTATCTCTTAATTATACTTTTTCCTGATTTTCTCCATTTCTACTATATATGAACTGAAACACTTAAAATATTTCTCTATGTACAAAGCTAGTTTCAAGTATTCTTATTTTTTACGAACAGTTCTAGCTTCACAGGTTCTGAGCTAATATGGAAGGGGTTTGTATAAAGAAAGTCTAAGAAAACCTCACAAAGCTCATAGGAACCTTTTTTTTATTTTTTGCAATGATCTAATCAGTGATATTCAGCTGCCAAACTTTAATTAATTAAATGAAATTTGGGCGCTCAGCAGTTGGGAGAATCTGAACTACTATGCTGCTTCTCCCTTATCTTTTGAGTTCAAGATAAACACCATCCATTTTCTCTGAGGCAGGCTGCAAGGCATAGTTTGTTCCTATCTCCAAAGTATCTTGAATTCATTAGGTGGGAAGAGGTACAGAAGTACAATTGGAATGCCCATAGTACCCTGAGGTGGGAGGGAGCAGTGCCAGTCTGGTCAGATGTGTCCAAATTGGTCTAGTGAGAGGGGAGCCAGCTCAGAGTGCTTTGCTCCCCACTGCCCTAGATAAACAAACAGAAACAATGCCAGGTGCTTCCATCCACACATTCTGTGATGCAAATGCTGATTTAGGAGAAAAAGAAGTGAAACCATTGCCTTTGTGTACTGATAATCCTTCAAGCAGGCCCCCTAACAGCAAGAGTCCTTGTGTTACGAACAAAAGGGCCTTCCTGGTGCCCACGGGGACACTGTTGGCTTGAGCTAAGTACTGACATTGAAATGTTAATTAGGTAATTACTCCTGGGAATCACCTACTGCCCCCCCACCCACACTGCCATTCTAGGACTGGGATGCAAAATAGAGGGATCAGTGGAATCATGGGAGGGGGTTTTGAAAATACCCCTAAATGGAAGGCTGGGCACAGTGGAGGGGACTAGATGGGTGCGCTGGCTGGGGAAAAGGGAACCACATCCCTGGTCTGTGTCTGACCTGTCACCATAGCCTGCAGGGGAACTGGACTGGACTGCGCTATGGGAAACAGGAACAAAGAAGTAGCTCTTCCTGGTGTTACCAGGAGGAAAGGAGAGGGGACAGCTGCTGCTGGACTTCAGCAATAGACCCTGGCTCATCCCCTCACCCTTCGGCTACCAGTGTGCCAGGAGGAAAGAAGAGAGGATGGTCTGCTGATCGGGACTTCAGATACAGACTGCACACTTCTTCACCTCCAGCTACCAGTGTGCCATGGAGACTTCAGGGACAGACTTTGCATGTCTTCTCCTCCTTCGGCTACTGGGAAAAAGCTACAACAGCAGGGGAGAGCTCCGTGTTGAGCCCCCTGCCCAGCTAATCTTTATAATAAAGAACTGAACATTAATAAAGGCATAAGCCATATTCATTTCACTTGGACCAGTAAGAAGGTTATTTGCAGCCACATCTCAAGCACTGTCAGAAAGAAATGGCCTTTTTTTCCCCACTTCTCTGTCGCAGGCACATTCTTCTTTCTTTCAAGATTTTTCATAGAGGAGCACAGAGGAAAGGAAGAGAAAAAAAATTCTATTTCTGCTCCTTGTTTTCCCATATGGAATATGTTTGGAGAATTGTTTACCTGGGGTGATTGCTTGGTTGGATTCTGGTGACGATTGTTTGATCCTGATGGCTGAACCAATCCACCTGTGGCTGGACTCTCGACCGAAGGTTATGAGTTATGAGTTAGTTATATGTGGTAGTCAGAAAAAGTAGTTTTGTAGTTTTAGTATCTCCTTTAAATAGTATATTAATGTATTATAGTATAGTTATAATAAAGAAATCATTCAGCCTTCTGAACTGGAGTCAGACATCATAATTTCTTCCCACCGGCTTCATCTGCACTTACAATACTTCTCCCTTGTCAATCACACAAACCTCTGGCATTTTAGGATTAGTAAGTGCAGCGCAGAATTATGAAAACACATTATTCCCCCAGTCTCATTTCTCGTGGACTAATTAGAATTATTTGACGCCAAAACTACGTGGGTTTTGATCAGATAATGGACTTTAATTAACAGGAAATTTTAGAAGTACTGCACACAGTGAATTCATTAGCAAAATAATTTTCTGCAATCAGTTCTGTAGGTATTTTAGAGCCACAGAAACCAGTTCACTCATGGTTTTCTAAGGCAAATATCAAACTAGTAGAGTGTGTTTAGATGGGATATTGGGAAGGAATTGTTCCCTAGCAGGGTGGGCAGGCCCTGGCACAGGGTGCCCAGAGCAGCTGTGGCTGCCCCTAGATCCCTGGCAGTGTCCCAGGCCAGGCTGGACACTGGGGCTTGAAGAAGCCTGGGAGAGTGGAAGGTGTCCCTGCCCAGGTGGAACTGGGTAAGGTCCCTTCCAACCCAAACCATTCTGGGATTCTATAAAGTTAATTTTAGGCAGAGACCATAGACTACACCTACTCCTGGTATCATCCATAAAGGTTTCAAGCTCTTTGCTCCATGGGAGGAGCAGCAGAATACTTCAGAGACCCTGCTGCTATGCTGTGAACAGACCAACCCATTTTGACACAGTAAAAAACAATTTTGTATCAAGCTAAACCTTTTCAAGGCACTCAGATTCATAGCTGAGATCATTTCATGTCTGACTGCACAACTGCTGAAAGGTAGAGCAGGCTGGTCATATACCTAAAGTCTCCTCCTCCAGTACTTAAAACTAGGGGCAAATCTAATGTCTTTAGGTGGAGATCTTTGTTTCCTGGGCACAAGGGAACTTCACTCCTTAGTTCATAACTCCCCATCAGATGTGCAGTAATGAGGGAAGCACATCCAGTGTCTCCGTGTGTTCAAGGCTTATAACTCCTGTAGAATTACTTTTTTTTTTGTTGGGGCTGACCCCAGTAGCCCCAGTGCAAGTCCTGCCCCTTGTTAGGACAAGAGCTGACAAACAGCTTTGCATCATCAGCTCAGAAATACTGTCTATAACTAATGAAGAATTCTTCTATAAGACCTTATTTACCACAGACTTACTGCTTTATTGACAGCTATTGACATAAATATTTTATTTCATTTATTTCTATATATTTCACATATTTCTATATATAAATAATCTTTAATTTTAATGCTTTTTACGTTTGTCTAGATCCTGTTTCAGGACATGTCAAGCACAATGTAAGAAGGCTGGACACTCATTGCTGCGATGCTTGGAATATTAATATCTCTGTTGATTATTTCAATGGGGGCACCAGCTGTCTGCAAATTCTAAATGAGGGACAGGATAAGAAACAAAAAATTTTAAAAGGAGAGAATAAAAAAGTACTCCACAATGTTTCAAAATATGGCATGACTTGTGCCATGTGTGGAGTTGTTTGCACTGTATATCCCCTCATGGTTTGTCCCTCCATATCCCCTTTTTGTATCCCTTTGGTTGATCCCAGCTTTCCCATCAGTACCTGTATGTCAATCAAACCCCAACCCATCCCCCTGTCTCCTCCCAGGTGAGGTATCCATCACCTTGTGACCCTTCCCCTTTGTCCAGATCCTTCTCCCAGGGTCACCAGGTAACTGGACCCTGGCTTGGGCCCCTCCCCCACCCCCTCCTCAATGGTCACTCTGAGGCCTTGCCCCCAGAGAGACACTCCATGTCCTTCCCCCTTTGGCTGCTCGGGTTTCCCCGCCCCCCCTATATCTGGCTGCTCCAGGTGGGGTCTCTCTCTCTTGCGCTGGATGTCCTTCGGGTTTGGATGTGGCCTGGGACCTCTCTCCAGGCCCTCTTTAAACTTTGGAACTAATCCAGAGGAGAAGCACCTCTTTCCTTTGCTTGTGAGACGAGCTCAACTTTGGACTCACAAGGGAGCTTCTCAAAGCCCCCCAGGATCCAATGAGAAGCTCCCTTTCTCTGCCCGACTCACCCCACTGCCCAGCTGGCTGGGTTCCATCTGGGACTTATCCCCATGGATTTGAGGGTGAGACGCACCAGCCATGTATACATAAAATTACACAATGAATTGAAAGTAATATAATAACACACTGGAAAAATGAGGCATTCTTCCTGAATGAGCCAGAGACTGAAAAGATTCATGCACAATCAGCAGGTGTCCTTTACATTCCTTATGAAAATTAGAATTACTCTGAAGGCTTCCCTAAACTAAAAATACCTGTGAGTTTGCGAACCCCAAGTTGGGCAACTCCCTGGGGGCTCCTCTGGCAGGGAAGACCCTCCAAGAGCAGTTCTCTGTTAGGAACCAGAAACGCATTGGACTTTTTCAGTCTTCAGCTTTTGTTTATTGTTACCTTATCAAAACTTCAGCACACTGTCTGCACCAGACTCTGCTTCCATGAAAAACAGCACAAAAATGGCTAATGACCTCATGTTGCAAGATCTTTTTAAGTCTAATCAAAAACTAACCTACCCACTTAAAAAGTGACAACTAAATTATTTTACTTTCTAACCCAATAACTGACCCCTAAAGACCCGCAATGCGGATTTTTCTACCCAATTACAAGATACCACCTAAACCCAAGAAGAAAGAGAAAGAAGAAGAAGAAAGAAGGAAATCAAGACAACCCTATATCCTTCATCTTGAATGCATCTATAACATACTAAAAATCCTAAAACCTAAATTTCTCATCCATGTGACATACTACACTACTATCTACAATCTCTACAATCTATTTCACACTTCTGTGGTTTCTAGTTTACCTTGAGGCTTTGGAAGTTTTCTCCATGAATGAGGGTCAAAGTCAGTGCTCCTCTGGGGGTCAGGACACCCCAGAGCAGACAGAGAAATATTCCCAGTGCCCTGGGTTCCCACAAACTCCCATTATAAGCCCCAAAATTCTGAGCAATAGAGCTGAAACTTTCAATAGAAGAGAGGCAAAGAGATAAATGGAAACATAAAAGAGTATAAATCTGTGCTGCACCTGTTTGACCTTAAGGCATAACTCCTTCTCCTTCAGGGGAGACTAGATAGCAGCACAAAAATAAAAAAATAAAACCTGGCTGACTTTAGACTCACCTTAGAGGAGTCTCTCTCTTTCTCTCTAGCAAAGTTCCTTTTTTGCATATTATAATATGTGAGACAATTCCAGTTGCATTTATCCATGTATTTTTAACTCAGATGTAAACTTTTGCTTCAGGCTGAAACTTGGCATACCAGATCTCAGCCAAACAGCAATTTTATAAAAAACCCAGAAGGTGAAGGGAGGCTGAATCCTTACCCTTCAAGACTGCAGAGCAACAGCATATTTAAAGTAATACAGAACAGGAAAAAAACCCAGTTTGCCACATGAGAGCTGCAGCAAATCACATGAAGTATGGACACAGACACATTTGTGAAGATAATAAACATTATTTCTTGCCGTTTAGATGCAGTTTTCATTATCCTCAATATTTGTTGTCACAGAGGGGACATTTAAAGTTGATTTGAAACCTTTTTGGGAGGTGTTGTCCCCATCCCTGGAGGTGTCCAAGGAATGCCTAGAAATGGCCCTCAGAGCTCAGCTAAGAGACAAGGAGGTGATCAAGATTGGATTTATGGGAAGCCAAGTCTAAGAATGAAAATAATCAGACATTCCAGTCATAAACGTTGTTGACTGATGGAACTTAGCACTGTCTAAAATGGCTGAATAGTCTGTTCAGCAGGGGTCTGAATGCTGGGAAGCTGAGCAGAATCCAGGAGACCATGGAAAAGTTTAAAAATATGTTTAAAAAGATGAAAAGCCTCCTGAAGATTTACACCACGAGCCCTGTTTCCTATTTCTTGGTTTCATTCTGAGAGCATTATGAACTACTGTATTAAAATTTTAGACTCTTACAGAGGCAGATTTATCAGGGTTGATCAATCAGCCTTGCTGGACATTTGCTGGAAAATGGGAGATATTGGAGCAAGGGATCTTTATGTGTGTGCACATTAAAGAATGTCAGCATAAACTGACAAACACGGTTATTTACTGAACAATCGCTCTGCTGGAATGTTAACTAAAAATACCTAGGGAAAAAAAATTGAGAAAACAAGAGGTTCTGTGTAGGAGGAGAGAAAAACGGAAATGCGTAGGTGTGACTTGTTCAATATAAAGTTTGATCCGTTTTCCACAGCTAAAATGTAAGGAAAGCTGAGGCATGCACAGCCTGGAGCAACACAGTGCATCTTGAGAGGGCATAAAGAGCCAATTCCATGTGGCTGGGGTGTATTGAACCACTCCTGATGGGAATATTGTCTCTCACAGGCAGGCACCTGAAACAATTCAAGTTCACAAGGTATGCATCTCCCAGTGCTCACAGCTACACTGCAGCAAAACTGGATCAGTACAGGGAGAGCTGAGGCGTTTAAATACTCATCCAGAGAGAAAACCAGCTTGGAATTGCTGAGGGCAGTGTGACCTCATGCTTTTGGCCCTGTTGCATATTCATATCCCACCACTTCAGACAGGAAACCTCTCATTCCATCTTCCCATAAAAACCGGCCCTGAATCACTCCCCCAACTGCCATCTCAAATCATATGTGAAGCTGAAGTAAACTTGTAAATTAATGCACACATACATTGTACATATACATAAATAAAATATATGCAGTTGTAAGGTTTATAATGCTTTCTTTCTGGGAAAATTCCAGAAGAATTTTATAATTTAAATAAAAGGCTGAAAAGCATATGTATAATCATTGTTTTATGACATGACTTGGATAAATTAAAGGCAAATAAAATATAACTCTGCATTGTAGAGGAAAGTGGAATTTAATAACACAGCTCTATCAATACATCTCTGAACTGTATTTAATATACTGGTTGTTGAAGATGGAGAAAAAATATTTTTCAAGGAACAAAGGACAAAAAAGGAATACAATAGAAGATGAAAATCAAATAAATATTTGAGAAATCCAGACAGCATTTTCCTGGTAGAATTCTCCACTAATATGCTTTTATGGTATATCATACTCAGAAATTTGGATAAACCTAATCAATCTTAAGTGCACCAGTCATTCAGCAGACAGAGATACTCACACCATTGTTTTGGCCTTACAGTGGTTGTAGCTCCTCAAGTTCTGTATCTCTTGCAGAAATGTGTTAACTGGGTCCCAGTCAGAGGATGAGGACCCTATAGCAAGATATGATGGCTTTTGAGCCTAACAGTGGGATTTACAGACTGTTCCTCATCACAGGAATATTTGCCAGACCATTGGCTACAGGGTGTCTCCAGTAAGGGCTCAGGGTGCCCTACTGTGCTGCATCTCCCCACAATCCAGCTTATTTTCATCTCAGCAGGGCTGAGGGCCACAGAACCCCAGAGTGATTCAGGCTGGAGGGGCCCACAGGGGCTGCTCTGGTGCCACCTCCCTGCTCCAGCAGGGCCATCCCAGAGCACAGGGCCCAGCAGTGTCCATGTGGCTCTGCAATGTTCCCAGGGAGGAGACTCCACAGCCTTTCTGCTCCATCTGCTCAGGGCTGGCACTGCCCAGGGCAGGAGTTCTGCCTCCTGGGCAGGGGCAGCTCCTGGGCTCAGCCCTGCCCGTGGCTCTGGGGCCATTGCTGGGCCTGGAGCAGAGCCTGGGCTGCTCTGCCCTCCTGTACACAGGGACAGCCAGGCCTGAGGGCCTCTCTCAGCTGGGGCTCCTCTCCAGGCTGAGCAGCCCCAGCTCCCTCAGCCTTTCCTGGACACCCAGATGCTCCAGGAGCTCCTGTTCCATCTGTGCTGAGGATCCAGAGCTGGACACAGCACCCAGAGGTGCCTCCAGGGCTGGGCACAGGGGCAGCATCACCCCTGACCTGCTGGGAATGATCTGGCTGAGCTGATTCTGGAAGCTGATCCCTTTCAAAGGCAATCCAGCAAAATGATGAGTTTTACACCAGGACCTCGAAACAGCCCAACAGCAAAAGCCTTCAAGGTAGTTCAAAGGAGAAAGAAGACAGAGAGGACCATCCAGAGGGTGGGACCATGGCAATCCTGAGTTAGATTGCTTAAACTTCTTCATAAGCCACCTTACATGCCAGATCCAATAATTCAGCTCTCTGCCTCATGCTATTGAATTCTGCTAAGACACAATCACCAATTCTTATTAGAAATGGGAGGCAGAGAAAGACAAGGAAATTACAAATGCACATTCACTAAGGGCAGGGAATAGATGAACACATTTACATTTCTTAGCTTTTTAATCAGGCAAACAAATTTTCTCTCAAAATCCATATGAAATAGCATTAATACTCATGCAAATACTTTTATCAACAATACAGTGTATTCTTGCACTATTGTGTGACTATACATGTGCATTAATCTTAAAAATTAAGAAATTTATTTTTTATTTCAGAACTAGGATGCTTGGAGAACATAACAAAATGTTTAATTGTTACTTTTATTAAATTGGATGCCCAAGATAATAAATTCCAGGTTAGTTTTGCTCAATATCACATAGGAAAGAGTCAGCTCTTAAAGTAATGTGCACGTTTTAACTGTCCACTGTATTTCCAGATACCAGAAAATGTCCTTCAGGATTTCTCATTTCTTCTAATTTTGTCTCTGCCAGATTTTCATCTTTAAGGTCCCTCCCACCCCAAATCACTCTGTGACTATGAAGTTCCACTAAAATAATTTTTAAAACAGTGAGATAAAATCAACTAAAAAACCAACCAACCAAAACCATTTATTTTTATATGCTTTGATATTTGTGGTTTAGGTATAGATCCATATGTTAACTCTCTGCAGTTCACAGAATTAATTTGGCAAAGTTCTGTTAAAAGGGCAAGTTTACTCTGCACTATGCATTATGAATCATTCACACTAAACCAAAAACTGATAGAATTTTCTAAGTCTTCAGCACATAAACTGTACTTTGTTTTTTGCCTAAAGCATCTTAAATTTACCAGTTTGGAGGAAAAGACATGATCAATAACAACCTGTAAGAACTCCAGAAGGAGACTTGTCTAGTGCAGCAGGAAGCTGAGGGGAAGATCAATGCATAAGCATCAATGTACCTGGAAGCAGAACTGATTTAAAGGGTCAAGAAGCAGCAGCTCTCAAGCTCCATCAGGAACCCAATATGTTCCAAACCTGAAAACAACTTCCTCGTACATGAGAGCAAATACCTGAGATGAGCCATCTTGTTCTTGCCAGGGGGATAAATTGTCATAAATTACTCAATACTGACTGCAGGGAAAAACATGGAGTTATTGCCAAGTAGCTGATGTGGAATGAGATCTCCCCCCAGTTCATCCCAGAATTCACACTGTGAAAAGCTGCAGAACGGATGCAGCATCTTGCACAGATAGCTGCAAGATGAATCAATTTCCCTAAATCTTGTAAAAGTCAATGAGAAAATAACACTTCTTAACATGACTACAAGGTGAAAATGAAGGATGGACTTCCTATGAAGGGAAAAGGTTGCTTTCTTCCCTGCTTCTCAGCAAAAGACCCTTCTAAAGGAAAATAAGTGTGTTCCTTTCCTTAATACATTAAATAATGAACTGATCCATAATGCATTAAATAAGAACACCACATTAATAATAAATGAGCAAACAAAACAAATGGCATACAATTTGGCCAGTGTCATCCTGATCAGGGCAGTAATTGTCCCCTGTGCTGGCTCTGCTGAGGCCCCTCAAAGGCTGAGTCCAGTTCTGGTCTCCCCATGGTCAGGGAGGCCTTGAGGGGTTGGAGCATGTCCAGGGAAGGGAACAGAGCTGGGGAAGGGGCTGGAGCCCCAGGAGTAGCTGAGGGAGCTGGAAAGGGGCTCAGCCTGGAGGAAAGGAGACTCAGGGGGGACCTTCTGGCTCTGTACAACTCCTGACAGGAGGGGACAGCCAGTGGAGTCAGGCTCTGCTCCCAGGGAGCAGGGACAGGACAAGGGGAAATGGCCACAAGTTGTACTAGGGGAGGCTCAGGTTGGACAGCAGGAAGAATTTCCCCATGGAAAGGTGGTCAGGTCTTGGCAGGGGCTGCCCAGGGAAGTTTGCAGTCCCCATCCCTAGAAGTGTCCCAGGAAGGGCTGGATGTGTGTTGCCTTTATAAAGGGCAACGGGGGACCTGGTTCAGGTGAGGCAGCACTGCGGCCTGGCCTCTCCAGGCCGCTCAGGCTATCGATAAAGACGCTGGCACCAATGTGGTGGACGATCGAAAGCGTTTATTATCTCATCTCGTGGGTTTAAATAGTCTTGGGGGTCTTTGCTACGTCAGAGGGGGGTTGGGGGGTCTCAGGGGTTAGTCGGGAGTGGAAATTTACCGGGGCAGGTGTGTCTACATGCTTCTGGGGCTTCTGGGGTTAATAGCTAACGTGGGGAAGGGAGAAGGGGAGGGGTCTATCTTTCCGTGACATCCCGTGATCTTCCGCTTCGCCTGTCCCTATCTACTACAGATGTGGCACTCAGTGTCCCTTGGCTGGGGACAAGGGACAAGGCACTCCTTGTGGCATCGGGTGCAGCTGGGAGTAGATGGGCTGGGAGGGCTTTCCCAGCCTTGATGATGCTGGGATTCTGTGAAACCAGAACACTGCTGTCCATTGTAAATCCATCTAACCTTCTCACCATTGCTCTTATAAATTAGGAGCAATTCTACAGATTACCACAGAAAGATATTAAGATTGATCCAAAAAAAGCAGAGTTAGCCAAACCATGAGCAGTTTAGCTGCCCCAGTCATTGGAAGAGAGCATGGCTGCTCTTTAGCTTTCATGGGGACTGTATCCGTTTACCCTGTTAGCTGAACAAAAACCTCAGAGCACAGTAACGGATAAAAAATTGAACCAGTAAACTGCAGATTAGGGAATTTGCTGTTGTTTTGGCATCTCTATCTTATCTATTATCAGTCCTTGTTTTACCACCAGTTGACAAGTCCAATATACTAATCCATATTGGAATTTCTTTCATGTCAACAATCATTAGGGAGCATGTTACAAGTACCACAGGTTTATAGGAATGAACAGGCTCAAAATCTGTCCCTGTAAAAGTGACTTGCACTACTGGGTGTTACTTTTATCAACAGATTTACTGCTGCAAGTTCTTTAAAATTTCCAAATTACATAAATGACAATTAGTGCTGGGAAATTACTGAAATCATAAATAAAAAGCAGTGGAAACAGCTGGAATCCTCACATATTCCACTCCTTGCATTAAACAACACTCAACAAAATGGTACCTGGCAATTTCTTTGTTGCTTATGTGGCAATTAATAACCAACTGCAAAACATTTAAATGATTGGGTTTATTATGAAACATAAAGCTATTACATGCATCAACACACTTTGCATTAAAATTTTGGCTGCATTTCTCTTCAGAAAATACAGAAGAAATTTTCTTTACAGATCTATACCATTTTTTTCCAAGTTATATCATACCTACCCATGTGTCCACTATGCGTACCCTTGTATTAATTTGCCTGGTAGAAATATCACATTTAGAAGTTCAAAGATACTCAGATCTCACTTTTTGGAAAATTTCCATCACAGTTGCCACCCTTCACTTCTCAGGTAATTAATCAAGTTACCTGATAATATCAGCCACCCTCATTTCCTCTAAACTAAACATGCACATGCCTGAAGAACCATTTATCAGAATCCCTTTTTGCTGCTACTTCTGGCATCTCCTCACTCCCGTGGGGCTGGCTGAGCTAGAGAGGCTGCTGACCACAGAAAATGAAGTTCAGACTTCCATAAGTCATAAGGATCAGAGGCACAGCCTAGTGTGCTGAGGGCTAGGTGTGTGAGAGCACAGATGTAGAACTGGTTTACTGAAGAAAAAAAAAAAAAAAATCACCGGTAAAGTGCTTACATGTATCTACATATCTCTGTTTTGCTTCTAATTATGTCAGAAGAACTGTAAATTGAAGGGAAAAAAATTCAGACCCAAGTTACTGCTGGCTGCAGTGTTAACTGAGCTAAAAAAAACAGAGACTTTAAAAAAAATCAGTATAAAATGACTTTCAGTAGGCCCAGGCTTTTGTGACAATGTGAGAAGACCTTTAAGTAAATAAAAGAGCCTCCATCAATCCACCAGGGCCTGCAGGGTCAGATGAAAGAATTTTGAACCCAGTGTTCAGTGATTTCTTGTTTAGGACATCAGTTAAAGGTCCTGAATTTCCCTAACTCTCTCCTGGCACTCCCCAAACCACCAAATTCTTCTTGGTTTCCTCTTACTCTTAATTAACCTGACTTTATCCATGATATTTCCAATTATTTGTAGTGAATATTGCTCATTATTGCTGCTTATAAATTTCTCTTGTAGATACAATGACATTTTAAACCTCCACTTGAGGGCGAAAAAAATCTGGCCCATTTTCTTCAGTTTCAGTATTATGAACACACATATTTTCAAACATTACTTACAACATAACAAGTACAATTCAAGATGAGGGCACATCTTGTAGTTCATGATTTTTGTGGGTTTACAAGGAGGAACACAATCCAGAAAATTTTGTAACCATGAAAGTCAGCATTCAGAAAAGAATTCTGATTACAACATCAAAGTTCCACATAAATCTCAGTAGTTGCTTCAATTCAGAGGACTCCAACTAAAAAGAGCAATTAATTGTTTTAGAGAAGCATTATGAATAAGATAAATGAATGGTAATTTCCATGTTTTTCCCAGACTTTAATCTTGGGATAAGTAATCTAGTTGACAGAAGAATGAAAAAAAAAAACCTTCTCTCTCCTTTTGCATAAATGAATTAAAAGGCAAAGGAACAAATATTATGATATTTTAAACAAAATCTTCTGTCTCATTTTGCACAAATGAATTAATAGGCAAAGGAAACAGTATTATGATATTCAAGTATGTGTCTGTAGGAGCTGATTCTACTCAAATTATTGGTACATGCTTAAAAGCAAAGAAAGCCACTAATTTCAGCAAGAAGCAGAAATACCTACTGCTGAAAGTAGGAAGGCTTTATTCAAAAGACCAATCTTCTTAAGATAGGGATTATTTAAATTAAGGAAAAATATATGTAAGACAGTCCTCCTAAAAGCTATCTTTTTCATTTGGAATCCCAGAGCAAAATATTCCTCAAGGAGAAAGCACCAAAACCAGACAAGTTACAAGTCATGGACCTCCAGCAAAATTGTGCCTACAAGATTTCCTAAATAATTGGCAATGCAAAAAAGAATAAAAAGTGTTTTGAAGCAACCTTTTAATGTCTAATAAGTTCTATGTATTTTAACTGAATTTATATTGTTTCTCAACCCTATTACTTTTTGGGAATAATAGGGTTTTTCTACTATAATGCCAACAGTTAAAATTATAAATGTGTCTATATCAACATAAAGACACTCCCACACCAGGTGAAAAAAGGCAATTTAGAGTTCCCATTCATTTTCCCAAAAATGGAAAGAATCCCAGGATCATCTTTCAGATTTACGTGAACCTGACTATACCCATTCCTAAGGAATAGTTTACCTCCCAATATCATCTAATGTACTATCTATAAACCTCTGAGGAAAATGGTTTATGAGCAACAGGAAAATAAAAAGAATTTTAAAGATCTGATATTTAAAAAAAATAAATGTTTGTAAAGTGACAAGATTAATGGACTACACTGGATGATAAACTTCTAAGAATAATCCTCTAATGTCAGAATAAAGTCAAAATAACCTAATAAACCCTTTCTCAACCATGATATATTAGTAGAAAATTATTTCTGAAAAGAAATATTTTTCACAGTGTTTTCAGTGTGGCAGAAGAAGGGTCATCCTATAGGACCTCAACAAGGTGCTTCATATCACTAGACGGGAAAACAGAGGGATTTCTGATTAGTCCTTCTGATCTGGCAGACCTTCTAAGCTTCTAAGGTAAGGATGGTTATCTACCTTATAGAACAAAGTGTGTGGCTGGATCCTATAGGTATTGGCAAAAAGAACAAAAAAAAAAAAAAGATACGTCTATAATACGTCTATAGAAACTTTCAAGGTGAACAATTCAAAACTTACATTTCACATATATATATATATTTCTTTACATGTGAAGGAATAGAGCAAGATGTTTTAACAGCATTGTACCATATATAATTAATGATTGATACTTTTTAGAATGAGTGCTTTCAATATCTTGAAATTAATTCAGGATTCAAATTTAAAAAATCGCTATTCAGAAAATAAATTAAAGAGAATCAGTAGCCACATAAGAACTAGACATTTGATAAGGAAAGGAAAACTGCAGCACAAAGTATTTATTAAAAAAAAGGACTAGCTTTATCTTAAATGCTACTCAAACTTGTATTTCAGCTGGAAAGCTGACAAAATTATATCAGCCAACATTATGGCCCTGTAAATTCTGTTATTAAAAAATTCTTTGTAATATTTTTTTGCAATATTTTTTTAAAAGCCCCACCCCAGCAAAATCTCTGAGAAAACGTATATAGGGTGGCTAATATTACCATGTCTTTAAAATATTAGCTTGCTGGACAAATATGTGCTTTTGGATAAGCAGCACCTGACCTTACAGCAGCCATTTTTCTAAATGTTACAGCCCTACTAATAGTTTCAATTAAATAAAAATTAAAGCTGAGAAAATATCACAAAAGGGTAATCTAATATTTGGTCATTAATGTGCTTATGTAAAGTGATATTTACAACAGCATTTGGAGATCCAGGGAATATTCCTGGGGGGAAAAAAAATGTAAAAAGAGCTTTAATAATTTCTACTCTTCTACTACACTGAATGTTTGTGTCCTGCACATCATATTATCCCCAGAGGTACTGGAAGAGTCATCCAAGAGCAGCTTCTCAGGCTTGAAGATGAAACTTCCTTAGAGAGATGATTTATGACAGCATGAAGTGACAGGACACAGAGAATGGGTTCTCACTGGCAGAAAACAGGGTCAGATGGGATATTGGGAAGGAATTTTTCCTGGCAGGGTGGGCAGGCCCTAGCACACAGTGCCCAGAGCAGCTGTGGCTGCCCCTGGATCCCTGGCAGTGCCCAAGGCCAGGTTGGACACTGGCGTTTGGAGCAGCCTGGGAGAGTGGAAGGTGTACTTGCCCATAGCAGGGGTGGCACTGGGTGAGATTTAATGTCCCTTCCAACCCAAACTGTTTCATAATTCTCACAGACCAACCTTTCCTCTTCAGGTCGAACAATGTTTCCATTGCTGCCTTACACTGGACAGAACTTAACTTAGGATGGGCTCTTAAATATAAAATGACCTTGCTATTAGTGAAACAAGGGATTTCAGTGTTTTTAAGGGGCCTATTTTTTTTTAAATTAATAAAACAACTTTTCCAGCATTGTTACCATTTCCCTAATCCTTGGGTGAGCAATACTCACAACCCCTGGAAACCTACAGAGCCAGAAATTACACTCATTTCTGTATTCATGGCAACTGAGAATAACTTCCATGGATTATCTGGTCATCTTCCAGCTACTGCCATTCAGTATGTCTATGATAAAAAGGGCAAAAACTACATGAAAAGTTGGTAAAGCTGATTGGCACACACATAGGGCTGGTGCTGCCCTGCCCATCTCTGCTCACCTGTGTGGACCAAGAGGGAGGACCACAGGGACAAGGTGTCCCCTGAGAAAGAGCTGTCTAGAGGCCTGGAAGGAGAAAACAGCAGGAAGATACACTTAAACAACAATAGAAATGTCTGAAGAACTGTAGTATTTACATAAACTCCATGTTCCTTTTGCTTAAATGTACCCTAGTCTCCTTGAAGGTGTTATGCAGTTATAACTGCCCCACAGAAAACTTCTAAAACTCAGTTATGTTATTTTTGTTATGCATTCCTTAGAATTTTTTTTTGGTTGTAGATACAGCCCAGTTTATTGGATGAGAATATTTTTACTTCGAAGTTTCCTAGGAAATATAAATTTAATAATATTAATGTCTCAGTTTGAAAAGACGGGTGTCTGCTAAGAAAGGCAGGAGCCTCTCTTGAAATAGAAAATGTAAGCCCCCTCCCTCTGAATTATTACAATTTTGAAATTAAGGGTGCTCTCAGGCAAAGATATGGGAATAGGAATAAGAGTTATTTATTAGTGATGCACCTATCCCCCTCAGCCCCCCGAATCACCAGGCTAGCCAAGATATACGGGGCCTTGAGGGAAGGCGGTCAGGAGTTGGGCAGAGATTCAAAAGAGGCTCCAATTTCCCGATGTAGTTGTCCAGCTGTTTTATTCCATGAGATGAAGGGGAAAAGAGAGTGAACAGTAAGGGACATAGCCTTATCTAGACTCTGGACAGGGAGGGCTTTCTGGGTTTCTGCCAGCCCCATCAGAGGAGGAAGGAGGGGATCACACTTATCAGACCCCAGTCACAGGGGTCCCTGGAAATGGGGAAAAGCATAGCCCGAGCGCAATGTAACATTAGTGATTTATTAAAAAACATGGATATTGATCTAGTATTGATATCCAACTGTGACGGACAAAAACTCTCTGACAGTTTAAAGTAAGAAAGTGTATGTTTATTCGACGCCGGGCAGCGTGCAGGATAGCTCCCAAATACACACCACGCCTTCCAGGCGATTACAGAGTCTTTTTATCCATACAAGTATTGAATACACAAAATACAAATACATATTCATCATTTTAGTACATCCCATTCTGTGGTAGATAAGGGACAGGCGAACGGAAGACCACAGGATGTGACGGAAAGAGAGAGACCCTTCCCCCTCCCTCTGCCCCACGCTATCCATTAACCCCAGGAGCATGTGACCACACCTGCTCTGGTAACTTTCCACTCCCGACTAACCCTGGAGACCCCTCAACCCCGCTCTGACGTAGCAAAGACCCCCAAGACTATTTAAACCCACGAGATGAGATAATAAAGGCTTTTCGACCGTCTGCCACATTGGTATCTGCGTGCGTTGATTAGCCCGAGTAGCCTGGGCGAGACCAGGCTGCCGTGCTGTTCCCTGAACCAGGTCGCTAGTTGCCCTTTATAAAGGCAACATACTGGTGCCGAAACCCGGGAGAAAAAAGGGAAAAAATCACCCGGCAGTCGGGAGACGCCTGGACAGGAGCAGCGGCCGGAGCAGTCAGACCGTATCTTGGCGCAGGGAGACGTCCCGGGACCCGCAATCGTCATGGACGCTATAGCATGGGTCGTAAGTGTGATTTGTGGGCAATGGAGTATCAAATTTAAGCTCAAGGACTTTTATCTTGCTATAGCAAGGCTGCTTGAGCTTGGGGCAGCCGACTGCCCAGTGGATGCTATGCATCCGGGAATATGGGAACAGTGTACAGCCACGCTGGCCGGGGAAACGAAACCCTTAGGCAGTGGCAAGAGCATTACGGCACGGGGCAAGGTAGAAAAAGCCCCGCGCAAGGCAATAGAAAAGCAAGAGACGCGGAGTGCAGCGCATACGTGTTTATTAGTTAGACCCGGGCTCGGGACGGGGACGGAAGCGCAGACCGTCCCTGAAGACAGTCCGCCCGGGAGCGGGGACCCAAAGGGGCTCAGCGCGTCACCCCCTTCCCCAGATCAGAGCCCAACTCCCGCCGCGGAAGCCCCCCGAAAAACCCCCGCCGCTGAAAACCCCCAAAAAACCCCCGCCGCGAAACCCCCCCGAGAAACCGCAGCTTCCTCCGTCCCACCGCCGCCGCCGGTCAGCGATCCGTTGCCAGAGGCGCAGCGGCGCGCGGAGCGCTTCTGGCAGGAGCTGGCAGAAGAAGCCAGAGTCACAGAAACCGCAGCTCGGGTGAAAACACTAACCGCGTGGCCATGCTGCTGCTTTGAAAATGGTGCCGGGTGCCGTGGGGAGGGGCGGGGCGCGAGTAGTCTCGGCGCGAAAACTCGAGAGCCGCACCATTTCAGGGGCGTGCATGCGCAGGAGAAAGAGGCGGAGAGCGGCAGGGGGCGCGGACCCAAACGGCAGCCGCGCCGGGCACCGCCACCATATAAGGAAGAAACCACCCCCCGCGGTAGGCGCGGCGAGCCGGGGGGGCGGGAGCGGCCCCACCCCTGCGGGGAGGAGCGAGCTCGGAGCCGAACAAAAAGGCACCGAGCCCCGGAAGTGCGCTGGCATTTGACTTCCGGCGCGGAGCCCGGCAACAGCTCCGCCGGCTCCTCCGAGCCGGCGGGGGCCGGCCGGGACTCCGAAACCGAAGAAACGGAATCAGCGCAGTTTAAAACAAAACCGAGTAGAGTTCTAAGCCGCACCAAAAAGCGGTCACAATACGAACCAACCCAGCTTACCAACTGGAGAAAAAGACCCTTTTGGGGCTGCGGGAGAAAAAGGCGTCTCGCCAAGGAATGCAGGTCCCAGCCCCCGGAGACACGGGACGGGGGGGGGAGAGCGCGCGGGCCGAACTCAGCCTCCTCCCACCGCAAGCAGCGCCTGTGCCGCAGGGTCAGCAAGAGACGCCCCAAAATGGGACCCCTGGGTAGCCCTGGCCATGAAAGTGGGGAGGGAGCCCCCGAGAGTGTGGGGGACGTGCCGCCTCTGTGGTAGTCGAGACCCCCACGTGGCGGGACTCCAGCTTTGGGCAGACACAAGAGCAGACTGCCCGATGTTTCCGCAGGCTCTGTGGCCCCGACACTGGCGGTGCAGAGAGGTCCCTCCAATGAACGGGGTGGGAGGGCTGTCCCGAGCTTAGAAAAGCACCCAATTGGTAGCTATAACGCTGCATACAAAGAAGGGGCCAGAACGGACAGTAGCAGTCCACCCTTACATTTTACAAAACTCTCCACCCCTGATAGGAAGGGACATCCTTGCTATGTCAAGAGTCAGGATTACAAATTTATAATAAGCGCCACTGCTGCACACCCACTGCTGCCAGTCAAACCTGACCCTCAAAACAAAACTAATGAGAAGCTGTGAGTCTTGTTTGCAGGACATGCTCATGAACCATCCCCGTGATGCATACACCCCTGCTCCAGAGAGAGATGACAGACCACCGAAACGCCAAATGAAACCCCAGAATCCCACGGCGGTGAGACCCAGACATGCACAGTGTCTTTATGCAATTTTGCTATTGAGGCTTGTGGCCGGGGGACAAGTTGACCCAGGCCACTACCCTCATCAGCCATTTAAGTAAATCATGTAACATCTTTCAAGTGACAAGGAGTTCAAAGAAATCACCACAGCAGACACCCCATCCTTTGTGTTCCACATAGCCAACCTGTTTAGAAGCTACCTTACTAACCCTAAATGAAACCAAATCAAACCTGACTAACCCCTATTAGTTTTGCTATAATGTTAAAACCCCCTTTTCTACGAAGGCATTGCTTTAGACACCCCCTTCCGTTACTCCACAGCCAGTGCCCCCCACCAGTGCAAGTGGGACACTCCCCGCAGAGGACCAATAAGTGAGTAGTCCCATCCACATCTGAGATGTAAGTTTGCCAGAGACCCAGAGTGAATCCTTATATGTTCCTTGCCAAATTTAATGACTCTATCAATTTCTGTGTCCAAGTTCTAACTGTTCTAGAGTTCTGTACCACTCAGACGAAGAGACATACCACCTTCTCGAGAAACCTGATAACTATCGCAATGCTGCTTGGCCTGAGAGCAGCTGGCACGGCCATGAGTGTCTCAGCCATCGCAACCCAGCAGCACGGACTCTCTCAGCTGCAAATGACCATCGACGAGAACCTGCAGAGGATCGAGAAATCCATCTCCTATCTAGAGAAATCAGTCTCTTCACTTTCAGAAGTGGTCTTACAAAATAGGCGGGGACTGGACCTCTTGTTCATACAGCAAAGAGGACTGTGTGCAGCCCTGAAAGAGAAGTGCTGCTTTTATGCAGATCATACAGGAGTCGTTAAAGACTCCATGGCAGAACTCCGAGACAGACTGGCTCAGAGAAAGAGAGACAGGGAAACCCAACAGAGCTGGTTTGAATCCTGGTTCAATCAATCACCTTGGCTCACCACTTTAATTTCCGCCCTAGTAGGTCCACTGGCAATACTGCTTTTAGCTATTACCATAGGACCATGCCTGCTGAACAAATTAGTCTCGTTTGTTCAGGCCCGTCTGGAAAGGGCAAACATTCTGTTCATAGGCCACCAACAAATGCTGTAAACCAAAAACTGCAAACACAGTCAGTCGCTAAAGCCTTCAAGACCTGCCTTGAAAAAATTACTCAGGTTTACCAAACCACCCTTTCCTTAACAAGTTACAAGTTTGTACCTCACTCCAGTGCCTATATCTACGACTACCTCATTTTATATATGATAAGGGGAGGGGAGATGTGGTAGATAAGGGACAGGCGAACGGAAGACCACGGGATGTGACGGAAAGAGAGAGACCCTTCCCCCTCCCTCTGCCCCACGCTATCCATTAACCCCAGGAGCATGTGACCACACCTGCTCTGGTAACTTTCCACTCCCGACTAACCCTGGAGACCCCTCAACCCCCCTCTGACGTAGCAAAGACCCCCAAGACTATTTAAACCCACGAGATGAGATAATAAAGGCTTTTCGACCGTCTGCCACATTGGTATCTGTGTTCGTTGATTAGCCCGAGTAGCCTGGGCGAGACCAGGCTGCCGTGCTGTTCCCTGAACCAGGTCGCTAGTTGCCCTTTATAAAGGCAACACCATTTCCCGCTTCGTATGCTAATCACTCCAAAAGCTATTAAGCATGCGTAGTTTGTCCCTTGAAATGGGTCGGTGGTCCCTTTCATGGGGAGGGGTCCCAAAATGAGGAAGTCAATGAAGTCTTCCTCATTCTGACCTTTCTACCTTTTCAATGCAAGTATGACAAATGAACTCTTGGTAGAACTCCCATTCCTTGTCTTCAATTGGTTTCAGAACAGAGGAGGCCCACAATTGTCTTATGTTCCTAAAAGCTATTTGTCAGTTTCTATATTCTTCATTATAAACCCAGCTAACTAAACATTGTGCTGACAAGCAATCAATTATTAGTTAACTACTAACTCCTAACTTCATCAAGGCCTACTCATTTATTATTATTTTAATTAACTCTAATAAGGCTTATTTCTCTTAGCTCCTCAAAATCTCTAAATGCCTTAAAGTTTACTTTTCATTAGGAAAAATAAAAATAAAAATGCAGTAATATAAAAGAATACTGACAGAGTCAGGATACAACCTGGTACCCTGTGGGTCAGGGTTGTGGCAGCAGTGCCATTCCATGGTGGCTGCAGTCCTCCTGCAGTGAGAGGTGTGGTTCTGTTGGAGCAGTGATCCTGTAGAAAGGTGGTGTTTTTTCCTCTGAAGATCCAGTAGTGGTGCAGATGGGCCTGGGCTTCCTCTGGGAATGCAGTGGAGAAGAAACCTGTTCCTCTGGGAATGCAGTGGGCAAAGGCTACTGTGGTGTTCCAATTCTCAGATGTATCCAGGTAGGAATGCTTGTGTCATGGTTTGACACTAGCACAATGCCAACGCCCCCATGAAAATGCAGTTTCTCAATTGAATGCTGTGAAATGCTATCGAGAACAGAGCAAAGCAGGCCCAAGCTTAATAACAAGGAAAAAAAAAAAACTTTATTAAGCTACTATAAAATGAAAAAAAGAAAGAAAAGAAACACACACAAAATTCAAAATGAAAACCTTCCCATGCATTCCTCCTCCCACCACCCTACTCCAACAAACCACGGTGAGACACAATCTGGACCCCAATCAGGTTTCCACCCTCCAGATAATCAACACCCCGTCCATCGAGGGAGAGAGGAGCCTCTCCTGTGCCACAGGCCCCCCAAGAAACACAGCTGCCACATCCTGTGCTTCCATGTCACCACATGGCACCACCTGGAGAAAAAAGTGTGCCAATGGTGACCCTCTCCTTTCCATGCACAGTGCTCTCACCACCAATGCATGGATGGACAGACTGCTTTTAGGATTTTTCCTTTCAAGGATGCCCTGCCAAGAGGGGAAAAAACAACAGTTCAGTTTTTCATTTTTGGGACTACAGTCCTTCCCATTTTCCCCTGGGGCCGAGGGTCCAAGAACAGAGATCTTCTTCTCTTCTTCTTCTCTGAAGACAGGGGGGCACCACCACAAACCTCCCTAACTTTTCTCTGTTCGCTCCACTTCTGTCTTTTCCCAGCTGAAGCAGGTCTCTTTGGCTCACCGGCATCCTCCTAAAATACAGTCTCTCTTGGAGAAGAAGATCGGTTCAGTCTGTGGCTACAAAGAAAAAGTCAAGCCAAAAGCCACTCCATCATCTCCTCCCACCTAGAATTTCTCCTTCTAACATCCTAGGATCCAAGCTGTCTCTCTTCCTCTCTTTCAAACCGAGGAGGAGAAAATTTTCACAAAGCTTTCATTTCTCAAGGAAGGGTTAAAAGTCCCGACTCCCAAAGATGGCTCTCTGCCCTGCCTCCAGCTCCCACAGCCTGGCTGGGCACCTTGCGGCCTCCCCGCTCTTCTCCTTCCCATGGTGAACTGCTGGCAAAACCACCGCTGTCTCTTGAGAGAGAGAGAGAGAGAGAGAGAGAGATACTCTTGGGGGGAATGGGGACATCCCAGATTTCTCCACCCTTCCATCTGCAGGGGGCCAGCCCGGCTCCAGTCTCTCCACCCTTGGGCCTGCCTCCAAAGGCCACATGGCTTTCTCCTCCCCCACACAGACACGGGCTGGGCAGGGGAGAGGCTGCACTGCACACTTACCAGAACCAAAGAGAGCGAGTTCTCCTGGGAATTCTGCTTTTAACCCCTCTGTGTTCTCAGAGGCGTGTCCACCTTCAATTGGTCAATGTCCAAATTGACCTCTTCCTTCCGAGAAAAATTCTCTTTCCATGTCAAACCATGACAGCTTGGCTCCTCACCCTGGGTGGAGCATCTCCCAATGGGACGATGTACTTTTATCATGCAGTGAGATCAATGGCCCATTAACGGAAGAGATCTCCTGGAGGGAAGATGGGTCAAGGAAGAGTTTATACAAAACTGTTTATACAAAACTATCCCATCTGGTTTTAAGAGGTGGACCATTAACAGAAGATAACAGCTCCATCTCTAACAGATGGCAATAGAATACACACCCCTCACCACAACTTGCATTTGCAACCTAAGAAAATTAAAAGAAAAGAAAAATAAACTCGGCCCATTGTCCTACTGACATTCACAGAAATTTCAGAGAGGTCAACCTTGATCTTTTTGCATGTTGAAGACAATGATAAACCAACATCTCTTTAATGCTTGTACCTCCTTGAGTTTCTGGTTTTCATAATTAACTCAGCAGTTTCTCTCTGTTTTATATTAATTGGTGAGCAGCCAGATGTTGCATTCTGCTGGAAAACAGCACATGCTGGTAACATAGATATTTGTTTCAGAAATCAGTATTCCAATGCTTGGAAGATATTAATTAATGAAATTCAGCTGAGAAAGTAGACATTTCCTCACTGCCAATATATCAGTGTTACAACAGAGGATTACCGTTTCTTCACCAAGCTTTGATTAACTAAATAATGTTATCATTTAATATTGCCCTTCTCTAGATAGTAATAAAGCTTAAATAAAATCAGAATGACTGAGCACACCAATATTTCATTGTTTTTCTCACAGCATTGTAGTTTATATCAAGTAAGAGCACACACTTACTTAAGATTTCCTCTATGAAATTCTTTGAACTTTCTGAAATTAATTTTCATACCACCTGATGGAACAAATTCAGAGTTGGCCATTTGGCATTTAAGCTTTAAATAAAAAGTGCATGATTTCTTCCAAGCTTTCAAAATCTGTTGTGGTAGGATACAAGAAAGTATTTCTGAGAACACTGCCCAAATTTCAGGCAGAATTCTGAAACTCTGATTTTTCCTACAGTCAAATTCTTCTCCATTTACCATGAAAGTCCGATTTATCCATGGGGTCTGGACTTCAAGATGTGTAGTTTGTATTTCAACAGAGACAAAGATGTAATACCTCCAGGAGAGAGAAAGCTGTAAATAATTTCTGCTTCCTACAGTGGGAGGTTTTGGGACTAATTTTTCAGGTTTGGGGATCATTTTTCTTCATGTAGAAATGACCACTGGAAAGTTTTCCTTTCTAGGGTGTGGTAGAATTTGAGTCTTCTCACGTTCCACACTACCTTTGGAACATGGAGCTTGTGAAGCTAATGAGACTGCAATGAGGAGCTGTGTTCCAGCCCCAAAGTCATCTGAAATAAAGCTTCAGCATCCTTATTGGGTTAACTGGGTTTCACGGGAACCCCTTTTTGAGGGTGTGAAAAGATGGCAAGTGCTCTCTTGTGGCATTGGAACTGCATACATTAAGAATCCTTCTGCTTTATGTATTTATTAAATCATCAGCTGTTTGTGAAACTTCATAGAACTTCATCCCTTTCAATGCACAGGTAACTAAAGCCTATCTTTAGAAAGTCTTGGATAAAAATCTATTCTTTATATATTGAAACTCCATCTATTCCTCAGCACAGCACACTCCTGGGGCTCTATAAAATGTTAACAACTCTGAGAGCTTTCAGTGTGTCTGTCATTGCCACCTGAGCTTCTCAGCCCACTCCTGGAAAACCACTGCAGTGAGATGTCCTGGATTATATGCCTATGTTATATCCTGAAGGGAGATTACAAGAAAGATGGAGAGACTATTTACAAGGAACAGAGTGACAAGACAAGGGGGAATGCCTTCCACTGCCACAAGGCAGGGTTAGATGGGATACTGGGAAGGAATTGTTTCCTGGGAAAGTGAGGAGGCCCTGGCACAGGGTGCCCAGAGCAGCTGTGGTTGCCCCTGGATCCCTGGCAGTGTCCAAGGACAGGTTGGAAATTAGAGCTTGGAGCCACCTGGGACAGTGGAAGGTATCCTTCCAAGCCAAACTATCCTATGATTCCATTATTATCTTTTCCATATTTAAAAAGCTGAAATCACTGAGATGCTAAGCACTGAAGTGCTTAACATTGCCATTCATTCATTCATTCATTTATTCATTCATTCATCCATTCACTCACTCATCCCACATAATCCTGTAACTATTCTGATCCCTTTCATTTCCTGTGTTTTTCCCTCATTCACTTCCATGATTTTGTCCATCAAACTGACCAAAGTGTTTAACAAAGTGTATTAACCTGTGGGATTCTTAATGTAGCTCTGCATACAGAATAATCCCTCTGTCCTCACATTACTCATTTAAGCAATTCTCAGTGTTGGTTATCAATAAATTCTCTTGGAAAATAGTTGACAGTATTTGATCCTCTGACAGTCAGTGGTACAACACCAGTCCTGGGAACTAAAGGAACTTAAGTTGCTTTGAACAGGCAACAGACAATAAATATCATTGCAATAGTAAAACTTGATTGATAAATTATCAAAGCTAATTTTGAGAACTTGGTTCTTTTTGATTTTTCCTTTTGCCTTTTCTTATTACCCGCACCTTTTTCCAATTTCACAAATTTCTGTTCACATTTCCTAATATTTTCATCATACTCTCTTCTTCTGCTTTAAATTCTGTCTTCTTTTACACTTCTGAATTTCTCATTCTTCTTGATGACAATTTTGTTTGATTAGTTTAATTTGAGAAGTTAAGGCCCCACTACAACACTGTTGGTTTACATAATATACCTGTATATTATGTAATATATGAATAATGTAAACCAACACTACCATAAGATACATTTCCTATTAAAAAATCCTTCTGAGAAGATCCTAATGCTTCTTTCTCATGGAGCACTTTAATCTGAAATATTTTTTGGAGATTAATTTTATGCATTATTTAGAAGAGCTAAATCCCAAGTAAGACAGCCTTTAGCATAATTATTCTAAATCATTCCATAACTTTTATGTAACATAATAAATGTGGACTTTATTTGCTTCTGGGGAAATAGTTACATTTTTCATGCATTCATAACTAACCAAAGTACAAAGTAATTAAAGCTTTTCAGTGCTTGCTGATAAGCATTGCCATGACATAGCAATTAAACCTTCAAAATATCACAAAGAAGATGCATGAAATCATAGTCCTTTAAAATCAGTATTACAATAGGGAACCTGTGTGCATTTTTGTAGTACACACATATGTGCATCTCAGATGCCTGGAAATGAAAGTATCCACATTCTAACAAAAGGAACTGCTCAAGTCTGGCTCTAAAGAAAGACTTTCACAAGTTCAAAAACAATTTTCATCAGTGGAACAGATGATAATCCCTCCTCTTGATGGATTCCCACAAGATCTGCCTATTCTAAATGCCCTCTTTACACACATGAGGGCTGCAGGTGCTGCTCAGAGAATGGATAAGGAATGTCTGGAACAGCCTAGAAACTTGGGCTGGAGGGATGGGTGGCATCTCACAATGCATCTGACTTGATGGCAGAATGTTGTGGGCACTGTCAGTTTTGGGCACTGTCACTGCTGCATCCCACTACAGTTGAAGGAGAACAGGCTGTTCAGTCTTTTAATCTCTCCTTGCTATAGTCTATGGCTGGCAAACATTTTTTCCCATTCTTTTATTCCTTACCAAAAAAAAATTGCTATGGATCATGTACAAAGTATTTGAAAATCACATCTAAAATGCTAAACTTCTAGTTGGCAAAGACAATTGTGAAAGAAATCCAGATTAAAAACAGAATTCAAAGCATCCTGGTTCTCCAGAATCCTTTCTTCCAGTGACTAATAACAATAGCCATGTGTGCCACTAATTCTGTCAAACCTGGGAGTATTCCCAGACCTTAGGGAAAAAGGCAGCTTATCTTTGCCTTTTTTATCAGTACTCCCTTGCTGCTGGACCATATGCACCTGACAAATATTGTGGCAAAATTCTCATAATATGGGACATGGAATTTAAAATTCCTGATTCCATGTCTCTATTTGTGACACTTTCCACTATCCCAGGCTGCTCCAAGTTCCATCCAACCTGGCCTTGGACGCTGCCAGGTGTCCAGGGGCAGCCACATCTTCTCTGGGCACCCTGTGCCAGGGACTCTCCATCCTGACAAGGAACAATTCCTTCCCAATATCCAACGTAAATTTCTCCTCTGTCAATTTGTACCTGTTCCCCCTTGTCCTGTCACTGCAGTTCCTGAGGAATTGTCCCTCTCTGGGTTCCCTGCAGCCACTCAGACCCTGGAAGGAGCTGTGAGCTCTCCACACAACCTTCTCCTGTCCAGGCTGAGCTGCCCCAGCTCTCCTAGTCTGGCTCCACAAGGGAGGGGCTCCAGTCTCCTCAGTACCTCCATGGCCTCCTCTGGACTCTCTCCAACAGTTCCATGTCCTTCCTGGGCTGGGGGCACCAGAAGTATCCATGGTGTTCCAGGTGGGGTCTCATAATGACAATAATCAATCATAAAGATACGATTTTTTACGCCACTATAGATGTTTTGACTATGCGTGGTTGCCAAGGGGATGGTTCAGGGAAATGCTCAGTTTGCCATCCGTCATTAAAACTAGGACTTAAACTCTCCCTGCTCCTTTTCAAGATTATGCAGACAGTTTAATTCTTTCTTTCACCCTGTTTTCTGGAAGGTTTTTTCCCCCATCCATACCCTTCCCACTCCTTTTAACACTGAAAAATTGCAATAGAAAGACAAACACACCAGCAATCTGGGCTGAGGTTCCACATACCCAATACCATCAGAATGCACAGTACAAGGAGAACAAGCAGATTAAATGCAATTCTTTCCCAGGCTTAGAGCTAACAGATCTTTTACATTTATGGAATGCTTCCAAGTCACTAACCCTAAAGGATTACTGCAATGGAAATATTACCTTCCTGCTCTCAGTACTGCTGAATAAGAGACATGCACTGAGTATGGTTCTCCATTCTCATTTCAATATTAAAACAAAAAGAGAGACATTACTACAAGTACTACCCAGGCAGCAAAATGTACATGAATTCAAAAGAGCTTTGGAGTTGAAAATCTCCTAAATTGTCAGGAATGGCTATAAATTCCTATGATGCAGGGAGCTGGACCTTCTGAAGATGCATTACAGATATTCTTCTTTTTATCATCAATGGGAATATTCTTGAAACAAAATGCTGTTCTTTGCATGCCCTTCATTTTCACAGAACTGCAAAAATTTTCTGTATTACCTGTTCTAAGCAAAGAGAATGTTGTGTTGTTAAGTACCCTGTGCTATATAAGTTTGATGTATCTTTCGGCCAATGGAAATACAAAACCCTGGAAAGGTCGCCCATTTCAACTCCTCCTTCACCAGGGTACAGAGTATGGCCAAGAAAAGCTCCCTTTACATTCAAACTACCCAAAGTTTCTCTTTCCATCTAAGTCTAGACAGTAAGAATCTACACTGAAAGAAATAAAAGTGGTGTGACCAGCACAGTAAAGATCCCAAATAAAATTCAATTAATAATACTGTTCTTTTTTCTTTTTCTTTTTCTTTTTCTTTTTCTTTTTCTTTTTCTTTTTCTTTTTCTTTTTCTTTTTTTTTTTTTTTTTTTTTTTTTTTGAATATAGACTTCTCAACTGAAAAGCCACAGTGAGGAGTTTCAGACATAAATGGTCCTTGACATATGAAGTACTGGGAAGCAATTCATGTCAGAGTAGCCACATAATTAATGTAGAAGGGTACAATAGAAAGGCCTCTATTTTTGGCTGCTTCCTAGCAGAGAATACACAGCCTACATTTGATTTAAAACGTTAACATTATGTAAATCAACTATATTAATCCTAATGTCCATGGAGTCTTGTCACTCTTAAAGTTTTTGTTTTTTTCCCCTCCATTTATAACTATCAGGGAGGGCACAATAGAAAATGAAGGTGTATCCTGCCAAAAAATAGCAGTTACATTCCATGTTGTCCTGATTTGCCAGTGTTTTAACAAATCTACTTCCATAGGATGTATCAGAGTATTCCTGTAGCACAGACAGAATTTGAAACCCAAATAAAACTGTTCTTCATAAGTGAAAGCATTTCTCAACTACTTGTCCTCCACCTTTATTCAAAAGCATTGTGAAAATGCCTCCCGTTACCATTAATTTGTAAATACTGCCCATCCTTTAGATAAAGAACCTACAGGAAAAAAGTAGAAATCATTTCACTATACAGAATAGTGTGTTTTAAAGAGCTTTTGTTGTGAACTTCATAAAGTTTCTCTAAAGACTCTACCTTTGACCATGGATGATATCAGCAGGCAACAACCCCATTCACAGGTGGCATCATCCAAGACAAGCCAGTTAAAACCCCTTTTACTGCATCACTTCTATCAATTGACATGTTATAAATTCCTCTCCATCCTTGTCATTATACTGGAATCAAATAATGAATGTAAAAAGATGAATTTGGGGATTTCCTTTTGATTAAAAAAAAAGAAAGTTTAAAATAAACATTTCAACTTCCTACAACATTTCCTCTTTATCTCCCACCCTGCCCCAGGCAATTTGAGATTCACATGGACTCTGTGGATTCTAGCAAGTTTCAAATAATATGAAGAGAAACTTAAAAACCCAAACCAAACAACCAAACTAACATCAGTTCATTTTCTTCCCAGTTGCTAAGAAAAGCTCCCCATTCAAGCAGAGGCCAGGAAGAACTGACCTGTTCTCCTACTCCTCAGGATATGTTTCAAACATTTTGGCCAAGCCCCTTAGTATGCCCTTGGCACTAAAATAAGACACTGCTTAGTTATCCATTTGAGAACCCTTGCCAAACACTTTCTCTTTTCTCAGAAGAAATAAAAAGCCCAAAGGTATATTTAGAAATGCTTGGCTAGCTTTGCTTATTAAATACTTATTTTAATAGAGATCATAGTAATGTAAGTTAAGTTTGATTCTAGTCAAAAGTCCTGAACTTGGATATAATTTGCCACTTTTTAAAATTTATTTAATGCACTAAGCAAATGATCTTGTCTTGCAACTGTATTATTCAATTTTCTTGGAAGATCTGTGTCTAAAATATGCAGACACAGCAAGAGAAAGATCATCTTCAGATTGTGGAGATGGAAAACAAATATTATATTTTGTTCAATATCAACAGAAATGGTTACACTTCTGAACAGCAATATAAGCATAGCACATTAACTGGAGAAAGATACAATTTGCCAGTGATATTTTTAGGCCATTGTGTCTGGTCTGATTTATTGATAGAACTCTCTTTTTTTTCCACCCCAAGTTATTTAAGTTATATATATTTATTCAAAATTAACTACAAGGAATGGCTGGCATTTGAACACTGAACTGGAATAATTTACTGGTATCATAGTAGAACATTAATGAGAAATGCAAGCTGTGACAAGACAGGAAAAAAAAAAAGGAATATTACTCTCTTATTGTAGAATAACTCATGTAAGCAGACATGAGGCATTGCACCTACCTACCTGGTCTATCGATTCCACATTTTAAGATTGTCAGTATAAAAAGGAAAACAAACTACCCAAAAATGCATTACTAGGGTAGCCTGGAGCTCTATCATAGCAAAACACAGTAGCAATGACATAATAATAAGGGAACCTCAGAAGAAACTGAACAGTAGATTAGCGGTATTACAAGCTGACATACAAGAAGAAAATCAACCTATAGAGAAATAAAATAAAGAATTTAAGGGAAGACTGAAATTCCCAATATCTTCAAAGTAAATAAATAAATCACTTCTGATATTTCTGAAAAAATATGGAGAAAATATTAGAGATGGCTGAAGCTGCCAAACCACTACCACCACCACAACACTGATTGAGGCAAAGACAGTTTTAAAGTCAAAGGGAAGAGAAAAAGTCGTCCTAGATAAAAGCTTATGTGGAGATTTCAAAAATGTGGACAATTATAACAAAACTATCCTACAAATAGTTAATAGTTCATTAGCCTGAATAAGCTGATGCACAGAAAAAGTGCAAGGCTGATTTGTTTGTCACTACCTGTCACTTTTTATAAACTGCACCATGATGGAAATAAATGTGAGATTTCTAGAGGGCATTAAAAAAAAAATCTCATTTGCCACAGTCTCTTAAAACTCCCCAGTAACATTGCACTAATTTGATTTAATAGCATTGACTGCACTGGGATAGATGCAACTCATAGTTTAAATGAGAAGATTTGCCATAAACTTGGTTGTGTGTCTGCTGAGTGTTGCCTTTATGAAAGACAACGGCGACCTGGTTACAAGAAGACAGCACGGCAGCCCGGCCTCGCCCGGGCTACTCGGACTAGCGACACACGCTGACACCAATGTGGTGGACGGTCGAAAGCGTTTATTATCTTATCTTATGGGTTTAAATAGTCTTGGGGGTCTTTGCTACGTCAGAGGGGGGTTGGTAGGGTCCCTAGGTTAGTCGGGAGTGGAAAACTACTGGGTTAGGTGTGGTTACATGCTCTGGGGTTAATAGATAACGTGAAGCAGGGAGAAGGGGGAAGGGTCTTTCTTTCCGTCACATCCCGAGATCTTCCGTTCGCCTGTCCCTATCTACCACAGCTGAGAGAGAGAGGGATCAAACCAACCCTCAGCAGCCTCTAAATGCTAAGTCCACCTTTGAAAACAAAGCCCATGGAGTCACTGAAGTTGCTTACTGTTGTGGTTTGACATGGAAGAGAATTTTCTCAGGAAGAAGAGGGTCAAACCAATCAGTGGTCGGGGTTGCATATTGGCATTTGGACTGACCACTGAAGGCATGACACACCTCAGAGAACACAGAGGGGTTAAAAGCAGAACTCCCAGGAGAACTCGCTCTCTTTGGTTCTGGTCATCAGAGAGTGCAGACTTTCCCCTGCCCGGCCAGGTGGCTGGGTGGGGGAGGGGAGCCAGGCTGCACCGAAGGGTGGAGGAGCTGGAACCAGCCAGCTCCCTGTGGGTGAAAGGATGGAGGAAATCTGGGATGTTTGCGTTCCCCCCTCCCCAGAGTCTCTCTGGAGAGAGAGAGAAAGAGACAGCGATGGTGTGAGCAGTACACCAGCAGAGGAGGAGAAGGAGCAGGGTTAGGGGGAGGAATTTGCCCAGTGTGGGAGCTGCAGTTTGGGCCAAGAGCTGTCTGGAGAGTCTGGACTTTTAACCCTTCCTTGGGAAATGAAAGCTTTGTGAAATATTACTCCTCCTTGGTTTGAAAAAGAAGAGAGACAGTCTGGAACCTGAGATGTTAGAAGGAGAAATTCTAGGTGGGAGGAGATGATGGAGTAGCTTTTGGCTGTACTTTTCTTGTATAGCCATAGACTGAACCAAATTCTCCTACAACAGAGACTGTAATTTAGGGGGATGCAATGGTGAGCTGAGAGACCTGCTTCAGCAGCTGAATGACAGGAGTGGAGTGAGCAGAGAAAAGGTTGAGGGTTGTGGTGATACCCTCTGTTTTCAGAGAAGAAGAAGATCTCTCTTCTTGGATCCTCGGCCCCAGGGGAAAATGGGAGGGACATTCCCATTTTGGGACATTTGTTGTCCCAAAAACGAGAAGCTGTTGGACCCTAGGCCCCAGGGGGAAAATGGGGGAGACTTTGGTCCCAAAAATGGGGAACTGAACTGTTGTTTTTCTTTGGTCCTTGGCAAAGCATCCTTGAAAAGAAACCCTATGAGCAGTCTGTCCATGCATGGTGATGAGGGCACTGTGCATGGAAAGGAGAGTGTCACACTGGCAGATTTTCTCTGGGCGGTGCCATGTGTGACATGGAAACACAAGAAGTGAAAATTGTGTTTCCTGGGAGTCTATGGCACAGGAGAGACTCCGCTCTCCCTTGATGGACTGAGTATTGATTATTTGAAGGGTGGGAGAAGCTGATTGAGGGCCCAAGTTGTATCTCACTTTGGTTTGTTGGAACTGGGGTGGAGGAGGAATGTTTTGGAAGGTTTTCATTTTGGATTTAGTGTGGCTTTTTTTTTTTTCCTTTTATCATAGTAGTAGTTTAATATTTTTTTTACCTTTGTTATTGAGCTTGGGCCTGCTCTACTACGTTATGGATTGCATCTCACAGCATTTATTTGGGAAGTTGCATTTTCATGGGGGCTCTGGCATTGTGCCATTATCAAACTGTGACACTTATCAGAGGAAAAGTTATGCTGGAAGGAGGCCCCAGAAATCATCCAGTCCAACCTCCCACTCAAAGCAGAGTCAGCTTCAAAGCAGAATGGTGTTATCCAGGGCCTTGCCCAGACAAGCTTTGAAAAGCTCTGTGGACGGAGATTTGCCTGAGCTGTCTGAGTCCTGCTCCAAGAAGATCTCATGGTGACAAGTTTTCTTCTGTGTCCAATTGGAATTTTCTTTGCTGTGGCTGCTCCTTGATCCCTGTGAGTATCCAAGGCCAGGTTGGATGGACCTCTGAGCAGCCTGGGATAGTGGAAGGTGTCCCTGCCCATGGCAGTGATGGAACAAGATGAGCTTTAAGGTTTCTCCCAACCCAGACCATTCCACGATTCTATCCCACAAGTAAGGTTTTTTTTTTATTAAACTTCCTGAGGCCTTGAATGAAGGTGCTGGAGTAAAGGGGAGCAAGCAAGATCTGTCCCAACAGTCCTGTCCTGATGTCTGTCCACCAATAACCATGATTTGGGAAACTTGGCTGAAATTATTTATTTTTCTTCTGCCACAAATCCTTCGCCATTCACTAAATTGAATATGTTTAAAGACTCAGAAAAGGTTTGTGCAAAATACTCTAAATCTTTAGTTTTGGCAGTGGGAGAGATTAGACATCTATTCTGCACAACTGAATAATAAGCAGTTTAAAATACTTCTCAGATATTCTGTTACCAGATTTGTTTGATTGCTTCCAAATGAATTTCCTCTGGTTTATCATCTTTTCAAAGCCTAAATTACAGGTGCTCCCTTGGCTATTAACAGCTCTAACTTTTATTTATCCAAACCACTAGGCATTGCTTTTAGCAGTACATATTAATTTCTGTCGCGTTCTTCCTCTGTTTGCTAAAAAGCTACCTTATCCACTTGGATTTGACCAAACCATATCTATAGTAGTAGAGTATTCCAGTTTTTCAACAATGTTTGATTTTCAAGGAAGAGAAGCCAGGAAAAGTAAGAGAAGGTGTTGTCTTCAGAAATCAGTATTTATGTAGTAATAAAATAATCAATAACCAAAAATAATGGTACTAGGGATGAAATTCAGTTAAACATTGCTATTCTTTTCCTGAACTGCAAAAACCCAGTAGGAATTCTATGCCATAAATGTTTCTTTGGATTTCTAAGGAAATTTGGTGTCAACATAGATTTCCTACATGGCACCAGGCACATCACACATATTTTAGAATACTGAGATCTTCTTAAGAGCCATATTTCCAGTGAACTCAAAACATGATGCTAAATGTTGGAACATAAACCACTGGCAAAACTTCTGGTCACGCACATTAGTGTTCCTTCCTTTTTTATTTTTACTTGACAGCAGACATGCCCTCTCTGCCCTAATTGTCATTTAATCCTCATCCATTTTAGTTATTGCAAAATTGAAAGGATACAGACTGCAGCTGGTTTCTTCTTTTCTTTTTGATTTTCATCAGAATTCATTGTACCATCAACAGTCTCAATTTCTTTGGCATACCAGTTTCCTGGAATTTGTTACTCCACTTTTGACTCCTGAGTTTCATATGCTTATAGAATACAATCACAGTTTTCTATGGAAAAAAAAAAAAAAAATCAATAGCCTTGTAAGGATTTTACATAAAACTCCTAAATTTCTTTAGTGTAAAATTAGAAAGACAAATATTTTTCCCAATAATAGTAACAAGGACTTGACAAGAATAAGTCCAAGCCCGGGACTCCTGGGGCTTTCAGTGAAGTGTAAGCAGGAGCTAAATTAAGGAATTTAAGTTTTGTGTTCACAGATCTTACATAAGGTTATGATGATCTTGTTCTGCTTTATTTGGGACTTCAGGCATAAATATGATTTCCCATCCCATTGTTACAGCAGAACTTAGCAAAACCCAGGTTTAGTGGTCTGCTTTGCTCAAGGTTCATTATATGACAGTACAATAACAGTAAGGTGCACTGTGGGTTGCCCATGGACTTCCAGGGAAGCGGTTCCTTGGACATTTTTTCTTAACTTTTGGAGTTAGAGAACACTCCCAGAATGCAGCCAGAGCAATGGCCAGAGTGGGGTTCATTCCCTCATCTGGGAAATCCTAAACTAAGTCTTGGGGAAGCACATAAAGAAATGGATTTTAGTTTGGACCTTCAGAGGATACAAAAGCAGTGACAAGTGCAGAGAGGTCAGAGGTCCCCCTGGATAATTCTCTAATTCCAGGCTATTACTCCCTGCCATAATGCAGAGGTTGTGTGCATGATCACGGCATATAAGAGCACACACAGAACAATTCCTGTATTGTGAGAACCCCGAGATTGATTCAGGGGTCTCATGTGGTGGTAAAGTCTCTCCTCCAACCCGTGTTTCCAAAGAAAAACTCCGCAGCCTCTTGTTGTTCAGTCTCAAGGCAGTTTATTGCTAGCTATCTAAAAGATTGTCTTCGCCCACTGCAGCTGCTTTGGTCAGTGGCCCAGGCAGAGACACACACGCTCCTGACACCCTCACTGTCTGGTGTCTTCATCTTCTCTCTCCCCACCCAGGGCTGCTGCTATCTTTTATATGATATATTACGTATTATATGTTTACAGATATTCCCCAATACCTACTATCTATATTACAATGTGCTTTTCTACTCTAAACCAATCCATGAGTGCCAGCATCACCAAGAACATGGAAGCAAGGAAGAAGAAGGAGGAAAAAACAGGATCAGGCCCACTTTCCTCCATCTTAGAACTCCTGACCCCCATGTACAAAGTAAAACCCCCCTGTACAGGTGTTAAAACCCCCCTGTACAATACTAAAAAATTTTCCCCTCTAATTTGTAATTACTTCTACTATACCATCTAACCCTCTGTGACTGCTTGTTCCACCTTCAAAGTTGGTAACTCATTCCATGGCTCAAACTCAAAATCACAGCTGTTTTCAGCTGCTTGCCAGGGTCTAAAATGCTTCTGACCAAGGCCTGGAACCTCTGAAAATGTCTGAGGGACATTTTGAGTTCCGACACTGTATGTGCCTGGTGAAACAACCTGGAGTCTGCAGCCACCATTAGTGGTGACAGACACCACATGGAGGTGACAAAGGTCACTCATAAAGTACATTCCAACTCATTGCTCTGCCGTTGAGCACAAGTCCAATTATTTCTGTTTTGCAAGTCAGGATCATCAGCAGCAGAAAGCAAAACATACTTAGGTGACACTTCCTTACCTGTGGGCAGATCTGATTAATGCGACAGGGCTGGAATTAACTTTTTTCTTAATGTCAAGAAGATTTCCCAAGTTGTGCAAAATTCCCCTTCTGATGCTGTTCATTCCCATTTCACTCCTGCCAAGCACACTGAAAGCTAACACGCTTCTGAAGCTGCACCAGCGAGTCATCCATGTCTTATTATCCCTGTAAATATAAAGAGAAATGATTTAATATTACCGTCTTCAGATTTATCTCTTTAGGTTGGAAATGCAACTCCCGCTGCAGATCCAGCTAACTGGAAACACACCCAGCAACTTCAGCTGATGGAAATCAGATGAACATGCTTCATAACTTATAAACATGGCATTTAAAAATGTTTAGTGCTTGGATTAATACTGGAAGCACTGATTGTTCCTGCTAGCAATGGTCCTCATGCACACAGCCACAAAGAATTAAACCATCTATCAGTACTAGTAACTGGTTAAAAAAATAAAAGTCTACCCAAAATTAGGCAAACCCTTTCCAGGAACATTTAAATACTATCAGTGTTTAAAGATTAAGATATTAAGATTAAGATTTAAATTACTATCTGTGTTTAAAGGCCAACTGGTGGCATCCTGTGCTTTTCCCTGCTCTATGGACAGTCTTGACTATGCAGCATCACATTACTGGATTACTGGAGCAGTCCAAGCATATTTTTTTTAAAATATTCATTTTCTATTTACATATAGATAAAAAATTCAAACCATAGGGAAGATCTGGCTCCTGAGAGAACCCAAAGGGAATCCCAGCTCTGCATTAGAGCCCTCCATGGAGCTCCCAGGTCACCCAGACTGCAGATTCTCTGTAGTTCTCTCTGTACCAAGGCAGACGTTTAAACTAATTAATCCACACACAGGAAAAATTTATGTTGTCCAATGAAACTTAATATTAAAAAGATAAAAAAGGGAAGGGAAGGGAAGGGAAGGGAAGGGAAGGGAAGGGAAGGGAAGGGAAGGGAAGGGAAGGGAAGGGAAGGGAAGGGAAGGGAAGGGAAGGGAAGGGAAGGGAAGGGAAGGGAAGGGAAGGGAAGGGAAGGGAAGGGAAGGGAAGGGAAGGGAAGGGAAGGGAAGGGAAGGGAAGGGAAGGGAAGGGAAGGGAAGGGAAGGGAAGGGAAGGGAAGGGAAGGGAAGGGAAGGGAAGGGAAGGGAAGGGAAGGGAAGGGAAGGGAAGGGAAGGGAAGGGAAGGGAAGGGAAGGGAAGGGAAGGGAAGGGAAGGGAAGGGAAGGGAAGGGAAGGGAAGGGAAGGGAAGGGAAGGGAAGGGAAGGGAAGGGAAGGGAAGGGAAGGGAAGGGAAGGGAAGGGAAGGGAAGGGAAGGGAAGGGAAGGGAAGGGAAGGGAAGGGAAGGGAAGGGAAGGGAAGGGAAGGGAAGGGAAGGGAAGGGAAGGGAAGGGAAGGGAAGGGAAGGGAAGGGAAGGGAAGGGAAGGGAAGGGAAGGGAAGGGAAGGGAAGGGAAGGGAAGGGGAAGCCTCACTCTTTCCATCAGCTACAAAGCTTTCCTGCCTTAAATCTATTGTCACCCTGTTCTTTTAAGAGTTTTAAAGTTCTAAAAGTTTCAATACTTTCTGATACTTACATATTTTTACTGAATTTTCTCATAATTTCATGTAAATACTTATTGTTTTGCAATCTTCTTTGTGGGTGGAGAGAATTGATGGATGTTGGTTTGATCAGTGCAGCTGGAGAGGTGGCAGTTTCACCCTCCAATCTACTGTCATTTTTACTATTGTATATATAGTGGAGTCAGAAAATAAAGTTTGTCTTTTTAGGTTCTTTTTCTTTCCTTTTACATCTAGCCTGCTTCTATGAGTTATTTCATGTCACGTTGTGACACCCTATAACCACAAATACAGGATTTTTTACACTATTTTCTTCATTTCTTTGTGCTACACATCTACATAAATTTATTCACAATCAGAATTGCAAATGCCAATACTCAACACCTGTTATAACAAAATTAAATGTATTTTTTTCCTGAATTGGATCCTACTGATTTTCTTCCCTATTTTCAAATGGTTTAAGGAGAGCAAATGTGTCTTGGTGTCCCCCCTTTCATCTGTCTTTAGATTATTCCTCTTGACTGAACCTCCAAGGCCTATGCATTTTCAATTAATATACTCACACCTCATTCCTGATTTTCTCTCAAAGATACTAATTTCCAATTCCAAGTGATGCCCTCAGTTAAGAGCTCAAATTGTCAACAGTACCCAAGTCGAGGCAAATTAGAAAACATGAATCTATTAATGCAGTAATAACTGCTCCCAAAGTAATTTAATTATGTTAAAACCTACTCAACCAGTTAAAGGACTGTGTTACCAAGGTGTATTTTCCAAATAATATTAAGGTCTCTATATTTAAAAAATATATATATATCGCAAAAGAACATACTCCTGCTGAAGTTCAGGTGTCAAGGGGGGAGTTCTGAAAGTATTTTTGGATTTCAACACTACTAGAAATAGTAAAAGCAAAACAAGAAACTCCTTTATCTTTTTCTAGCTGGAAATTCTTATTTCCCCTATTCAGCTTCAATGACTCATTAGAAAAGGAAAAAGAAAAAGCATTTCCTTAAAATTCTGTTAAATATTTCTGGTTGTTATATGCTGAAATACACTGTTATAATCATGGACTTTTTCTCTGAGACGTAGGGAAAAGTGAATTGAAGACCTACTCAAAGAATAATATTTTATTCATTTTTTCATCTAATTATTTAAAAGTCTGCTTTACAAACCTTCCTCCAACATACTGAAAGTTATTTTAATAAGCTTATATAGACTAATGCTAAAGTTTGCATTAACAGAGCCAACAAATAATGTGTTTTCCTTTGGAAAATGTTGATACAATAAGTATGCTTTATCAATAATATACCACAAGAACTCTGCTGTGTCTTGATTTGAGTTCTAAAACTCATTCATTATTGATCAGGACTGGGGAAAAAAATAAATATTATATTTGCAGCTGCACAAGGCTACTTTTAAACTAAATTTTAGGTTTTTACATGTTCAAATTAAATTGTCCATAACAATGCATTGTCCTACTCTGAAGAGGAGATCAGAATTCTTGACTTCAGAAATTGAATGTCTGAAATATCAGGAACATAAATTTTAAAAAAAGCATAACTTGAACAATATCTGATTTTTATAGTGCTATGAACAACTTGCAATTAAAACCAGATAAGTTATTTATATATTAAAAATCTCATTTAGTTTTCCTTTCTACTTTCTTGGGACAAGAGGGTGAAAAAATCTAATGTTTCTGTAGCACAAAACACATAAAAAATACCTGCTGATTGTGCATATGGCTATGGCTTTTTTCTTTTCTTTTTTTTTTTTTTTTTTCCCCAGAATTTGACTCTCTCAATTCTTCAGAATTATATTCCCCTGTCAGAAAGCTCATGGATGTTACATTGGAGTCAACTATAACTCAAATTTGGATGATCCCTTATTTTTCTCACTCAAATAGATCCCATCAGGGTGCTGGGGAATAGTTTCTCTCATTATTCTGAAGTTATTTTGCTCAAAGCTCAACACATGAAATTAGTGACTTTCCAGAAGTTCACGTTCTGCTAATTTGCCTCTGTAACGTCATGATTTATCTCTTTTTATCTTGTTTATTTTTTAATAGAAAACTATACCCATCCTATTTTGCTGCTGATACTCAGGAAACATTATCTCTAGACAAAATAGGATTTTTTTCTAAATAAATTATTAAGCGCAAAAAGGGGTTTTTATAAATATTGATAAACAGGAAGGGGAGGGAATGGATTCTGTCCCACACATAGAGCACCCTTCAAGCAGACTGAATATTCAGTGATTTTACATCACCAGCTTGGTATGTCAGACCCAGATAATTTATTTCATGGCTCAGTTTGAAGTGCGTGTGTTGGTTTGACTGTTAAAAAGTCATCCCATTGCATCAAGATCATCTTTAATTTGTTGTGCTATTCTATCCTAAAGGAAATGAAATGTTTCACAAAGAGGGGCTGCGGGTCCTGGATGAACTCATATGGCCCCATTTGTTCTCTGTGAATATTCTGCAGCACCAACTGGCTCATATTTGACTTCAGAGGTGAAGATGAATGTTAATAACAGAACTAATTTTGAAAGAGTTTTTAGACTTTACAGTTCTGGATAAATCTTAACCCCTCTCCCACTCAGGGTTCCTCCTGAGAAGCACTTGCATTTTATTTTTTATTATTTCATTAATACAAATATCAGGATTGGATCTAAGAATAAAGTAAATTCTGTTTATCTCCAGCTAAAATGCAGTGTTAGAACATCAGTGATTAATAGCAATTAAGTAATCAATAGAAAGTAAATCAATAGAAATATCTAACTAAATATGCAAAGAAAAAGTTAAATCTTTATAAAATTTCTTTCTATTGCAGCAACTGCTATTTTCTCTAAGTTCAGTAATTTTATAGGAAAATAAAATGCTAGGTAATGTGTAATTATATTTTGTCTACTGTAACTGACGCACAAAATGGTAATACTTTGTTATATTTCATCTTTAGGAGGTATGAAATACAATTCACTGGCGCAATTGAAATTAAAAATGTATATGTAAGGCTTAAGTACTCAAAGGAGAGCCCTAACTAAAACAAATCATGGTGCTGAAAATTTAAAGAGTTGCAATTACAGTGCCTTTGTGCTTCTTGGATAAGCCAGGTTTGTGCAGCTGAGCCTCTGACATCAGTGTTAGACAGGGCTCAACACTTCAGTGAGTGTTCTGAGGGTGCAAATTGTAAATGACTACTGTTATTTAGTCCTACTAAACATAAATAAGTCCTGCTGCAAGTCCTTCTGCTGAATTAGCCGTGCCTCTTCCACCTGGAGACACCTGTCCTGCTCTTTACCTTGGTTCACTTCCTGCCACCCATTCCTGCACAGCCTCTGCACAGAGCTGGTATTCTGCTGGGTGGATCAACACAGCCTCATTCACGCTTGTTGCTGCTATAAAAATTTTGGTTTGCCTCACCTGTACTCTTCCCCTTCTCCTGTTGCACCCAGATGTAGTCTGGTGTTGTTCCTAATTGGAGGAACAACACATCTCCACTGTCACAGAGATTTTAATCTTCCCACAGACCACATTTACAGGCAGGTTAAATAGAAAAACTAATTTCAATCAACTCTCCAAACCAACAGCTGGAATTGATCTGTTAGAATACACACATCCATTCTCAGCTACTCTCTTTCACTGCTTTAATGTCAGAGACTTTAGAATTTGACTGTTTAAAGAGAAATGGGCCCCTTGCACATGATCCATGTCATTCTGCAGTAACTATCTTATGGACACACAAGCTATGCTACAGAATTTCCTCCTGCTAAGTTATAAAGGCAGTTTCAAGGACCATTCCAATGACACCCATCCCTCAGGTGACATCTAATTAATGAACATCTCCAGTTACATGAGATTACCTCCATTCCACAAAATCAAAATCTTCTGGTGATCCAGACTGATAATTTCCACCTTCCAGAGAAAGGCATTAGACTGATGACAGTTTGAAGACTGAAGCACTTTATGTATCAGAAAGGGCTCCAGGGAAGATGGAGAGGGTCAATTCATCGGGAATTGGAGCAACAGCACACAGAGAATGGCTCCCACTGCCAGAGGGCAGGGCTAGATGGGATATTGAGAAGGAATAGTTACCTGGAAGGGTGGGGAGGCACAGGGTGCCCAGAGAAGCTGTGGCTGTCCCTGGATCCCTGGCAGTGCCCAAGGCCAGGTTGGACACTCGGGCTGGGAGCAGCCTGGGACAGTGGAAGGTGTCCCTGCCATTGCAAGGAGTGAAAAGAGATGAGCTTTAATGACCCAAACTATTCTGAGATCCTGCATCAGCTGTGCAAAAGCACATCTGTAGCTATACATATTCCTTAACTGGTCTTTTGATTACAACATTTGATTATAACTATAAATACTATAAATTCCAATATTTGAGCTCTTTTCTCCTGCCTGATGCACTAATTAACACTGTCAGTATATAAAATAACAATAATAAAATCAGAAAGATATTTATTTACCAGAAAAAACCCAAGCAAAATCAAACAGCATCCCGCAGATGCTGACAAGGTTTGAACACCCAGGACCAGAGCACAGAGTCTTTTGTATTTAGTATTTTCAGTGCCTTCTTTCTGCACAGAACATGGTTATAAACAGTCAGGATGCAGCAGGTGAAAGATTTGTCGAGGAGCATTCCAAGCTGCTAAATCTGATCTACCATCATTATTCCTTTGACGCTGTATCATAAGCAGCTCAGTAAGACACATGTGAAAGAAGTTATTGCACAGGAAAGTTTGGCTTTTTACAGCACTGCCATCAAAATTTAGTGGTGTATTAATTATCCTAATCTGAAAAGAACTTTTCTGCCTTTTTATGGTATATGATATTTTATAGAGATTACACTCATGGAGGAACATGGAAATACAGTAATTAACAACTTGAAGATCTCCTAAATGCCAAAGTTATTCATGTGATGACCAAGCCCATTAAAAAGTCATTAATTATGTCAGAGAACATATTCCCCAAGATTAAATTATTCCTGAAGGAAGATTAAAGCAGTTTACAGTTTGGTTTTTAGGACCAAAAATAGTCATGAAAAAAAAAAAATACAAGTAATCAAAACAAAACTTAAAATGTAATGTGACACAGGCAGAAAATAATTTTTAATATATTCCACTTTTGTTGGCTGATATGGAAATTTATAATAAGTGGCAGTACAAGCGTTGGTTTTTCCATGTGTGAACAAAGAAGCCTACATTGTATGTATTTTGCTGTCTCCTCAGACCACATATGTTAGACCTATATGTGAAAATAAAGGAATAGAAAAAAGAAGGGGAAAGAAGGAGAAAAATAGAAGCTCCATGATTTCCCTTGGAGCCGCTCAGAGCCCTCCCGGAAAAAAAGTCCAGATTCCCTGGCCAAATTCAGCAGCATCCTAATGCAACTGATGGGTTTCAAGATCATTGGCAACCAAAGGTCTGATGATTAGAGGAGCAATAACTCATCCAGAAAATGCACAAAGCCTTCAGTAAAGGAAATAACACAGTTTTGGTCCCTCATATAGTCCTGCATCTATCTCATATTTGTTCTCTCTACAAATCTTATTATTGTCTGCATCCAGGTGATCCTTTTGCTGACTTGATTTTAACAAATCACTTCACCCTGTTGGTGAATGCTCCCATGAATAAAAATCTGTTTTACTCCAGCAGAATCTTATTTGGGCAACAGTAAATATTTACTGACACAAAATGATGTGTAGTCCTTATAAATTAATGTGGATTTATTTCAAATTTGTGGGTCATTTTCTATGGTCTCCTCATTAGTTGAGAAACTAAGAAAACCAAGTCAAAAGTGAAATGCTTTCATGAAAATGAAAGGCTGGCTGATCCTTCTTGAATAAATAAGAGTGAAGAAGGAATTAATAGTATTATGATCAATGAAAATTTTCAAATGAAAAATATATATAAAACACCACATTTTACTTACAACTTGACAGGAATAAGTTACACTGATTGGGGGGGGCGGGGGGGCGGTTTGCCAATGAAGTAATTCAGCTCAAAGTAAGAAAGAGCAATTCACACCTCCCTTCCTCATTTGCACAGATGAATTTATCTCTCCATCCCGTCTGTGTGGAATACTAAAAGTATCCCTGGGAAATACCCTGTGAATCTCTCTTATGCAATAAAACACCTTAACACCTTCAACCCTAATCACACGCCTGAGGAAACAGCTTGTCTTAGAGGAAGTTCCCCGCTGTATCTGCACCTCCAAAACATCTGAGAGGGTTTGAGCTATCCTTCACCTGACAGCAAAGAGATCCCCTATTTCCTCAAACAGCACATACTGAAACTTGGAAAATAGGTGGCTTCTTATTTCTCCTCAGTAGTCTTACACACACATTTTGTTTCCTCACCTGTCTCCTACTTGGGAATGAATCTTTTAAAAAAATCTTTCCTCCCCTCTATTATAACCCCCTCAGATTTAAATGGGAATTTTAAGAGTTCTTTATTTAATATAAGAGGTTAAAATATCTGCTGGTTCAAGAGCTGGTTCAGGAAATAATCTCACCCAGCTCAGGAGGGAACTGATCATTCACAGGAGAGCAAGGCAGAGAGCTGGGCTGGGAGCAACTGCAGCCACCTGTTATAAATGAAAGTTTGTCCAGACAAATTATTATGAAAAATAAAATATTTATTTTGCAATCAAATTTTATCTAGCCAGCCACAAGGAAAGAACAGAGCCGAGACCGGGGTCGGCCCTGGGTGTGCAACAAGGAGTCAGCCTCAGCAGAGGTTTTCCTCCATGCCCACGCACCTCCATCCTGGCATAAGCGGTTTTTATAGGGAAAATTCTGCCTGAGGCCAAGATTTCGGCAGTCAGTCTTTTCTTCTATTCAGAGTCCATATGTTAATAAGATTTTCTTTTTTTGGTGATGAGGGAGAACAAATCAGTGTCTGGAGTTTGTTGAATCCCTTGATGAAATTTACGGGAATTCGGAACGCTGTATTCACATGTATCTGCCTGAGGATTTCCATGATATCCATCTCGGGTCACTCACACGATGATCAGCACCTGGGGTTTCTGTATCTCCCCAGACATGGCCCATCTCCTGGCGAGCTGTACCTTCTTACTTGTAAATCAGTTTCCAATCTACACCCTGTCTCACCTGCGCCTGGGGGGGGGGGGGAATCCTAATATAAATATGTATACTCTAACAAATATTTACTATCACATATATCATATTAGAAATGGTGTGAATTATATCTACTACACATAACACACCCAATGCCAGCCTGTCCTGGCATCCAGTTTTAATCTGCATCTTTCCAGTCCCTTGGATGGACACAGCACAGCCATCAATGAGTTTGGAGTGTTTACTGACGAATTCTCTCCCTTAATAAGAAAAAGGTAAAGGGGGAACAACTACCGGAGAACCTTCTGCACTCCTCTATTTCTCCTGCATGCTATAAATATTTCAAAGGTTGACTGTGTTAGAAAGGATTCTCTAGCTTTCAAAAACAAATTTGTGTGACAATATTTGCGGTTGCTGCACCCCTCTACTTCCATGCAAAGTGCTGCTTCTGTGCCGATTTGGAATGAGCTTTCAAAAAATCTTCCCTCCCCTCTGGTTTAAATACCCAGGAATTGTAGGACTCCTTTCCAGTCCTTTAAAATAAAAAAGTTAAAATCTTGGAGACTATTTTGAAACACATCTTTCTTGATTGTCATAGAGCAGAACTATGTGGGCTACATTTTTATTGGCTCCAGAAAGTGCAGAAGGTGAGATTTTGTTTAAATGCTGCAGAGGACGTAAGATCAGAATTATCTTCTTCCACCTCTTTTGCAGAGTTGGATTTAATTTTGCCTTTCTTTCCCCTACTGTTTACATAAGAGGCAAATACCCTGAAATCCCAGCCAGCAATTCTTTTATTTGGGTCACTACTCCTCTCTGTGGATATGTTATGTTATGTTATTATGTTATATTATATTATATTATATTATATTATATTATATTATATTATATTATATTATATTATATTATATTATATTATATTATATTATATTATATTATATTACATTACATTACATTACATTACATTACATTACATTACATTACATTATATTTTATTATATTATATTATATTATTATATTATATTATATTATATTATATTATATTATATTATATTACATTACATTGCATTATATTATATTACATTATATTATATTACATTACATTACATTATACTATATGATACATAAGGAAAATCAGCAGCCGTGGAGTTTATCAATCCTGAGGTCCATTTCATCACTGTGTCTTCCAAGCCCTAGGGAAAACGTGCTTTCAGAATCACATTTCAGTCAGGAGATGTTACAGCCATGATCATTGCTGTTATGTGTAATATGTGTAATTCGCGCCTGTAGGGTGATATGCATTAAATTTTTCATATTACTGAAATTATTGGCATAAAGCATACAAGCCAGAGCTAGGGGATTGCTCCACATATGTTGAAACTGTAGCTGATGAGATTTCATTTACAAGTTAATACACATTAGCTCTATGGAGATGGGTTGTTTCTCAAGGTGATCTAGGAACTCCCAGGCGATGATCGTCCAGACAACTACCCAAGATTGAGACCGCTGGAACCACCAAAAGATGTATCGCAATGCCGGGTTCCTGTAACTCCATAGGGGATGTACATCGCTTCCCAGATGCCAGTTTGTTCAACTCAGAGCAGAGAAAAGAGACTCTGAATATGTGGGACTTTGAATGGAAAGAAAAGGCTGATCACTGAAATCCTGGCCTTAAGCAAAATAAACCGTGTTATGAACAAAACAGCCTGGCTGGGACACTTGGCTCGAACTAAGTACTGACATTGAAATGTTAATTAGCTAATTGCTCCTGGGAATCACCTACCTCCCCCCACCCTCACTACCATTCTAGGACTGGGATGCAAAATAATCCAGTGGAATCATGGGAGGGGGTTTTGGGGATGAAAAAACACCCCTAAAATGGAAGGCTGGGCACAGTGGAGGGGGCTGGATGGGTGTGCACGTTGGGGAAAAGGGAACCCCATCCCTAGTCTGTGTTTGACCTGTCACCATAACCTCCAGAGGACCAGACTGGACTGAGCTGTGGGAAGCAGGAGCAAAGCACACACACACTTCCTGGTGTCATGAGGAGGGAAGGAGAGGGGACAGCTGCTGCTGGACTTTGGCAGCAGGCTCTGCACATCCCCTCACCCTGCGGCTACCAGTGTGCCAGGAGGAAAGCAGAGAAGACGGTCTACTGGGACTTCAGATACAGACTGTACTCCTCCAGCTACCAGTGTGCCACGGAGACTCCAGGGACAGACCCTGGACGCCTTCTCACCCTTCGGCTACTGGAGAAGCTACAACAGCGGGGGCGAGCTCTTTGTTGAGCCCCTTGCCGAGCTGACTTTTTAATAAAGAGCTGACTATTAATAAAGTCATAGACCTTGTTCATTTCAAACTGTATAAAAATTGCTTACGCAGGATGGTGGGTGTGAAACATAGGGGACCCTATGCTCTAGTGGTCAGACCTGTGTCTCACCCAGTGCCAATCCCAAGAGCTGTCCTTTTCTCTGTGGCTGGCTCAGATAGAATTTGATTGCTAAATAAAAGTTTTGTTGTTTTTTGTTTTTTAATTTGGCTGGATTAATTTTTACCTGTAACAATCACATTAGGCAACAAAACTGTGTAGAAAACAATGTCTTGGCACTGTGCTGGCGCTGGTGACTGTCACAAGCATAACTGCCTTAATCTCTCTGTTGTCAGGAGCATATACACTTTATAATATTTGCTTGCATACATTCTGGAAAACAGTGTCAGCTCCCAAGACAAAACTTTGCTTATGCTCTACAAATTAATTTCTTCAGCTGCTTCTGAGGCACGTGTGTATGTGTCTTCTATTCCTGACTCCCTTCTTCCTCAGCTCACAACTTAGAAATATTTCACTTAGAAATATGCCTACAAATTATCAAAATGCAGTAACTTCTTCCATATCAATGAATGTAATAAACTGTGTTGATGCTGGTGTTATCATATTAAATAACACAGCAGTTTAGCTGGAAAATAACCAAGCAGGACTCTACAGAACCCTGAAATCCTAATGGGAGGCACGGGCAGGAGGACATCAGCACTGAACAACAGAAGGTGCACTGCTATAAGCACAGACGCACCGCTGATTTAGGCAGCAGCAACCTAGCCTGGAGCAAGTCAGTTTGGACGACTCACAGAAGCGACTTAAGCACCATCCCAGTAGGTAAACCTGCTAATGAGGTGTGTTGGAGAGGAGTAAAAGGAAAGCAGGTGTTCCAGCTGTTAGGGGCACTCCCAGGCATTCTCAGCTCAGTGATCTGGGGGATCTGGTCTAGCCCTGCAGGGACAGGTGTTCCAGCTGTGAGAGGCACTCCCGGGCATCCACGGCACAGGGAATGGGAACTTCCTGGGCTTAAACATCAGAAATAAGATGGATTCCAGCATTTACCCAGCTGCATGGAAGAGATGCAAAGGCACAGGCATTGTAATATTCCAAAACTTAGAGGTGTCTTAACTCATCCTGCCTTCTCTGCGAGTCGCCTCAATATCATATAGTCTTTACCACACAATTTTCAAAATCAAGTACACGAAAGCTGCTTTGAACAAACAATCAAAATAAGATATTTTCCTTTTTGTTTGTATTTTACTTACAGGCTCTTTTTGTTCATTACTCACAGCCTGTGTTTTCCCTATTGTCTCTGCAAATATTTGTCTTTAAGTATAGAAGTTAATTCATTTTGATTATACTCAAATCTCCACTTATCACCACACATATATGCTCTAATTAACATGAAGTGATGAATATAATGAATATGCTGCTAAATATAATAAGCAAAACCCCTAACAAATGAATAGCCTTGCTTGATAAATATGACATTTTAGGGGAAAAAATAGTCTCATTTCTTCTTTTCTACTGTAAACCATTTAAGAGTTCATGTTCCATTTATGTGAGGTTATCCAGATGCTGAATCAGAATTTAGCCATTTATGTGCAATAATTTATTGAAGTCCTGCTAAAACCTCAGAGCCCTCAAGGGTTGAACTGGGATCATACAAAGCCATAGGTCAGCAAAAGATCTGTCCGGTGCAGAAAGGTGAGATGAGGGAAAATATCTTTTATGCAGTGAAGTCAAGGAAGACATTTCTGATGTATCATATATACCCTAAGGATAAAACTGTCCTGAAATACTCCTTGAAGGATCTCAATACTTGTTATATTAAAAGGATTTGTGGTCTGTCATTAATAAAATGCCCAAACACCTTCTAGTGTTCCAGAAATCCCAAAAATGTTGTGGTTTCAGGCTGCCTGTGTTGCCTGTAAAGAGAACACAAAACCACCAAAGTCGTTTTATGCGGTGCTTTATTGAGGGCCCTGGGAGCCTGAGGACTAATGTCCGAAGTCAGAGCCCCCCGAGCTAACAAATCGTTGCATTTATATAGAGTCTATATCAACGGTTGCTTAATTCAACACATATTTGTCAACGTTACACTCCAACAATCATTTATTTACAAATTAATCCTTGTTTAAATTGAACATTTTTATGATCATAACTTCTCTTCACTCTGTTAGGTAAAAACAATGTATTCCCCCAAGATCTACCTATCCATCTTGTGAATAATGACATGTTCTACCACAGCCTACTCTTGGAATCTATTCTGAGATAAGTTCCTACCTCTCCAGTATTCCGTACTGCCCTTACCTAACAACTGTTTCTAACAACACACAACCTATGGCCTACTAAGAATTCTAAGCCTTAGCCAAACTACTTCTACTAAACTTTTGCTAGTCTAAAATGCAACAAATCCCCCCTTTTGAGCATCCTTCAATCTTCCAGTTGCAAGGATGCTCAACCAGTAGTCTTCAATCTGTCTTCTCGATCTACTGAAGGAGATGGAGGAGGCATGGTACTCCTTGTCATTGCGTTGATCAGTCTCCGGGTATGAAGTCGTTCTTTGCTAACGATCCTGTCATACACTTGTAAGCTCCGAGCACAACAAAGGTTAAAATCAGCAGCATTATCACATATTAAATTATTGACAAAATCCAACCAGAGACCTGGAGCCCCATAGAACTAAACACTTCCCCTACCCAATTGTGTTCTGCTTGTTGTTCTAATTTCTGGGTCCTATCCTCTACTTCTTCTAGCTGAGATATATCTTGTTCGACCTCGACTGTTACATTTGGAATATGGATACAACAATGATCAATTTTCTGATTTAAATATCCACATACCCCATGCTCTTTTAATAGCAACAAGTCCAATGCCATTCGGTTTTGTAAAGTCATCCTGCTAGTAGCTTGCAATTGTAAATTTAAATCCTTAAACCCCTTTTTGGTGGTGGCAGCTAATCTTTTGGTTTGCCCCATTAGCTTATATAGCATATCCCTATTCCGATAAGCTGCTATTGGTGAAAAGAGTGATTCCAGTGCCCATCCAAATTTTACACCACCATCAGGTTCATGCCACTGGTCTTCATCATTTATATTTCTTTTAATTTTCGATTTTAACCTCGATTGTTAAACCACAACGGGCACAAGGTGGGAATTCCTAAAGTTACCTGAGTGACTGGTCCCTCAATGGGCATATGTGTGGTCCATTCCCTGTGTCCCATTACCCATACCAAATTCCCTGGACTCCTAATGGTTGTAGACTTACAGCTGATGATTCCTGTACTGTTCTTATTTCCCTTAGTTTCTCCTCTTATGGTATGGTTATATCCCCTACACTCGCATCCCCATTTTAACAAAACTCTCACTGGTACTAACCCAATCTGGGTCTCAGGGGTATCGCAAGTTATTACTTGAGTACAATTCCATATTTCCTTCTGTTCCCTAATCTGTCTTTTTGTAGTATGTAGATTCATTACGCTTGAGTGAGTCTGATTTTTAGTCCCGCTCCATTGTATGCACCAATGAACTTCTCCCAAATAACTGTAGGTTTCTAAAAGGCCGGGTCCCCAAATTGCTCCCCATTCATCTTCCAAGGACTGAGTTTGAGTAATATTTTGGCAAACCTCTACTTCCTTTTCCCTTTCAGCTCTTAATGTTATTTTGCTACAGGGTGCTGGAGCAGAAGATCCTAAGATAACACATTGATATTGTTGGATCGGAGTTTCTAACCATCCGTAATATCCTGACATCCCTTGACAATATTCCCTAGTGACTCGTTCAAGTATTAAGCATCCATGCTGCCACTCATAATATTTCTGAGAAACAAGCTTGCAACTCTGTGTCACATTTAGGTAGGCCTCAGGCATATCCCCAACCGGTATAATTCCCCAGGGGATTGGTTCTCCTGCTGATTGAACTAATGGTAAACAGGCTGTAATCTTTGTCACATTCTGAATTACTCCGAGATCCCTTATTAATCCTACTATCAAATTTTCTTGCTTTGGTCTAGAGTAAAATGTCATAGTCCTGTTCTTTGCCTCCCTGATTCTTCTAAGTTTTGCTGTCCCTCGGGAAAAAGATACAGCTGTTCTAGCATGTCCCCACCATGCGTCCTGAGCTACCCAACACCAATAATTCCCTTCATCCAACACCTGGGTATCCTTTATCACCAAGGTCAAAACTCCTCCCAACCGATTCCCTATTTGATATTTCTTTCCTAAATTTACATTTCCTGACTGAAACCACCATCCAAATTCTGAATAAGAAATGTGTTTATCTATTCTACATGTCAAAGTTGTTGATGTCCCCTGCACAGCCCAGTACACTCCATGGGTGGGGTGTATCTTCTTTCCTAAATGACTCCTTCCTTGCACCTCTCTCCTGCCGTATGTACCATCTATTCCACATACAACCACACAAAGGTACAATCCCTCGTCTCTTCCTAGCCTTGGCTGAGTATAATTCAGCCACCCTACACCTTTTCTATCCTCTTCCCATCCGGTTTTTCCCAATTTCCTTGTTTATTTAATTTCCACCAAGTGACCATGAACCTAGATCCGCACTCTTGTTGTATGGCAAACGAACAATTTATTCTAAGAGGGGGTCCATCCCACATGTCTACTCTTGCCCAATAGGATATCATGGACACTTTTGAATTCTCCTGTTCCCATGATTGAACTCTCAATCTAATATGTTGAAAACTATAGCTCCACCGTATTCTAATTAAACAAACATAGGTGTCAGTATCTGCGTGGGTTACTCGAGTCAATTCTAAAGTAGTGTTACCTCTCTGGGTTTCCATATTCCACACTGTAACAGAAATGAGGTTTTTAAATACTTGCCCTTTTTTCCAAAACACAACTATTTCGCTGGCTCCAGCTCCCTGGTTGTCAGAAAATTCACAGACCATCCTTACAGATTTCCCTTCCATAGCTCCGATCACAGGTTCTGGAACAGTAACAATGACATGTCCATCAGCAAGCACAGATTTGGAAATGGTTATTAAAACAATGATTAAGAGTACTTTGCCCGAAGAATTAGCCGCGTAGGAGTTACTGCTTGAGACACCCATTGAGTCGGTGCCTTCTTGACGCGGGTGTAGTGTATCCAGGAATCGATTCCGGCCACTTTGATTGCGGTGAATGTAGTCAGGATCACCTGATGCGGGCCATCCCATGTTTCTCGGAGAGGATCAGTAGACCAATTCTTTATATATACGTGATCCCCGGGCTGTACATCATGGACCGGGTTTTCCAGGGAAAGAGGCCTGTTCCACTGCAAGGCTCCTCGTAGAGCACTGAGAATTCTGTGTAGTGAAACAACATAATTATGTACTGTCTGGTCCCCTGTTACATGTGGGTCTCCTTTCATAATGGTTGCATGGTAAGGTTTCCCATACAAAATCTCGTAAGGACTTACTCCTATTCTTTCCCTGGGTTTTATTCTAATTCGGAGAAGAGCTAGGGGTACGGCCTGTGGCCATTGTATTTTAGCTTCCTGACAGATTTTCTTAACTTGCCCTTTTAAAGTCTGATTCATCCTCTCCACTTGCCCACTGGATTGGGGCCTCCACGGGGTATGCAAACTCCAAGTTATATCTAACATTCGGGCAACCTCCTGAACTATGTGAGCAATAAAATGAGGACCCATATCTGATGACAATCGTAAAGGTACCCCAAATCTGGGTATTATTTCCCTTAATAGAGTCTTAACTACCTCCTTAGCCTGATTTGTTCTGCATGGGAAAGCCTCCGGCCAACCTGAAAATGTGCAAACGTACACTAAGAGATACTTGTATCCCTGAGCTCTTGGTAACTCAGAAAAATCTACCTGCCAGTAATCTCCCAGTTCTGATCCTATTTGTAACCTTCCCATTTGTATCTGCTTCCTAACAACTGGATTATTCTTCAAACATACTGGGCACATTGCATTCACCCGTTTTGCCAAACTTAACATCTGGTTGGAGACTATTTCACTTTTTAAAAACTTCACCAATGCCTCTGCACTCCAATGACTCTTATTATGTTCCGCTACTAGGATAGCTTTCATTACCCCAGAGGGAACAACCACTTGTCCGGTGCCAGTAACATACCAGCCGGTAGCACCTTTCTTGGCCTTCAGCAATGCTGCCAGCTTCTCATCCTTGCTGGAATATCTTGGAGGCTGGTACAAGTAAGGGGTAGCTGGATTTGTCCTAGTAGGTACTAAAGCTATCTGAGTCCATACCTGTCGTGCTGCCTCCCGCGCTGCTGCATCTGCCAACCGATTGCCTCGGAAGACCTTCCCATCTTCTTTTTGATGTCCACGGACATGCATCACTGCCACCTGCTCTGGTTTATGTACTGCATCCAATAAAGCCAAAACTTCCTCCCGATGCTTTATAGCAGTCCCTTGGGAGCTCAACAACCCCCTCTCCTTCCATAGTGCACCATGAATGTGCACCATCCCAAAAGCATACTTGGAGTCAGTCCATATATTCACCTTTCGTCCAGAGTTCAATATCAATGCTCTAGTGAGTCCAATAATTTCAGCTTTCTGAGCCGACGTACCGGGTGTCAATGCACGCGCTTCTACGACCTGTAATACTGTAACAACAGAGTATCCTGCGTACCTGATTCCGTTCTCCACGTAGCTGGATCCATCCGTAAACAGCTCCCAATCTACTGCATCCAGAGGCTCATCCTTGAGATCTTGTCTACTGGAATATACCTGTTCAATCATTTCCACACATTCATGCACAAGCTCATCCTCGTTCACCTGGCTGCGAAGAAACTGAGCTGGATTAAGATGGCTTGTTGTTTGAAGTTGCACATCATCTTGCTCCCTTAAAATAGCTTGATACTGCAGCATTCGGCTAGATGACAACCAATGACCCCCCTTCTGTTCCAAAACAGCCATTACCATGTGGGGAACATAAACATCTATCTTTCTTCCCAAAGTCAATTTCCGGGCTTCCTGTATTAAGAGCACCGTAGCCACAACAGCCCGCAAGCAAGGCGGCCAGCCGGTACTTACTGCATCCAGTTGTTTAGAAAAATACCCCACAGGTCTCTTCCAGGATCCCAATTTCTGTGTTAGGACTCCTAAAGCCAATTTCTGCCTTTCGTACACATATAATTGAAAGTCTTTATTTAAATCTGGCAGCCCCAGAGCTGGGGCTTCTTTTAATGCTTGTTTCAGGTCCACAAAAGCCTTTTTCCTGATGGGAGTCCAATCCAACTGGGGTTCCTTCAGGGCCTCATACAGAGGTTTGGCAATGAGCCCAAAATTTAAAATCCACAGTCTGCACCACCCCACCATACCTAGGAAGGATCTTAATTCTTGATGACTCCTAGGGAGGGGAATCGAGCAGATAGCTTCCACTCGGTTAGTTCCCAGGTGTCTCTGACCCTGAGCCAATTCGCAACCTAGGTACAAGACATTTTTCCTTACCAATTGAGCTTTTTCTTTGGAGACCCGGTATCCCTCCTGTCCCAACATATTCAGCAGAGCGATGGTAAGGTCAATGCAAGTTCCTTTGTCCTGTGTGGCTAAAAGGATGTCATCAACATATTGCAGTATTATGTAAGAAGTAGGAGATTCCTTTACCTGGGTTGTCTTCCATTCCTCCAGCTCTTTTGCCAGCTGATTACCAAAAATAGTAGGGCTGTTTTTGAAACCTTGGGGTAACCGGGTCCAGGTGAGTTGCTTCTTCCTTTCTGTTGTAGGGTCCTTTCATTCAAAAGCAAAGTACTTTATGCTCTCTATTGCCAGTGGGATGCAGAAAAAGGCATCTTTTAAATCAATTACAGTGAACCACTCAAATTGCTCCGACACAGATGTTAGCAAGGTATACGGATTGGCAACAACCGGGTGAATGTCCTTAACTATTTCATTGATGGCCCTTAAATCCTGCACTAATCTATACTTACCATTTGGTTTCCTCACTGGAAATATTGGGGTATTATATTCTGATTTGCATTCCTTTAGTAGTCCTTGGGTTACAAATTGAGTGATCATTGGAGCCACCCCCCTTCGGGCCTCTAATTTAATGGGGTACTGTTTAACTCTCACCGGTTTTGCCCCTTCTTTCAGCTCTATCACAACTGGGTGTGCTGCCTTGGATTTCCCGGGGGTTCCCGTTTCCCATACCCAAGGCACCACGGCATTACTAATTTCATCAGGGATTGGAGCTGGATCCACTTCTTGAATTACAAAAATTTTCCCAATCTCCTCATCTGGGATCTCCAATTTAACACGGCCTCCTTCAAATAATATTTTGGCATTCAACAAAGATTGTAGGTCCCGCCCGAATAAAGGCTGGGGGCAATTTGGCATATATAAAAATTGGTGATCTAATTCCTTTCCTCCAAACTTTAAACTTAAGGGTTGCAAAAAGGGTCTTTCCTCTAATTGACCCGTAGCCCCTATTACCTGTACCGTGGTGTCACTAAGGGGTCCTAATCGCTTATTCAAAACTGAATGTGTGGCTCCTGTGTCAACCATAAACTCCTGTTCCCTTCCAGCTACCTCTATTCTTACCCTTAAATCCCGGTCTAGACCGCTCTGATTCTGAAAATTTCCAAGCATCATCGCCTGAGCCTGTGCTTGGGCACCATCTACTGGCATCATTGGGAATCTTCCCACTAATCCAGCATTATTCCCTATCCCATTCCTCACCGGACACTCATTCTTCCAATGTCCCAGTTGGCGACAAAAAGCACACTGATTTGGCCCTAACCCATTCTGTCTTCCATTGTTTGTTCCTAGTAACCCTAAGTCTTGGAAGGCCCCCCTTCCTACCCCAAATCCTCTACCACGACCCCTCCCGCGACCCCTGCCTCATTGACCTCCTCCCCGTCCCGCAGTTTGTTGAATTATTGCCAATATCCCCGCCTGCTGCCGCTTAGCTGTTTCCTTCTCTCTATTATTATACACTTTCCATGCCACCTCCAGCATTTTATCAAGCTTTCGGGTGTCATCCCCTTCCAACTTTTGTAGTTTCTTCCTAATATCATCCTGCGATTGTCCCATGAATAATAGGGCTAACTGTAGTTGACCTGGTTCCTCATCAATTTCTAAATTAGTATACCGCCGAGCAGTTTCCCTCAGTCTCTCTAAACAGGCTGAGGGTGATTCATTCTTCTCTTGCCTTATCGAATATAACTTAGACCAGTTCAATGTTTTAGGCATCCCCGTCCGAACCCCCTCTATTAATAGGTCTTGATATTTTCGTATGGCTCTATAGCCCTCCGCGTTATTCGGGTTCCACCCCGGATCATCACTAGGAACCAGCTCATCCACAGTTTCCCTAGTCCTCTGCAACCTTATCTCTTCCCTGGCCCTTTCCCTGGTTGCCCGTAATACCATTTCCTTTTCTGTAGAATCCATTATAGTGTCCAATAACACCTGTAAATCATTCCAATCAGGATTCTGAGTTTTAATCACCATTTTCACTACTCATGCCACCCTTTCGGGGTCCTCCCGATAGCTGCCAGCTGATTGTTTCCAAATTACCAAATCACCCGGGGAGAAAGGAACCTTTATGAGAACCCTTCCCCCTTGAGGACCCATGGCCTCTCTCAAGGGTGCTATCATAAGAGGCCCTTCATTATTCCGCCTCCCATGCCGGGTCCTTGCTGCAATAGGGGTTCTTTGTTCTACGGGGGAACGGGTGTGAGAATTAGAATTGGCAGGGGCCTGCATCTCAACCTGACTCCCCGGAGAATCATCAAAATGGGTAGTTTCCCTCTCATCCTCATCCTCATCAGAGTCAGTCCCTAACTCCTCTTGCTCCTGCTCTGATCTTTCCCTAGGGAGTGACGGCGCCGAGGGAACAGGGCAAGAAGAAGGAGCAATTAATAAGGACAAATCCTCCTCTTGTCCAGAGGTTTTTACAGCACATTTTACACATACCTCCCTTGCCTTACACCCAGAACACTCATCCTGATTATCTTCAACCTTTAATACCATAATACCACACTCTTTTTGCCATTCAGTTTTCTGTCCTAAATAATAAAACAAATCCAAATATGGTATCTCATCCCATTTCTCATTTTCCCTAAGGTATCGCATTAAGGGGGTTATCACCGAGGCATCCAATGTGCCGTTCAGGGGCCACTCCGGCCCCCCTTCAGATGCATAGAAGGGCCACCAATGATTACAATAATCCAGCATTTTTCTTTTATCCAAATCCTGATAAAACCCCGCACTTTTCCATCGTCTCAGTAAGCATCCTAAAGGAGTATTCCCGGGCACCTTCCCATTAGATTGAACCAATGCCTTAAAGGTCTTAAACGGCATCATTTATAATACGTAACGCACACACCACACTATAATTAAAAGTACCTTTAACAAAATCAAATACAAAGAAACTATTATTAGCTGCAACAATACCGTGAAAAGAAACATTAACTAAACCAACCAACTTGCCACTACTCAACGCTGCGAGGGGCAAGTGCTGAGCCTGCGTAGCTTTCGCTTCGACTTACGGTCGGCGCCTAGGCTTTCCACCAAGACGTCTATATCCCAACCTGGCGAAGATTACTGCCTCGTCTTATGGGCAGGAAACCAAAACCAACAACAGACAATAAAGCACCTTCAGGCTTACCTTCCACAGTCATCCGTCAGGCGCGGGGGTCGGGCGCAGACCGATGACTCCCCGAGAAGTCCTCGGTGCCGGCGTGGAGTGGATCAGAATGCGAACCGCCCCAGCCACCCTCGGAGTCCTGCCACGGTCGCCAGAAAACTGTTGCCCGTAAAGAGAACACAAAACAACCAAAGTCGTTTTATGCGGTGCTTTATTGAGGGCCCTGGGAGCCTGAGGACTAATGTCCAAAGTCAGAGCCCCCCGAGCTAACAAATCATTGCGTTTATATAGAGTCTATATCAACGGTTGCTTAATTCAACACATATTTGTCAACGTTACACTCCAACAATCATTTATTTACAAATTAATCCTTGTTTAAATTGAACATTTTTATGATCATAACTTCTCTTCACTCTGTTAGGTAAAAACAATGTATTCCCCCAAGATCTACCTATCCATCTTGTGAATAATGACATGTTCTACCACAGCCTACTCTTGGAATCTATTCTGAGATAAGTTCCTACCTCTTCAGTATTCCGTACTGCCCTTACCTAACAACTGTTTCTAACAACACACAGCCTATGGCCTACTAAGAATTCTAAGCCTTAGCCAAACTACTTCTACTAAACTTTTGCTAGTCTAAAATGCAACACCTGGAATAGGAGGCAGTTTGTGTTTATGGCAACAAACATCACCAACAGTCCATTGGTAACAATTCAAATTGAGTTTGTTGACCTTGACCAGCTGCCAAGTCACTCACTCACCCTCCCCAACAAGATGGGGGGTAAAGTAAGATCAAAGGGCTCATGAATAACAATAAAGACATGAACATCATCAGAATTTTGCAAGATAAATTAGCTGGTATATGTAAAAAGCACAGTAGGATCTAATTTACCTAAATTAATAAATGTAGTTTTTTGTTTAGGTCTATTTAATATCAAGACAAGAGGAATAATTAAAATATTAAAATGAAACTAAGATGTCTTCACCTCCCGAAAGTGAAAAAAAAGTTAATATTCATTTGCATATGAAAAAATTTAGATGTCTACGTCATGAAATTCCATTGCTAAAATATGAACATCCCAAGTGTAAGACCATAGGAAAAGTTAAGTCTCTTACCTGCTTCTGGTAGAAATTTAAAAGAATGAAGTTAATGTATATAATACCAAGAAATTATGACAGATCTGATGACAATATCACTCTTAGAATCTGGAAGATCACTCAGTATGTTAACCACATGAACTGGTTTTACATATGAGTACCTCATGCAGAAAAACAAACATATTTTCGATTCAGAGGAAGCCCAGAAAACCCACACCACTTCCAGTGGGTTGAAACACATGCCTAAAGATTTTTGGGTAGAAGAGGGACTGCTCATACCTGCTTTGCTGAAGGAATTTTGGAGACAGTTTGGAGACCTTCTCCTTAAAATTACTCAAGTTTCACTGAGATGAGACTTCCCCTCTACAGGATAAACACTTAAAGTTTCATTTTAAGGTTGATGAAAGGGACCTGCACCTTATAAATCAAGTGTTTACTGTGTGTGGTAAAAATCCAGTGTGGAAGTCTGAAAAGAAAACCTGATTAAGGAATACCAGGGAGTAAAAGTGCCTGTAAGGCCAGATAAGCATCTAGATTAGATAAGAATCCACAAAGAAACCTCTCAAAAAGAAATAACAAGTTCAGCAGTGAAGAAGGAAATACTGATTTCAAAAACTAGAATTTAAAAATATTATCATCCACATGCTATTAAAGCTGTAGTTCTTTAATATTATGTGTTCAAACCTAGTTCAATGTATGAAGTTTTAAAAACTCTGGTGACCAACCACAGAGCAGTTAGAGACTCTAAAATGTCATGGACAGCTAAAGGGTTTCCCATGCAAATAATGTTCCCAAAATTCAGAAGACATTAAAAGACAGCCTAACACTTGCTGCACTGTTTTTTCCCCTTGAGATTTCTGGAACAGTGAACTGGAATATCTCGGAGCTGTCCAAGGCCACTGGAATTTTTTAGCAGCAAAATGTGCCAGTGTTTGGAGCCTGTTATGTCCTTGTGCATCTTCCCTCAGGGAATGTGCTGTGGGTTAATAAGGCTGGAATGGACAGGGTGGTTTCTGGTGCGTCCCTCTCCCACAGCACCCCAAGTCAGGCCCTCGCTGTCCCCTCACTGTCCCCCTGCTGTCCTCCGCTCTGTCCTTTCGGGGGCAGCGGGCACAGAGCAGCCCCCATGGCACTGGCAAAGCTGCCAGCCCCCAGCAGCCCCCAGGATATCTCCTGTCCCCAGATCTCAGAGCCCAGCCCCGCCCGACGCACAAGGCAGCACTAGGGATGTGCTGGGGATGTCCTGGGGATATGGTGGGGATGATCTGGGGATGTGCTGCGGGCCCGGGGTTGGGCCAGTCCTGTCCGGCTGCGCCCACTGCTGGGATTCCTGCAACGCCCTGGGGACCAGACCCTCGCAACCCCACTGCTGGGCCAGAAGCTGGTGCCGGGGCTGGGATCACAGAATATTCTAAGCAGGAAGGGACCCACAGGGATCATATTCACTCCCATTACACTGATTTCAGTTATTTCAATTAGATGAATATCCACAGAATCATGGAATGCTTTTGGTTGGAAGGGACCTTAAAGCTCATCTAATTCCAACCTCCTGTCCTGGACAGGGACAACCCGCACTAACCCAGGCTTCTCCATTCCCCAGTGTCCAGCCTGGCCTTGGACATTGCCATGGATCCAGGGGCAGCCACAGCTGTTCAGGTCACCCTGTGCCAAGGCCTCCCCACCTTCCCATGGAATAATTGCTTCCCAATATCCCATCTAGCCCTGCCCTCTGGCAGTGTTGTTCAGAAAATACAACACCAGAGGTTTATGTCCAAAAGGCGACAGAGTCGTAAAACTTCATTCAAATAAAGGGAGAGGCCAATGGGGCACACATCCGCAGGGGTCTCTGTGACAGTAGTTCTCTGGCCACAGAGAGCAGGCACAGACTTTCCCAGGCATTTTCCCAGGGAAGGCTCAGAGAAGCTCAGAGAAAAGAATGAGAAACAATCCTTATCTCCACTTGTTGCACCTGCTGTTGTGCACATGTGGAATGTGTCATGGAGATTTGTTTACCAAAGGGTGATTTCTTAATTGGATACTGGATGGTGTTTGGATTGATTGACCAATTAGGTCAAAGCTGTATTGGACTGGCTGTAAGGGTTACTGAGTTTCTTAATAAGTATAGTATAATACAGTATAAGATGATATAACAAAGCAATCGATCAGCTTCCTGCAATCATGGAACCAATGCTAATTATTACCCAGCTGGAGGCTTGTGGCAACCTGTCAAGGTTTTGGAGGATGCAGCCTCCTTTTGCCTTAAATTACTGGCTGCATGTTGCCCTCTTCCTTTCCCCATCAGCTGACGTACTATGAAGGTCCACACTTTCCGAATCACTTAACCCATATCCGACCTTGATCATGTCCAGTTCAGCCTGGTGCAGACCCATTTGTCTGTTTCAGGAGCCAAGCTGTCTGGGCTCTGCCACAAACCTGGTGCTTGAAGCTGGTAGAGATATTAAGACCCATTTAAAAATCGTTAACACCCCTGCCCTCACCCATGGGATTGATTCTGAAGACATTAACATCCCTACCAGTGGGAGCCATTCCCTGTGTCCTGTCCCTCCATCCCTTGTCAATTGTCTCTCTCCATCTTTCCTGCAGCTCTTTCAGGCCCTGCAAGGCCACACTGAGTTCACCCCAAAGCTTTTCCTCTCCAGGTGAACAATTCCAGCTCTCCCAGCCTTTCCTCCCAGCAGAGCTGCTCCATCCATCTGCTCATCCTGGTGCCTCCTCTGGGCTTTCTGCAGCAGCTCCAGGTCCTGGCTGTGCTGGGCCCAGGGCTGGGGCAGCTCAGCAGGTGGGGTCTCACCTGAGCACAGGGGCAGAGGGGCAGAATCCCCTCCCCTGCTGCCCACGCTGGGCTCAGCCCAGGGCAGGGGTTTGGGGTCCCAGCACACGGCTGGGGCAGGGCCAGCTCTGCCCCACAGCTCCCCCAGGGCCTCTCCCAGGGCTGCTCCAGCTGCTCAGCCCCAGCCTGGACTGATCCTGGTGGCTGTCCTGGCCCCGACCCAGGTGTAGCCTCAGCATTTATCCTGCTAAAACTCAGGAGATTCCCAGGGGCCACTTCTGGAGCATGTCCAGATCCCTCTGGATCACATTGCAAACAGGTATGAGATAAACAGAGCATTTTGTACCTCCGATTCCCTTCTGATTCAAGATAGATCTGTGTGGGAATTGGTCTGCCTGAGAGCAACGTCCAAAAAAGATTGTATGTGGAAAATATTTCTGGATTTGGTTTCAAAAGTCTCTTAAAATTATGAATCATATTATAACACCACTGCATAGCACTGAAAGTGTTTCCTGATGGAAATGATTGAATGTTAAGCAGTGCCATAAAATTGGGCAATATTTGTTCTCCCTTTGAATGAAATCAGCACTAAAAATTTTGAACTATACCTATTTATAAAACCACTTTTTTTCTAAACACTATTATGTATTTTTAGGAATATGAAACCAAACTTCATAGTATTAAAATGTGCTATATAAATTTAATTCATTGGAATATATGGTCATTGTATCTTTTCATGCATGTTAGCTGCAAAAGAGCTGTAAATGACAAGTTTATTTCTGAAGTTTTCCTATGTTTTCCTAAATGAGGACACAGATTAAAAATATTTTTTATAAAATGAAGCCAACAAAACCAACCAACAAACAAACAAAAAACCCCAAATACAATGACCCTGTCCAAGTCTATAGAGAATATATAATAAGATTTAAAATCCCTCATCATATGCCAGACTCAAATGTTGTTATATACACATTTGAACTGACCCAGAGCAAGACTCCAAATTCTGTTCTGCACACCTGGTGCAATGTAATATTCTTTTACTGCCAAGAATATGTGTCAGCACAAAGAGAACTGAATAATTTATTAATATTGTTCCTCTAACAGTTAGGCTTTTATGAGAACATCCAGAAATGTCTATAAAATATAATAAAAAGTTTTATTTTTAGCTTATCACAGAATAGTAAATGTAACAGGCTAACCTTAAGCAAAGATAAAGGATGCAGATATTCTCATAGCTCAGATTTTCTACTGCTGTTACTCACAGGTATTTACTCCAGGTGACGATGCAGCCTAAAAAATGTCTATTTCCTTGTTCCAGATTGAAAAGCAAGATGGATTCTACTTGCCATCTGTATGGCAGTTGTCTTGTGTTAAGTGGGCAGTTGTTCCTTATCTCTTCCACAACCAATCGTCTCTCAGGGGAGGCATCTGCTGATAATGGGCTATTGAATGTCACTGCATGACTGAGAAGAACAAGAACATCCCCTTGTGAGATGCTCCACCCAGAGGGAGGAGTCAAGCATTCCTACCGGCATAGTCTTGAGATTCTGGCCCAACAGCACAGCTTTTTCTGTGCTGGATTTTCCCAGAGGAACAGCTGCCTTTTCCACTGCCTCTTCAAAGAAAGACTACAACCTTTTTCTACAGGATAACTGCTCCAACAGAACCACATCTGACACTCCAGGAGGACTGCAGCCACAATTCCAACTGACCTGCTACCAACACCCTATCCAACAGGGTGTCAGGTTATTCTGACTCTGTCAGTGTTGTTTTGGTATACTGCATTGTTTATTTAATTTTTTATTTTCTTCCCTAATAAAGAATTGTTATTCCTGCTCCCATATTTTTGCCTGAGAGCCCCCCTTAATTTAAAATTTATAAAATTCAGAGGGAAAGGGTCTAAAGTTTTTCATTTCAGGGGAGGGACCTGCCTTCCTTAGCAAGACATCTGTCTTTCTAAACTTAGACATTCCTCTACAGTAAGTTTTAATTTTAAGCCTTTTTTCCTAAACGCAGAACTAATGTAAATTTAGAAGTATCTTCTGCCCACTTCATGCCCCACTCCTAAAATACAAAAGCAGAGTTAAAGGGAATGTAGGACCTGATAAGAAGTTTTGATTTTTCCCAATTGTAACCAGTCTAATCCAGGAAAGGAAAATAAATATGGAATTTACAGCATCCTGTGCATTATATTCAGGATGTTTTAGAGTTGTTTTACAAGGCTGAGTCCAGTTTTAAGACATCTCTGAATAAGAGAGTTCAAGATAAGCATATTTATCTTATAATTATTTAGAGTTTTGAAAGTTTGTCTTTGTTTCCTTCCTTGTCATCAGGAAATATCAAAGAATTATGGACTATCTGGAGTTGGAAGGGACCCACTAGGATCATTGAGTCCAACTCTTGGCTCTGCTAGGAACACTCAAAAATCCCACCTTATGCCTGAGATCCTGAATTATTAAAGAAATATGGATATTGATCTAGTACCAATATCCAACTGTGACAGACAAAAACTCTTTTAACAGTTTAAAATGTATGTTTATTGCAACGTTGGGAAGCAAGTGGGATAGCTCCCAAATACACACTGCGCCTTTCAAGTGATTACAGAGCCCTTTTATCCATACAAGTATTGAATACCCAAAATACAAATACATATTCATAATTTTGGTACATCCCATGCCTCGCTTCGTATGCTAATAATTTCAAAAGCTATTCAGCATGTGTAGTTTGTTCCTTGAAATGGGTCAGTCGTCCCTTTCATGGGAGGGGTACTAAAATGAGGAAGTAAATGAAGTCTTCCTCATTCTGGCCTTTCTACGTTTTCAATGCAAATATGTCAAATGAACTCTTGGTAGAACTCCCATTCCTTGTCTTCAATTGGCTTCAGAACAGAGGAGGCCCACAATTGTCTTATGCTCCTAAAAGCTATTTGCCAGTTTCTATAGTCTTCATTATAAACACAGCTAACTAAACATTGTGTTGACAAGCAATCAATTATTAGTTAAATACTAACTCTTAACTTCATCAAGGCCTACTCTTTTATTTTAATTAACTCTAGTAAGGCTTATCTCTAACTAAAATCTTAGGTCTTCTAAAATCTCTAAATTCCTTCAAGTTTATGTTTCAATCCAACTGGTGGGCTTTTTTTTTAAGAATTTTGACTTTAGATTTTCTCTCAGGGTGATTTTCTCATGGTTGATCATAGAATCCAGAATGGTTTGGGTTGGAAGGGACCTTAAAGGCAATTTAATTCCACCATAGGGATACCTTCCACTGTCCCAGGCTGCTCCAAGCCTCAGTGTCTGTGGTAGAGGGATTTTGAAGTTTATTTGTTTAAGAAATTGTTTAAAATGTTGTAATGGTTTGTTCCTAATCATCCCGGTTCTGTTTTCCTGATGGTTTCTCCCCAAAGTTGTTTACCACCTGTTTTCCTGCCTTTCCCCATGTCAGTCCTCGTGTATGCCTCCCTTATTTCCAGACCCTTCTCTGTCCATCCTCCAAATCCTGCCCCTGCAGCTTGTCTGTCATTATTTGCTACACCCATTTATCTAGAAGCTTTGTTGTCAGTTATGATATTTCCCTTTATTCGTTGGTATATTAAGTATGCACTCTTCCCTTCTCCTTCCCTATTGGTTTTATGTTTAGATATTTCCACCCCATACTCCTCCTGCCTAGCCCTTGATTTGCTGTTAGGCTGTCTTCTCCCTGGGGACAGCCCCCCTTTAAAAGTTGTGCTTTTTCTCTACTTTGCACCGTTTTGCCTCTGCCCTCCATTTGAATGTTACGCTGTGTCACCTGTGCTGCTCCCTGCATGGGGAGTAATAAAGTCTGCTCAGAGACGCAAGCAAGGGTCCTTTCTTCTTTCTTTTGCCTCAATCCTTTGATGTGGGTCCACTCTTATCAGACGCTTCTGTCAGTAAGAGACCACAACCGGCGACTGAATCTCTGCCCTCTGCCTGCCGGTGGCTGAGGCAGGGAGCGGTCGCTCGTGGCACGCGCCGGAAAGGGGCCCAGAGCTTGCTCACAGCCTGTGCCACCCCCTTCTCCCAGCCTGGACAGATCCTGCTGTCACAAAATTGATTAGTCTGAAATGTAAAAGTGATGCTCATAATTCTGTGGATGTGAACACATCACACACAGAAAGGTATGTTCTCCTGCAATGCCATAAGGAAATAAGCAAAAACCTGTAGAGAAAACTTCACCTATAAACCTTTTTGGGGTTTTTTTCCCCAGTTTTCAGTCCCAGACTTGGCAACCCTTACCTAGGACATGTGGGTTCTACAGACCTATGACTGATTTCTGCAGGGCTCCACACATGGTTGTTATGTGTAGTAGATATAATTTGCGCCACTCTAGTATGATATATGTGATATTGAATATTTGTTGGAGTATACACGTTTGTATTAGGAGTCCCCCCCCACCCATGCGCGAAACCTGGTGTATATTAGAACCCGATTTACAAATAAAAGGATGTGGCTAGGCCAGGAGATGGGACATGTCTGGAGAGATACGGGGACCCCAGGCGCTGATCATCACGTGAACGACCCAGGATGGATACCATGGAAATCCTCCAGCAAATACATGTGAATGCAGGTTCCCGTAAATTTCATCAAGGGATTCAGCAACTCCGGACACTGAATTGTTCTTCTTCATCACCAAAAAAGAAAATCTTATTAACCTATGGACTCTGAATGGAAGAAAAGACTGACTGCCGAAATAGCCTCAGGCAGAATTTTCCCTATAAAAATCGCTTGTACCAGGATAGAGGTGTGGGCATAGAGGAAAACCTCTGCTGAGGCTGACCTCTTTGTTGCACACCCAGGGCTGACCCCGGGCTCGACTCTGTTCTTTCCTTGTGGCTGGCTAGATAGAATTTGATTGCAAATAAATATTTTATTTTTTCATTTTAAATTTGGCTGGACAAATTTTCATTTATAACATGCTCAAGCATTTACAGATGTGCATCCTGCTCTTGGATCTTGACCAGAGCTGCACCAAGTGCAAATCTTTCACTTTATTCTGCATTTCAAAACCCGAATGTGGAAGAGGAAAAGCTTTGCATTTGTCTCTCCAGCATGGTAGTGGCACCTCTCAGAAAAATTGTCCTTGTTCTCTTGATCTTTGAAGTGTGAAGATCTGCTGGGGTTCAGACTTTGTGCATAAAAAAATGAAAATATCTCTGCAAAATCTAAAGCAATAAAAAAAGTATTTACATCAAGCATTAGTAAATGATTTAAGTAAATAATGAGCTGTCCCAGATTAAGTAAGATGTTTTCTATTGTCATCTGTGTAGCAGTTATCTTCCATTAAGTGAGCAGTTTTCCTTATCTCTTTCAAAACCAATCCTCTCTCAGGGGAGACATCTGCTGATAGTAGACTATTGAATGTCACTGCATGACTGATAAGGATTATAACATCCCATTGTGAGATGCTCAACCCAAAGGGAGTAGCCCAGCATTCCTAACTGGATATAATCTCGGTTTTGGGGACGAGTCAGCCTTCCCACAGATTTCCAGGAGGAACAGCTGGGGTTTTGCACTGGACCCTTAGAGGAAGACCACACCCTTCTACAGGACCACTGCTCCAACAGAACCACATCCACCACTCTAGGAGGACTGCAGCCACTCCAATTTGGACTACTACCAACACACTGGCCAGAGGGGTCAGGTTGTATTCTGACTCTATCAGTGGTTTTTCTTTTGTATTATTGCATGTATTTTCTTCCTTTTCCCTTTTCCTAATAAATTGTATTTCTGATTTGGAGTCTCTCACTGGTTTTGCTTTCAAACCAGAACATGAGCCTAAAATAAAACCATTAAATCTTTCTAAGATGTGCTTGGTTTCAGAGCTGTAAATGCCTGTGCACCCTGTAAAGAGAAGGAAACACAAGGAAATAACATAAAAATTGAGAAGGTTTTTGATCATAGTTAGAAGCCTTACACTGTATATTGTAAATTATGCCATATAACAGGATATTTAAACTCCATTTTCCTCTAACTTCAGAGATGTTCTTTTCACAGTTGTGCTGGAGAGTACCTGAGACGCTTGCATGCTGAAATGAGAGTGTTGCCAGCTCACCTTTCTCACCTTGGGAAGTAGGTGAGCAAGTATCATTCATGATTCTCTGTAACATTTGTGTCACCAAAAATAACACTCCAAAAATAAAGGATTTCAAAGCAGGGAGGGAGGCAGGAAGGCAGGAAAGCAGGAAATTCCAAATGGTAAAGAGCATTGAATGCTGTTGAGGTCCTTGCAGGAGTAATTTGTTTCATGATTGTTTATGCCTGCAAACCCTCAGCTCATAAACCAGTGTTTTACTAATGAATACATCTGATAAACATTAAATTCCAGTAGTTGTCACTAAATAATACTGACCCCATTGACTTCCTGTGAATGCCAATGAAAACTTCCTGATGCTTCCTCTGAGATATTCCTCAGCACTACCCAAGCATAGAGGATGGGACATCTAAATAAAGGAGCCATCAGCCTTGAGAGCTGCCAGGCATTGTCACTGTGCACTTAATATACAATTTAATCTCTCTCTACATAAACTCTAAAATTGCTTCAGAACCTTTAACACACCCTGCCACTTCTGCCACACTAGGGTTTTTAATCTGTTTGCTTTTTAATTTAGAATATCCAATATAGTAAAAAATTCATATATCTGTTATTGCTTCCACTAAGTGACCCAGGAGTCCAGTGGGTATTGGTGATGAAAGGAAGGAAAGAATTATCAGCAGGAGGTTGTGGTTCAGGGCACAGGTCCTAATCCTTGCATGGCTGACACTTAAGAAATTACCAATTTTTTATTATATCACTATCATGTTATTCTCATAATCACAACACGGGTCAGGGTTTAACATCAATATTCTTTCTTAATCAGTTTTATTCTATGAAAATGCCATATTAAATTTAGTTTAACTGTCCATGATGCCTCTGAGTGGCCATGGAAACAGAAGAATCATAAATAAGGTTATTTTAAATACACTGTTTTCCTTGTCTTCTCCCCTTCCCTCCCCAAAGGACAGTCTCTGTCATACAACTCAATGAGCTGCAAAGATCCACTCTAAAATGTTTGTTAAAATCTATCCCTTTGGGGATCTGCTGATAGCAGAAAAACCTTGTATTTACTTAAACACATTTCCAGGCACCAGCTTGTGCTTTGAGACCTGGGAAATGATGGATGGAGCTGTTTATCTTGATAATAGAGGCTCTCCAAGCATAGAAAACCAGGAAGGAGTTATCAGCCCAAATTCTATTTAGACTAATGTGTTGGTAAACAATTATATTGTTCAACAGAGATTTTAATTAATATAATCACATACTAAGAACATACAAGAAGAAAAATAATAACAAAAAAATCATTTAGTCAGAGCTTTTTTTGTTTGCTTGATTTCCTGATTTTTATTTCACAGAATCAGCTGGGTTAGAAAAGACCTTTGGGATTATCAAGTCCAACCTATTTGTTAATAAGGATGAGCAAGAAATGATCAGGACAAAACTCTCTTTGTGGCCCTGGAATCAGGGAGAGACGGGGATGCTGCTGCTCACAGGTGGAAACTGATGATTCCAGAACTTTGTAATGTGCTATGAAAATTAAACTTCTCCAGACTAATGAGGTGTACTGGTTTTGGTTTGTTAATTTAAATTTTTTTAAAATTTTGAAATGTTTCTGGCTAATGTTTTAAAGAATGTGATGGGTTTGGTGTTGGCTTATTATTAATATATTTACTTTTTGTTGTGAGATAGGATTAGGAGAAAGGTTTAAAATTTTAAAAGGGTATAAAAGAGAATTTTTTTTAAAAGGTTAACTAGAAGGGAAAAAAGTTAGTAAGAATTAAAACAAACTTTTTAGAACACTTTTCTTTTCCCATTTTTAGAACTTTTGTTTTCCTTACTGATAATGTAAAGAAACCAAACTTAAGATTTTTAGTTTATTATTTTTACAATAGTATCTTTTTTAGTTTACTGAGGGAGAGAAGTTTCTTTTATAAAGATTATGGAGATTTTTTTATAAGAGGGAAAAACAGTTTTTAGTGGTTTTTAAAATTTTGTTAGGAATAGTAGCTGCTAGGGGAACTTTGTTATTGTGAATTTTTTTATAAGTCTTTTATAGCTTGTTGATGGGCTACGTTGACTTATGGGGTATTGTTTTAAAGATGAGTTGTTTAAAAGTAAAAATTTTTATTGTATATTTTTAAATTATCTTTATTTTTGAGAATAGAGGTTTGTTTTTTGGGTTTTTTTAAGTATAGGGTTATATTTTTCCTTTTTTTGTTTAAACTTTTTACAGTTATTTTAACACTTGTTTATTTTAGTATGGAGGTTTTTGTTTGTTATTAATTTGAACACCTATCTTTTTATAGTTTTATGTTTTAAAAGGAAAAAATAGGTTTTTTTCTGATAGTTTATAAGAGATTTTTTTTTAAAAGTAACTTTTTAATTTTTTATCTAGACTTTAACTTTTTTTTTACTGACTTTGATGTTTTCATGTTCTTTTACATGTTTGTATCTTGTTTCTTTTTTTTACTTGAGGGAGGATTAAAGTACTAAAAGGGTTAATGTTACGTCTGGGTTCTTTAAATGGTCACCTGACTTTTGGTTGAGCTGAGTGTTTTAGATGGTAGTAGGGGGAGGTGGTTTGGATTTAATTAGTTAGGCTAGAACTCAGCAGCAGCACACCAGGACTGGGGGTTGGGGGGGGGGGGTGTTTTTTTTCTTTTTTTTAGCACTGACCTAAGGCTGCTCCCGAAGTAGAGCAAGTATTGCTAAGTCTTAAGCTAAAGAGTTATAATAAGTAGTTAAATGTTAGTAAGACTAGTTTAATTCAGTTCATACCACCCCCCTCTCCCTGGCCAAGAACAGATGAGAGAAGAGAAAGAGAACTAATAAGCAGCCCAGAAAAAAAGAGCCCAGCCCCTCAACAGAACTTAAAAAAGAGTTTACTTAGTTATATTATTTTGTTCCTAACTAAAAATAAAAAAAAAGCTCTTAAGTTTTTTTTTGTTTTAATAAGTTTATTTCACAGAGGTGTATTTCATTTTTTATTAGTTTAACAGATTATTAGTCATACAAAAAGTTTTATATTACTTCTCTAAATTTCTTTTTATTTTAAACTATAAGATGATGTAATATTTAAATTCTTATAATTGGTGGCTGTGGAGTGTGTAATGAACAGGGCTTATGCCTTTATTAATGCTCAGCTCTTTATTAAAAAGTCAGCTCGGCAGGGGGCTCAACACGGAGCTCTCCCCCGCTGTTGTAGCTTTTTCCCAGTAGCCGAAGGAGGAGAAGACATGCAAAGTCTGTCCCTGAAGTCTCCATGGCACACTGGTAGCTGGAGGTGAAGAAGTGTGCAGTCTGTATCTGAAGTCCCGATCAGCAGACCATCCTCTCTTCTTTCCTCCTGGCACACTGGTAGCCGAAGGGTGAGGGGATGAGCCAGGGTCTATTGCTGAAGTCCAGCAGCAGCTGTCCCCTCTCCTTTCCTCCTGGTAACACCAGGAAGAGCTGCTTCTTTGTTCCTGCTTCCCATAGCACAGTCCAGTCCAGTCCCCTGCAGGCTATGGTGACAGGTCAGACACAGACCAGGGATGTGGTTCCCTTTTCCCCAGCCAGCGCACCCATCTAGTCCCCTCCACTGTGCCCAGCCTTCCATTTAGGGGTATTTTCATCCCCAAAACCCCCTCCCATGATCCCACTGGTCCCTCTATTTTGCATCCCGGTCCTAGAATGGCAGTGTGGGTGGGGGTGTAGGTGATTCCCAGGAGTAATTAACTAATTAACATTTCAATGTGAGTACTTAGCTCAATTCAGCAGTGTCCCATGGGAACCAGGAAGGCCCTTTTGTTCATAATAGAGTGGAAAGTAAGGATATTCACCAAGAACCAAGAGACCCAGCTGTGTTCGGTGCCTTTAGTGCTGCTTTCATTCTGTTTCTCAGCCATCAGTCTCTCAGAAGTCTTCTTCAATAACCCTCAGTGACAATAACTCTCCTGTGTCAGCTGTGGGAGTAATTCTATTTAATTTTTGTCTTTATGGTGTTTTGAAAAACAGAGAAAAATGCTTTATCATGACAAATCTGATATTCTAAAATTTTCAGACAGAGACAGTGCTCAGAACTTCATTTGATTTTGATTAAATTCAGCTGACAGGTGAATGAATGCTTCTACATTTACTGTTATAAATATTTGTGGAATAGAAAGCCTAGGTGGAATAAAACTGCAGCACAGGTTCCCAGCACCCTGAATATCAGAGAACCAGTTAATCTATGTAATAAATTCAGTTGAACTATGAAAATATACATTGCTTAGATTTCTTTGCAGACATGTATCTAGATCTATTGAAATATCATACCTAAACTTTATTGTTCTCATGCCATTAGTGTTGCTGCAAATACTCACAGAAACAACTCTCATATGCAGGTCATAGTTAAATCACTCAGGGTTTAGTGAGTTCTGGACAGGGCAAGAGCTCTCACATGCTTTGGTCATGAATGCTTTGGATGAAGCCCTGTTTTCAGTTGTTCATAACTATTGCAGTTCTTTACAACCTCCTCCTTTACTTATTTACTTCTGCTATATTACAAAACACTACTGCCTCCAACTTCTTCAGCTGTGCCATTCAATCCCGCATCCTTTCCCACCAGGATCCCTCCCAAGTGTTATATGACTTCAGAAACCAAACGCTTACAGGATTTTTGTCTTGATGCACTGCTGTGGGTTTGGCTGGCTCTCATCATCCCCATTTGCAGTCCTGGGTGCACGTGACAATGACACCAGTCTGGGTTTGCAGTGGGGGCTCCAGGCTGTGGGTGGGCAGCCAGGAACTGTTTGTTGGCAAGGACTGTGACAGACTATCAAAGGCTGGCACAGTAATAAGCTGATTTCCACCCAAATGAGCTCATTACCTCCCTCTCACCCCGCAGCTTTAGGACAGTGATTCATGTATGGGTTTGGGTATTCTGTGGTTGATTCTGATCACCCTTTGCAGCTTCACTGCCCCTTGTCACCAAAAAGGGACGTTGATCACACAATGGGGAGTCTGCAAGTTAGAGACTCATGGCATCCCAGAATGGTTTGAGTTGGAAGAGACCTTAAAGACTGTTTAATTCCACCCACTGCCAGTGGCAGAGACATCTTCCACTAGAGCAGGTTGCCCCAGGCTCCATCCTACTTGGCCTTGAGCACTTCCTCGACTTTTGTGCAATAGCTGACATAAAGAAGTGATTCAGTCTCTTACTTCACCCAGCATAATGATGTCATCAATAAGTAAATGTGGTATTTGTCAGTTTTCACTATCAAGGGACTGAATGGATTTTGGATTGCAAGATATCAAAGCTCAAAAGACAATAGTTTAGAGCTTCCTCAGGTGTGTGAGGGGTTGATTGGTGATACAGAGCAACAGCAGGGGACAAGGGTAAAATGTGTCCCCAAAGACTTCATTACAAAGAACACATCCATCAGATTGGAACACCATTAACCGGAGCACGGAAGGATTTAGGAGCAGAACATAAAGTATGTGGAAAGGCTTCTGAGCTGACCAACATCTCCAAGTATCAGCAAGGTATTGATGTCTCATTATTTAGTGATTATTACTGCTGCATATTCATACTATATATTCCAACCACAAATCTTTCCAATGGAGCCACACCCTCTCTGTTTCCCTCACTTGCTTGATCCAAGAAATGGCAATTTGTCAAATAGTACAAATACATTCAATTAGAAAGCAGAGGAACAGTCTCTTTTTCTTTGATACGAATAACAAACTAACTAGCTCCTACAGTGTGTTTATTTCCTCTTTAATAAAAAGCTGACACACTGGTCATTAGTATCTTAAGATGTACTCAGCTTAATATGCAAAGCATAAAAAAATTAACATAATAATTATGTCAGAATCAACAGGATACAAAATGTTTAGATGAATTCAACTCTTTAAATTATTACATCTTTACATTAATGGACTAGCCGAGGCAGTTGCAGTATTTCCCATTGTGTGCCACACTCTGATAAATTAAATGCACCTTGGATACCTTTATTTATTCTCACAGTCCTCCATCCGTGGCTGTCATGACCAGCTCTCAAAAAAAGATTTAAAATAAAAATAGCTCTCAAAAAAAGATTTTTTTTTTAATGCTTTAGAGTATGTGCATGTACACACAAACATAGCTGGGCTACCAAAAGGGAAGGATTCATTGCTTTCCTGAGATTTATTCTGCCTTTACAGTTCTTGTAAGCTTATTTGATTTAATTATAAACCAACATTAGCTTGTTCTCATCAGCTCATTTATGTATTTTTAACATCTTATTTTGTTCCAAAAATAAATTGAAACACATGGAAGTTATGTTAAGGTTGCCCAGGTAAAATCACAAAGTTTAAATTCTAACTGTAACTTTTCAGCTGCACACATCTCCTTGTTTACTAAGCCCAGCAAATGCAGAGAAAAACACACATTTATTTCCACTGCCAATTTAATGCTGAAATCCTAGTCCAGGTTTGTAATTTTATTTGTTTGGATTTGTTTTTCTGGATAATAAGGAAAGACAAGGCAGGTGGAAGCACCTGTGGAAGTTCATGTCTGTCTTTGCTGCATCTGTGTGCAAGAGTTTTACATAAGGTCTTTCTGGGACAGGCATTTCCATCCTGCACCAAAGCCTTCAAAAGAGGCATTTCTGCTCTCCCCAGACTGCATGAGAAAAAATATGCAATCATTTTACAAATGAACGTCAGCAATCACCTGGAGAACTTTGAACTGACACATGCTAACAACTTTTTTCCTCCAATGCTAACATCTTTCAATTCAATCCCTGCATCCCAGAACTATGAGAATAATGGGAGACCAAAAGGAGAAGTAGCTGCTTGGAATAAAAAGTGCAGACTGAGGAACACTGGAACTATTTTAACTTTCTTGAAATTCACATATAGAACACATATACTAATTAATATTCTGATCTGTTTCTTCTTTTGGTGAAAACTGGTTTTCAGGGAAAAAAAACTGGTTTTCCTCCTAACTTTCCTGATATCATTTTTACAGAAGAAACTTTCTTTGTGACCATTGCCCAGCCTGACTTATTATACACTGGTGCCCATCACCCAGCGTGGGCAGAGCTCTGTGGTCTACCTTGATCTTCAAGCATTTCTATAATAAAAAAGACTCCAATTTTAGAGTCTTCAGCTTAAGAAATCAATCCTTTAGCTTTTTATTATAATAAAAATGTGACAGAAAACAGAGATGCCAAAAAAAATTCCAGGGCTTCATGCACTAATCTCCTCTGTCTATGCTGAGCTTGACTGTCTGTCCTTTTCAGGGTTCATTTTGTTCCATTCTAAGACCAGGAACAAAAGCAAGCTCTGTGCATTCTCCCCTGGTCCTCAAGAAAACCTCTCAACTCCTGCGTGGCATTCTGACTTCTCACAACTCCCAGATCCACAATGGGATCTGTATCCCTTTGCTACAGACATACTCAGGAGCTTCTGGAGGGAAGGAACAACCTCCTCCCCCTCACATCTCATTTTTCGTAAAGGAAAGTAGAAATTTCTGACAGAAGAACAAACAAAACACCCCCCAAAAAAGCCATTCTTCTGAAAAAAAAAACCCAGCCAAACAAACCATAAATCCCCTAATTACAATGTTCAGCACAGTGACACTTGTAGAACAACTTCCCCTAGCTTTGAAATAGTAACAAGCCACGACATTTTCAAATATTCTGTTTTTTTATGAAGCAGCTTATAGAGAATTCTAGTTGATATATTCCAATATGGATATGTTATAATAAAACTTTAATGTAGTTTTAAATCTGGTCTACTGATCCTGGATCAAAAGATCTCTCTCTATTGGCCTTGGTGTCAAGATATTCCTATTTTATGACTTTTAAGCAGAACTGTGTTCTTTGGGATGCCACCCTGCATGGCTGGTAGCACTCTCTGCACTTTGTGTGCAAGGAGACATTCTCCAGAGGGCAGGGATCCAGCTGGGTGTGCACATCCAGGACCTGCCTTCCACCTGAGCCATGGGAGGTGGTGGGTTGTGCCTGCCTGAGAAGCCATAACACTCAGGTATGCACATTCACAGCACAGCAAATTAATGTATTTGCATGAAAATGCATCTACAATTCTGCTTTTTTTTTTTCATGGAAAGAAAAAAAAAATCCTGGGACTGAACTATTTCTCAGACACTAGATAATACCACTTTGATAGTGGCTGCTATTTATATCTTAGCTGAGGAAATACTGTTCAACAATTAAATGAGTTTTGACTTTGAGGGGCACCAAGTTGCTGAGGGGACTGCAGCACCTCCCCTGTGGAGCCAGACTGGGAGAGCTGGGACTGCTCAGCCTGGACAAGAGAAGGTTGTGTGGAGAGCTCACAGCTCCTTCCAGGGTCTGAATGGCTGCAGGGAAACCAGAGAGGGACAATTCCTCAGGAACTGCAGTGGAATGGACACAGAGAATGGGTTCAAACTAAATTCAAGTCAGATATTGGGAAGGAATTGTTTCCTGGGAGGATGGGCAGGCCCTGGTACAGGGTGCCCAGAGCAGCTGTGGCTGCCCCTGGATTCCTGGCAGTGTCAAAGGCCAGCAGTTGGAAACTGCTGCTTGGAGCTGCTTGGGACAGTGGAAGGTGTCCCTGTCTATGGCAGGGATGATACTGGATGGGATTAAAGGTCCCTTCAATCCAAACCATTCCATGATTCTACGATTGCATGATATCGGCACATATGACACTACCTAAAAGAAGAAAAAACAAAACAACAAACAAAACAATGCAGTTTCTGCTCAAAACAAATATCTTAATTCCTTTATTAATTTGTTTTGCTAGAAAGGTGGAAATGGTGGTCCTGGTCAGTCTTCCTTCTGACTTGTTAATTTTAAAATACCCTATATGTCTTGGGGGAAGACAATTATTGGAATTATTTAAGAACTATTTAATTAATCAACTACGTGAGAATAAGCTGGTACTGCAAGGAGCTCCTACGGATGCCTATTACATTTGTCTCCATATGGATGCATCTTCAACCCCTGGTTCCCTTTGTGTCCTCAGGAAGAGCTTCTCCTCACTGATGTGCAGCACACTGCAACCTACTTTAGATGAAAACATTTCTGAGAGCAGTTGGGTTGATATACTTCTACTAACAAACTGAGTTGGGGGAAGATTAATATTTTCATGGCAAAGGTCAGCCGGGTGATAATAGCTTTTTCTTCCTCAACACAACTTTTTAAGGAAGGTTACAGTAAATTAAGCCAAGTCCTGTCTGTCAATCCATTTTTGGCCACATTACATGTTTGCTCTTTCATAAACTGCTACAGTTTAGCATGCATTGTGCTCAGCTAGGAAAGAGCTGGAAGAAAAAAAACTTCTTACATGAACAGATTTAGATTCTTTGGTAATTTAACCAAGGAACAATAAGCTTTATTTAGAAGGAGAGTCCCAAAAGTGCAGGTCAAGGTGGGTGTTTGTAGTTTATGACTATCTCAGTGTAAAACATGAGGATAAATGGCTTGATACTAATACATTCAGGACAGATTGCTGAAAGCCCTTTTTTTTTTTTTAATTTTAAAATAGTTTGGATTTTTCATGTTTGCCAAATTCTCACACACTTTTACTCTGTTGTTTTTTTTTTTTTTTCCAGCGAGGGCCGTGATTTTCACCATCCTCTTCACAAAAGGGCTCCAGTGACCCTAAAAATAAATGTACTTGGTTAATCCAGCAGTCCTTCTACATCCAACATCCTTTCCCAAACAGTGGCTGGGCAGAGGCACTCAGGAGAAGGCTGCAAGAACAATGAACCCCTAGAAAGCTGCACCCTGGCAATTACTCTATTCACTTCTCTCCATCTGGAAGGTTTTGCTTGACTAACAGCTATTCTGTCATCCTTGTCCCCCACACTCTTCAGGAAGGGACAAAAAGATGCAAAAATGCCCTACCCCTCCAGGCAATCCTTGAGGAAGACAGCAGCAGCAGGGAAGGTGACCCTTGGCTCTCATCAGGAGGAGCTGATGCATAAGGAAGCTGCTGAGAGCAGCGAACCATCCCCATCCAGCCCGGGGACATTGCTGCAGCTGCCACTCAGCCAGGGACTTGGGCAGAGCTCCAAGGCACCTGCCAGGACGGAGACCTTTCACGGTCACCCTCCACCAGCTCAGCAAAGGCTGAGGAGGCAACCCCAGCTCCCTTCATTTCACACTCAGGCAGGAGCACACAGGACACTGGTGTTCAAAAGGACATTAACTTTCAAAAATTAGAGGTGAACATTCTTTGCCCTTTTCTACTGCCTGCTCCCTGTCCTTTCCCTAAACCAGGAAGCTTTATAGAATTGTATGGATTTCAAGATGTCAGAAGAAAAAAGGAAATAAAAAAGGCCCAAGTGAATGTAAGAAAAAGAAATCATCAACGTCTCATATCAATGCCTAAAACTTGTCATAGTCTGTGGGATAGGAAATCAAGAATTGAATGAGTAAAAATTCAATATTTCACTTTTCTAATCATGTTCACATCTCAAAGTTTGCTTTCACCTGGAAATAAAAACACTGATCTTTAGGAAACTTCTGATACAAAAACATTAAAAAACAACAACAACAAAAAAATTACGGTGTCTATTCTAAATTTAGACAACAATTCAAGTTTGAAAATTTCCAGATCACCGCCCTTTTATTTAGATTTATTGTTTCTATTTTTGCTACTCTTACCTGTGTGAGGAGGTCAACACAAAAGATGCACCAGAGCAGTTAGAAAAGCACAATACACAGATCATCACTGCAGCCTCAGAGGAAAAGGCTGCTCTTTGCTGACACAATCCTGACTAAGACCTCATCAATCCAGCTGGAAAATCAAAGGGTGCTAAAACCAGACAGTCTCCTAATTAGTACAGAATGCTAATCCCTTCCTCTGGAGTGTTAAAACTGCCTCACTGGTAGAAAATCTGATCTAGGAATTAAGATGGAAGTAAAATCTCTACAAGGAAACTTGTGATTAATGAATAAAAGTTACAAAACCAACTCAATATCAATATTGTCTTCAATAATGTGATGTGCAATATATTAAAACATCAGGAAATATCTAAATGTTTATATATATGTATAAATAGCAAAAAGGCCCTTTGTAAAGTAAAAATATTATGGTTGCTATCTGCTGTAATAATTTTATTGCATTTTATGCAATTTCCATATGAAAATATTTTTTTATCTTCCTGCTTGAACTTTAAATTATTTTTAAATTGAATACAGGGCTTTCTGCAATCTTTTCTCATCTTCTATTAATATCAGTGGGATTTAGATTATCAGGTCACAGTATAAATTGGAAAACTAATTGGAACTTGATATACAACCAGATTCAGTTAGTTTTAGTATAAATGCTTCAGAGTATTAATGAAAAATGCTCACTCTTGAAGAGTAAAAACCCTTCTTCTCTATCCATAGCCCTGATGATCTCCAGAAAAACCTCCCAGGCTCTGCTGTGATCCTTCCTTGAGGTGAAAGCTGAAAGCTCAGGATTTAATCAGTCTGATTTCAGGGTGACCATGAACAATATTATCTGTGTATGTATCCTCTTTGCATTTCTGTTCAGATTTTTGCTGGATAATGAGAATCATCTGCGGTATGCTCTCTTTCTCCCCTGCTTTCCCTTATCCCAGCTAGCTCCGGGGGGAAGGGGAGCACGGGCAGATCTTCAGCTCCTCCCGCTGAGCCCTCGCAGGCTTTGGACGGAGCTGTGTGGGTCTGAGAACAAGCAGCGAACCTCACGGCGAAATAAAGGAGAGAGTCCTTCTCCAGGGGGCAGAATTCCGTTTTATTGCACCCCAACGGGGAGAGCAATAATTCGAAGGGGCCGCGGTTTGCCGTGCCGATGTTTGTCTGTGCCGCGCCGCGGCCGCGGGCGGGGCGGAGCGGCGCACGCTGGAGCCGGCCGGGAGGAAGCGGCGGGCGGCTCGAGCGGGGCGGCGGCAACACGCGGGTGCCAGCCAGGAGAAAAGCGGCGGGCGTGCCGCGCCCGCGGATTATGTACGGGACAGGGGAAAACTGGGGCAGCCAATGGGGTAACGCCACGGGGGGTCTGAGGGCAGTGGGGTACAGGGGTACATCCAATGGGGGGCGGACAGGTGGAGGGTCCCAGGTCGTCTGCCTATCGCCCGGCTTCCCGTGTGGAAGATTCCAGGTGGGGGGAAGGGATACCGAGTGACAGACAGGCATCTGGGGTAAACACAGTGACTTGGCATTTTCTCGGGGACAACAAACCGCGGGGAGAGATGGGAAGACCCGGGAGGGGTCGTTACAGAACCGGGGATACATGGAACAAACTTATACATAATACAAATGTGGTAAAACATATAAAAACACAACTCTACAATCATCATAAAAAGAGAACAGAATCCTGCACGTCTATGATGATGCAATTCTTGGCATTTCAGTGTCTGCATCTTCTAACTTACAGCGAGTACTTGGAAGAAGCTGCCAAAAAAAAAAAAATTACCTGTATTTTCTTATCAGAATTTGAATCTTTCCAAGATCTCATCTGCTGGACAGAGGTCTTGTCTGTCCACCACAAAATTGCCAACTCCACTAATTATTAATGAGCAAATATATTTTATTAACACAGTCTTATACAACTTATGGAAGGGCTACAAAGCACAGAAAAGAACAGCAGTGAAATATGATAATGGAGATTTTCTCAGCTTCTGATCATGACTAATAAACCCTGGAAAGGAGACATGCCTGCCTTTTGCACAGCTAAAAGCTTTGTTATGTTTTGGTGTTTGGTTCCATTACAAACATTACACTGTGAATGATTAATGAAGAAGGATCTAATTTAGTGGAAAAATAGTAATAAACGTCTCAGACACATATTTGCTCTGCAAAGCCCTGCAGGTAAAAACCCAAAGGGTGTTTTGCCAATCTGGACAGCTTTGGGTTTTTTTAATGAAGTGGCCATTCCTTGGTCTCCTATGAGTCATGCAATTATCCAGTGTTCATAACACTTGGATTACTTCCCAGCAGTTTATTATACTCCACTTTTGCTACACCAGGGAGAGAAGCACTTGTACCAGGTGAGACATTTCTATCCCAACTGCTCCAGCTGAGATCTAGGATGTGCGAGAAGCAGCATCTGAGCAGCATTTTTTCCTGGGAAAGAATTTTTGGGTCAAAGCCTTTGCTAGCAAAGATGTTTGAGGGAATGACAGGAGCATATTAAGTTGGGTTAAGAACACAGGGCTTCATGTCATGTTAAAGATAAGTGCCGAGGAACTGGGTAAAGAAAAGAGCAGCAAAATAGGACAACAGAATACAATATCAGAGAGACAATATCAGAGGGATGGGTGGGTGCTTCCTAATCTTGTTTCTATTTAATGCCTTGCCATGAGTGCTGTGGCAGCTCTGGACATCATGAGCTAAAATGAAGACATTAAGCCATTATAGAGTTTCCAAAGGAGGCCTTGAAGATGGTGAAGGGCCTGGAGGGGCCACCCAAGGAGAGGCTGAGGGCACTGGGCTGGGTCAACTGCAGCAGAGGAACTGAGGGCAGAGCTCCCTGGAACTGCAGTGGCAGCTCTGAGCTCTGCCCTGGGCCAAGGACAGCACCCAGAAAGTGTCTGGAGATGGGCCAGGGAAAGTCTGGAGCTGGGTCAGGGCAGGCTCAGGCTGCAGAGCAGGGAAAGGTTCTGCTTCCCCCAGAGGTGCTGGGCACTGCCCAGGCTGCCCAGGGAACGGGCACGGCTCCGAGGCTGCCACAGCTCCAGGAGCCTTTGGACACCAGGGATGGACAGGAGGGATTGCTGGGGTGTCTGGGCAGGGACAGGGGCTGTATCCATAATCCTTAGGGGTCTCTTCTTGCTCAGGATATTCCATGATTCTGTGATAACCAGACTCGTGGCCTTCTGCCTCTGTTGTTACAGTTTCTCATTTGCCTTCCACTGGGTATTCCAGAATTCTTTGGGAATAATGTACACATTGTGCTACAGATTAACCTCTCCACTGGGGAGATAACCACAGTTCCTTCCTCTTAAAAGGACATACAAATCCTCTCATAGAAAAGCTAAATGCAGTCTCAATCCAAGTCAAGGCAACATGGGGCACTTAAAAGTAAAATCAGGCTGCAGGCTTAAGGATGAAAATCTTTCAGAGAGCGTCAATCCAGCGATTACTGAGCTTCTGCAAAAACAATATGACATCATAGTACTTCTTACATAACTTTGGTATAATTAGGAATAAAGTATAAGCAAGTTGTGGAAAAAGAGGAAGGAAATTTCTAGTGAAGTCCTCCAACATTCTTACAAAATTACTTGGGTTTTGTTCCTGTAAGTGTGTAAAATGATGTTTCAAAAACTTTTGTTCTGTCTTATAGGAATTAAGCTATGAGGGGCATCTTAAAAAGTAATGCTACTGGTAAATAAGTCTGTTCATTTTGTTGAAATATAGCCAACAGAAGTAGCAGAAGATAATTAGCAAAGTATCTAATCAGTGGCATTGCTTTAGTGGGTGTCATTAAAACAACTGAACTGCCATGCAATGTTTCTGGACTGCCTTTATTGAGACTTTGTGGTAGCACAGCTTAAATGTCACTGCAGTAGTGACAGAGAGGAAAGTAGGGTTAATTACTGACCTCAGCTGGGCCATATAAACATTTCCTGCTGTCACAAAACCCTTCCACCTTCAGATACCCTCGGCAAATATGATAAGCACAGGAATTTATTTGTAGTAGCTGATATAAAATTACTTCTAATTTGCTAGCTCTAGTATAAGTTAAAAGCAAATAATACTGCAAATAAGCATTGATTATTAAAAATGGTCATTACAGGACACAGGGGAATTGGTTTACACTGACAGAGAGTAGTGTTAGATGGTATATTGGGAAGGAATTGTTCCGTGGGAGGGTAGAGTGGCCCTGGCACAAGGTGCCCAGAGAAGCTGCGGCTGCTCCTGGATCCCTGGCAGTGTCCAACTCCAGGTTGGACAGTGGGGCTTGGAGTAGCCTGGGATAGTGGAAGGTGCCCCTGTTCACAGGAGGGAATGGAGAAAAATGAGCTTTAAGGTTACTTTCAAAGCCCGGCCATTCTGTGATTCCGTGATTCCATAATAAATGACATCACAGCAGAAAGCTATTTTGGTAGCTACTCACACAATCTCACACTTTAACTACAAACTGCCCAAAACAAGCTGCTCTCTCCCAAACAACACTGCTGAAAGGTGGTGATTATTGGAAATGGGAGGCAGTGACTAATTGGATAGTAAATTCCAGAGCGCTGAAAAGAAAAGAATCAAGACACAGGAATAAATCTCATATCCTGCAGAAAGATTAGGTTACTTCCAGTAATTAAATAGAACAGAGAGGATTTGACTCTTGGAAGTTGCAGCTAAACCCTCTCTTGAACAGACTCTGTAAACTCTATAGAATGGAATTTATGAATCTTAGAAGGAAAAATGTCTGCTATGGATGTGTCAGGATTGAACATACATCTTCAGGGAGCCCAAGTATTCCAAACTGGATATCTCATATAATAAGAGATGAGGAGTAATCAAAAGAAATTTCAGGTAATCTAAGTATGAATGCATGGCAGAATCATCTTCTGACAGAAAGCCAAGGAAAATTACAGGAAAACTGACCACAGAAGAAATGTAAACAGAAAAAAGGTTATTAATGATTGGGAATTTGGGTATTTGGATGCCAAAAATAATGCTTCTCTTAAAAAGTAACTTTGGCCACAATTCCAACAAAGTAAAGGCAAAAACAAGAAATGAAAGCAAGTACATTTTAAAAATATAAAAACCATCGTTTTTAATATAAACAATAATTGGATAATTTCTGGCAGAAGACAATAAACCCAGAGAACAACCAAATCCTGAGTAAAAACATGAACACAGATTTTAGAAAAAGCACTGTATCAGAGTGAAGGACTCCAAAGTCAAATGCCATACTCTTCCTTCAGTAACCTGGAAATGCTTCCTCTGCAAATCCAGACATGAAAAGAGATTTATGATGACTCCACATGTGCATCTAAAGAGCTATTCTAAAATACAAATATTGCTTTCATTTTATTTCTTAACTTCAAAGAGATCATTGAGGAAAATAAAGTGGAGTGTAAAGCAAAGACAAAGGCTATGCCTCTGTCCTGAGGGATGGGAATGTATCTTCAAAAGGAGGGTGATGAGTTTGGGAATCTCAAGGAACCTCAAGACACCAAGAAAACCATTTGGAGTTTGCATAATTCAGCAAGCCCTGCTCCCAGCCCAAGCTGCCAGGCTGCTCAGCAGGACTGGAAGAAATGCCAGGATCCTTTGGACAAGGTGGCAATTTATTTTTTAATCTTTTAGTTCTCTTTTACCCAGGATTTCCCAAGGTACTTTAAGCTAATCTAACAACACCAAAGAAGACCAATTTTAAGTACTGGGCTCTTGGCAAGTTCATTTCAAAGAACAGAAGTAAAGCAGCAAATGCTATCAGAGCTCTGTTTGGTGAAGACCTCACCATCAAATGTCTCAAACATAAAAGGAATATTTTAGGGATGTAAATTTCTTAGCATGAAATGCTGTGGAATGATCAACCACTTTCCTCAGCAATTAATAGCAGCAGTAATCTACAGAATAATAAGCAACATGTACCAAGACTAAGTAACTTCTTACTGGACATGGGACACCTGATAAAACCCAATGGCCCTAGGTCTGCTTTCTCTCTGCTCTTGAGCTCTCTGGGCTTTGCTCGGGCTCCCAGGCCTCCTGCCTCCTGTTCCCCCTGGCACAGGGTGGAGGGGGGGTGGAATAAAATGTACTCTTGTGCTAAACAAAAAAGAGACTTATCTTGTATGTTTTCCCTGACGTCGGCTGTGGCTTTCCTGGACATGATTGACACTGCTGCCGCACACTGCTACAAATGGTGGAGAATGCGGGCAACCAGCCAAGTCAGGCCAACTGGCACCCCTGCAGATTGATACAACCTGCGGGACCCCCATCTTCCATGGAGGTAAAATCCTTATGGGGATGAGAATTCCCAGTAAGGGCATGTGAAAAAATGCATATTTTATGACTGGCTTTTCACAAATATTAAAATGAGTATTATATGTGTAATGTTAGAAAGTTGTGCTGTATTAATTCTCTTAAGTAGTGTGTGTTAAATATAGTATTAGGTTATAACATAATGTTAAAATAGACTATGTATGTGGGGTTTTTTTTAAAGGAATGAGATACTCACTTCGAGATAACAGTCCCAGAACACCTAAATCTTCCAGAGAAGAGAAATTTATGGTTCTCTTATCAGAAGAAGCTAATTTTCTTAGGCCTTGCTCAGACTCGAAGACACCATGGGGATTAAAAGAAGGAGTTGACATACTCCAGAGAGTGTCTTATTTTAAATAGAATGTATGCATAAACATGAAATATGCATGAATATGCAACAGTTTTTAAGGGTTATTCCTTTGTTCACAAAACATGCTTTTCGTGACTTAGTGTCTGTAATTCTTTGCTTTTTATTGTCTTGTAATTGTCCTAACTCTAAATTTTTATTACTCTAATCATATTACTATTTTTATAACAATTTTATTATTATTAAACTTTTAAAATTTTAAAAACCAAGTGATTGGCATTTTTCACAGGGTACCAGCTTACTGGGACCGAGAGATGAAACTAACATCTACTGTTATGAACGAGTTCATAGGTTAATACGGTTAGAGCTGTTAATACATTAAAAGTTGTAACAAGTTAATTATGTTAATTAAATAATTGTTAAACCCTTGTTGTACTCCCACTGTTAATTCCCTTAAATACACCTTGGTTGTACCCTTCACCTTACCTGTAACCTTGTTGCATCCATTGGGCATTGACTCCACTGCTCCCCAAAATGGTGATGGGATACATTCCCGAGAAATATCCAAATTAGGAAAACCTCAGGAAAATCCAACAAAAGACCCTAGAAACAACGAGACAACCTAAAATGAAGAACTAAGCAACTAGACCTACTGTCGGGAAGTCCCTCCACTCTACCAACACGATTCTTTCTCCTCTGCGTCACCAAAGTGGCGGTGTGCGTGACCCCTCAGGGCCCCACCCAGAGCTGATCACTTTAATAAAGGCATCCAAAAGGAGCTGGTCTCCTTGCCCATTTATTTCTACCATTGAAACGAACAGAGCTTATGCCTTTATTAATGTTCAGCTCTTTATTAAAAGGTCAGCTGGGCAGGGGGCCCGACACAGAGCTCGCCCCCACTGTTATAACTTTTCCAGGTGGCCGAAGGGTGAGGACGCATGCACAATGTGGTGCTGAAATCCTGAGCAGCAGCTATCTCCTCTCCTTTCCTCGCGGTAACACCAGGAAGATTTGCCTCTTTGTTCCTGCTTTCCACAGCCCACTCCAGTCTAGTGTTCCATAGGTTATGGTGACAAGTCAAACGTCGATCGGAGGACGTGTTTTCCTCTTCCTCAGCCAGCATACCGTACCTGTCCAGCCCCCTCTCCTGTGTTTAGTACTCCATTTAGGGGTGTCTTTATCCCCCAAAACATGCTCCCATGGTTCCATGAGTTTCCCTATTTGCATCTTATTCCTAGAATGGCAGCGTGGGTGGGGGGGTAGGTGATCTCCAGGTGGTTTAGAGAAAAGCAAACAGAGCAATTAGTTTCTTAGCATTTCAATATCGGTACTTAATAGAACTAGCAACTGTTCCAGTGTTGCCATGGGAACCAGGAAGGCCCCGTCTGCCCAGTGACTTCGGGGGCACTGGGAATTTTGTTCATTTCACCATCAGTAAGCGACACATTTATGAACGACTTTTTCATTGGAGGGAGTTTTTACCTGCAAAAAAGACCGTTCCATGGACTCTTGCCAACTTTCCTGACATGTCTGCTGCAGCTTATAGATGGTAAAGCCCTGGACAGTACTTCAAGATGGTTATGGACAATTGCACGCAGCATGTTTATGCCCTACATCTGTGGTTTGCCCTCCTGTGAACCCCATGTTTTTCAGTTTCTGTGAAGCTGCCTGTACCTTTCCTTACCCTTCGTTCCTAAGAGCGCAGCAAGTATGAAAACTGCCAGGATGCCTCGGAGTTGCTACCATCTTCTCCGTCACTTTCTGCCCCTCTGCCACCCCATCCCTCCTTTCCCTGAAGGAAGACAAGGTCAGAAACTGCCCAGAGCTGGTACGGGAGTGCTACTGTCCTCTCGCTGCCCTGTGTCCTCTTTCACCCCCACCTCTTTCCATATCTCCCGTTCCCTGCCAGGGAAGGCACTGGCCATGCCATCCCAGGCACTCTGTCTCAAAATGGTGCGGCCATGCGGTTTTGAGATCCCCTCTTTCTCACTGAATCCTTCTTTCTCGGTCCCATGCCTGCCATCCCCCCCACCTACCTTCCCCCTTCCTGCCGCACGGCTGCAGCTGGCTCCGCCCCGGCCCGCCAGGCTGTGTGAGGCGAGGTGGGGCTGGTGAGCCCTGAGAGGGCCAGCCCCGCTGTGCCTGCAGGAGATGCAGGGCAGTCTCGAAAAGGGCAGAGCCCTGTCATGTGCTGCAAGCTGTCACACTGTTTCTTTCTCCCTCTCTTGCTTCACAGTCATCATCATCAGAATCCAACAGAGAAACACCGACAACACCAGTACAAAAGCCGAGATCAAGCACTAAGGACTGTGCCCCTCATGAAAGAGGAGACCAAGAACAGCACCCCTTTTGGTGAGAAGATCAAAAGCCAAAGGAGAATGAACTATTAACCCCCTTAGCAAAAATGTATTCATTTAATTCAGTATCATCATTTCTGTTATTTTATCCCCTGTAATTAAGTCTCAAATGCTTTTCTGTTACTGTTAATTCAGCTTAATAATGCTCATTCTGTTTTTGTAAACCATTAAATCATATTCCCGAGAATCCTCTTGTTTTAACCAATTTATAAACGGAGAAATTGTGGAGCCTTCCCGTTCTGAGGAGGCTGTAATCTGATATTAAGACTCCTCCCATGGGACACCTGATAAAATCCCACAGCCCTGGGTCTGCTTTCTCTCTGCTCTTGAGCTCCCTGGGCCTTGCTCAGGCTCCTGGGCCTCTTGCCCCCTACTCCCCCCGCACAGGGTGGAGTGGGGGGGAAAAAAATGGACTCTTGTGCTAAACAACAAAGAGACTTGTTTGTTTTCCATGCCGTTGGTTGTGGCTTCTCTGGACACGATCAACACTGCTGCCAAATGCTGCTACACTGGACTTCATTATCACAGTATCTCATCAGGTCAGAGCTACAGAAAATGGACTTGCTATGAGTGGAGTGTTTGAGGAACAAGTAAAATTAGGAATGTTTAAACTACATATAGTAGAAAAACCCAAGACAAACCACCCCCCAAAAAAAAAAAAAAAAAAAAAAAAGAAAACCTCCAAAACAACCAAAGAAAACAAAACAAAGCAAAGAGGCAAGCAAGAAAACAAACAAGCAAAAAACAACAAAAAGCCCCATATTTAAATTAATTCTCCATTCACCACAGGTGCCCTGAACACTTTCCATACCTTAAATACTCTAAAATGTTGCACACTACAATTTTTTTAGTTGTACTTTTTAGTGATTCATTTCTTCTCAGGTATCCTCTGGCACTTGTACACATTCCAGTTCTACGGGATCAGTGACTGATATGCCTGCAAATTTGGTCTGCATAAGAATTTATGCACAGCTTCAGCAACAATTGATAAAATACTATAATTCTTGCATATAATATTTTAATGCCACTGTTACTTACAACTGAGAATGTCAGATAAATTACTCAGCAGGTGAAGCATTTACCCAGGGACTGATAATAGAGCAGCTTGCAATCAGAAGATTATAATTAATTGGCCATTGAAAAAACTCTGTGAAACTGGGCTGGTACCAACTGCACTGTGCAGGTGATGAATGACAGCTACCAATCACCCAGCCTATTCCAGAGTCAGGAAGAAAGGAAGAAATTCCATTTGCAACAGATTCATTTCCAATTTCTGTCAAAATCTGGCTCTCTGCAACCCCGATTCTGGTCCAGCCGGAGGGAGTGTGGCAAAAATAGAGAGATGAGAACAATAGAATTGCCCGAAAAATTAAGAACTTTAATAGGAAAGAACAAACACAGAAACCACACAATCTGAGGGGCAAGATGCAAAGACAAGGGGCGTGGCAAATGTAACAATATATAGGGGCATTCTGAGGGCAGGGGTTCAATCACAAAGGCAAATTTGGAACATGACCATATATGTGAAAGGTCCCAAAACAACTGAGAACAAGAACCAGAAACCTGACCTATTACAGAATTAATTTCATTTACATACATACCATTAACATACCAACTCCCATGACCACACTTCTTGCCATGACCTGACCATGTATCTCTCTTTCAGCATCCCACTTCCCATGGTCTCAGGCTGATGCCTCCTGTATATGCCACTTAGGCTAAACCACTGCTCATCCCAACCAGTTGTGTTCCCACAAATGTTAACTCTTTAAAAACAAATCAAATTGATTTAATAGAGGAGCATTAATTATTCATTGGGATAAAGGTTTGTGAACTGCCACAAAGAGCCCCAGTGGGTTTGGGAGGAGGAGGAATGACAAATGGCTGGAAAGATATAAAAGTACAGAGCACACTATAATACAGCAATATTAATTAATAATTCAGATATTATTTATGTTTAATAGGTTATAAAGCCATTTGGAGTTAATAAACTGACTGACCTTCAACTTTGCATTGCAGTAGGCACAAGATATATTGCTTCTTAAAGAGGGAATGCTCCAACATTGCCTTGGAAATGGAACATGTTATTTAGTAACAGTGATTCAGCTCATTGCACATTATCCCCAACATGAGAACGTGGATAATTAAATGACTATTAAAGCCTGTGTATTGCAATCCACTGTAAAAGAAGTCAATATTTGTTTTTCCCTGAGATCACCTCAGAGAAACTGGGGTTTTCCTGAGCAGGTCTTGCAGTATTAGCTGGTATTGCATTTCAGTCTTAAAATCTGCTGTCAGTACAGTTGGGAGAACCATGGCACCTACAAGATTTCACCAAGAATATGTGGAGACCCATCTGTGTGTAAGTGCATGCAGATGTAATCTGCATCTCTGAAAGTGAGAAATTCTAAGCCCTTAAAGGGAAAGGGCTGCAAATCCTAAATTTGCACAAGCAAAAACTCCCAAGAAGGTGTTTTTGGCAGTGATTCTGCAAAGCCTGTGCTGAAGTCCTTTGAATCCACAGGCCCTCTGTAGAGTGGCCTCTCAAATCTGGGCTCTAAACTCTCCTTTTTCTGTTGTTCTGATTTGTAATAGAGTCAAAGTTAGCCCCACCAGCTGTGAAATCAGAGGTTTTGTTGGTAGATTGCTGGTCTGGTTGAAAATTATTCTCCAAGGAAAACACCATGCTTCACTCCATATTGAAGCATCTCTCAAGAGGCTGCTCCTGGAGTGAGGGGGTTGTCCCTTGTCAATAGGTCCCTGCCTTCACTAGTGACCCAGATTGTATAAAAACACATCTGGGAGCATTAGTCGGTGCTTAAAGGAAGCATAATAGTACCAAACATTATTAATTAACCCTTTAAGCAAGACTGTGTGGTTGAAAGCATCCATGTGCACTCTGCCTTGGTGTTGCAATTCTGCTAAACCAATTCCTGTGATCATTTAAAATATTAATTTATGGGTGTCCCTTTGCACTGCAAAACTGAATCTCAGAAGAATGTTTTATCCCGTCGTGCAGATTGGTATTTTCAGCTCAACATATAGACTCCCTGAATTGTAAAATGCTAACCAGACCACATAAACACGGCAGACATTATACTCTATTCTATATGCGCTCTTCTGTCTCAGTGGGCTCTGCAGTATCTTGATACATAATAATCTATTTTAAAACACATTGACTTATTTCTCTTATCCCATACACACTCCTGAGTCTATTACTCTAAATTATATACCAGTTTAATGTGTATATTTCTTACTTTTCTACCGTTGAATTTATTTCAATTAAGAATGTGAAGCTCAATGAGACACAAGACATTAATCCACATTAAATAAACATGCAAGAAATTAAAGATTTATTACTAACCAACTAGATTTACAGTTAAGGAATCACCACAGTCTTGTCATCCATAGACTGTGTTTCCTTGAAATACTAAATTATCTGGTTAATTATAAAAACAAGCAAAAATAATTAATGCTCCAGCAAAATTTCTAACATGCTGTTCAGAACAAAGTTAATCTATAGAGAGATATTATTGACTCCTATTTTTCTATTTTTTAACAAAGATTTTGCATATTTGCAAAATACAAGAGTAAGTTTATGATGAAGAAAATCCAGTGTGTGTAGTGTGGAGTGAATGGGATTCCTCAGCTCCTGTGGAATCAGTCCCATTTGCTGTTAACTTTGTCAGAGAGTACTGCCAGAATGTGAATGATGAATATTTTGCAAAAAAAATTAGTTTTTCTCTCTTGCCATTTGTTAAGAAATATAAGTGGTTTCTATTAATTTCTAGGAGAATGTACAGGTTATGTTTCAGCAAAAATGTTGATTGCTGATCAAAATGTTGATTGCTAACAAATTGATTATTATCAGAGCTAAAATATGTAGGACAGGCACTGTATCTTGGCTAGACCTAGATAATTTTCATCTGTTAATCATACAGTCTTATTTACACAGGAAGGTTTTATATCTCTCTATATAGATATAGATGTTTACGCAATAATTATGTTATTAAAATGTTAAGCAGGAGCAACACACAATGATGCAAATGTATACTCATAACAGAACAGAGATTGTGTCCACTGAACATGCAATTCCCATGATCCACAAATAAGGGATACCCAAATCCTTAGATTTATTGAGGGTCAGAATGCCAGACTCAAAATTAGCATGTCAGACCTGAAGCCATCCATTTCCTTTCACAAAGTACATCACCCTGCACTTCTACAGCTCATTCTGGAGGATGCAGCTTGGGGAAGAGGCTCAAGGTGTTAGTTAAGGTCAATGACAATGAATTGTCAGCCAGAGCTCAAGAGTGGGAAAAGAGCAGGAATATTGAAAGATGACAAGGAAAGTCCTTCAGAGGCTTTCAGAGTGGGCTCTGCAGAGATGCTCTACATCCCTTTGGTCACCCTTAGACATCCAGCAAATTTTCTTTACAACATAGCTTCTGTTTTGCTGCTGTTATGAAGGGAGATAAGACTGATTTTTTTTTTTTTTCATTATAGAGAACATTTTTTTAGTTCTTCTACAACTAGTGACAAGTAGGAATTTTTTCTTTGTGTTCTAAAAATTTAATTTATTGGCTTACAGGAAAGCCAGTGGGTTTGTTTCTTCTTCCATGTTTTCCTAGAAATCATAGAAACTACCAAAAATTACTCCTCCACTATGGTTTCTTTCTTCAGGCCCAGAACTCAACTCACTCTTGGTTCGTGCAGAAGAGGCATCAGAATAAAGAGTTTAACTCACAATTGCCAGCAGGAATGGGCTGAGCAGGTTAGAGCAGCAATTAAACTGTCATTGTCACATGTCCAGATTCACACCAAGGTATCAGAGATCCTTTACATCTCAGAGGAACAGCCCCTCAAAACTGTGTATTTCTGTGTTTCAGCATTATCATTCACTGTCTTTAAAAATCCTTTAGCTCAGTCCTGTCCCTGACTGGGTGAGTTACAGGCACATGCTTAGGAAGGAGCAGAAATAATTTTAAACTGTTTGCCTCCCTTATTTATTTGATTAATTAGCTCCTGGTGGTGACTGGGGTTTTACGCTTCCCAACTCTTAATGCCATCTCAAGGATTTCTGGTCTTTAAGTGCATTTTTGGCAGAAATGTTGTTTCCACAGGACAATTCTTTTTTCCCAGTGTGAAAAATTTACACCAGCTGTCCAGTTAGGCCATTTTCCAAGCTTATATATGAATATTTGTGAGGTAATGTCCATTTGCTTAATTGAAAATCACCAGAAAGAATAAATACAAAGTATTTAGGTAATTCTTGAGAAAATCCAATTTTCATTGCCATCTATACATGAGAGTACACAAAAAAAATCAGAGTGGTTCTGAAATTAATAATTCAAAACACAATCCATAGCTCCAAAAGTATGTCTTAGCAGCATTTATACATATATTTCATATTTGTTCCCTCCCCTTCAGAGTTAATGCTTGCACAGTTTGCCTGTTTATTATTTACAAATTCAGTTACTGGCTGGCTGAGGATTTTGGAGAGTAGCAAACCCCTCTAGAACTTTCTTTGTCCTCTTTTCCAGCAGCTTTATCAATACAATTACTTTTGTTTTGTATGAAAACCTGTGTGAGGGCAGGGGAATCCTATAACTGATGTTAAAGCAGACACTATTCCTGGCTACACACACACAGAAAGCACTGAGAGCTCCTGCTTCCCATCCTCTCCTCTCCCTGCTGTCCCCAGCACACCCTTGGCCCAATGGTGAACTTCCTTCCTCAGAAGATGAAAGGTAGCAGGAGATAAATGCCAGCTCAGAGATCCCTTATGGATCAGTCTGCAAATAGAGAAAGTGGTTGCCAAGGATCCACCCAAGAGTGCAAGGTGCATTTTCCTGTTAATGTCTGAGCAAAGCTGTAGAGCCTCAACTCGCCCAGAGATTCCCTTGGGATGGACACAGTGCAGAGCAGAGCCTTAAAAGTCCTCTTAAGGTTACATATGAGCTTCCCAAAAGCTCAGTGAGCAGCAGGAACTTTAACAAGCCCCCGTCACAGCTCTCAAAGGTTTTGAGAGCACTGTCTGAGATGTGTTTAAGACATAATGATTTACAACATATCAATCACTAGTGGAGTCACACTACATGCCTCCTACTGTTCCTGTCAAAAAGGTTTCTTTTAAGATACTTAGATTGAGATTGGGAATAAATTTTACACCTAAAAGAGCTCAAAGAGATGCTATCAATAAAACATATTGGTTTGGTAAATGCTGATTTGACCTTTGGAGGTCTATATAGTGTTCTGTGTCCTTGATTTAGTTACAGTCTTATTCAACTCTTTTCTCCTAATAATATTATTTTACATGTGCTTAGCAAGCACTGTTTGGCTCCCTCTTCCTAAATTTTAATGGGAATTACCCTAAGTTTGTACATTATCATATCAGTTTTCAACTCCTTAACTGAGGAAACACCATTTATGTCCTCCAACACCTGCCTTCCACCTTGCTTCTGAGTAAGAGTTTGGAGTAAACAAAAAGATTGTTTATGAACACAAATGTTTCAGAGGTCAACAAAAGCATAACAAAATCCAGGATGGTATTTCTGACAAATTTGATCATAGTCTTGTAAGCTTTATATACCAAAATTTGCTCACATGAGCATTCAGGTGCAATTTCCAGAACCTGCACCTGAATATGTTTGTGTGCAGGTATAGGCTTGTAAAAAAGTGCCTAACTTGCTACTTAGTGATAGTTTAGCAACAACTCCTTGCTATCACACTAAAATTGGAATAACCAGATAGTTTTCAGAAGTACCCAGCATTTAATCTGGCTTTGAAAGCAAAACCAAAAGAGTATTGTGACATTTCCATTAATTAAGACATACAGTCCTATTTTGAAGTCCATTGATGTCAACTCTCATTCAACAGGTATTTTATTATGGCCAAAGCCAGCATCCAGTCTTGCTCACTGAATTTCCTTTTTCTTCCATTCCATTCTTCCATTCAAATCATTCTGTTAAGAATTGTGCAGTTGTTTGGAAAAAAGCTTGCAAGCTTTTAAATTAGTTCCTTTGGAGTTGTTGCAATTTTACTGCATCAAGCAGATTACACTAAATGCTGCATTAACGTAGCATTGGCCAGAGGGATTGTTGTCCACAGGAGAGGTTAACAATGTCCTGGGCAGCAGGAATGACTGGTGAAACAGTGAGAAACATCATCTCACAGCTACCTACAAGCACTGCACTGCTAATTATTAAGAATTTGATTTTGCATTGATGGCTCTTGTCCAACCTGCAGAGCTGCCCCAGCCCTGGGCCCAGCACAGCCAGGACCTGGAACTGCTGCAGAGAGCCCCGAGGAGGCACCAGGATGAGCAGACAGATGGAGCAGCTCTACTGGGAGGAAAGGCTGGGAGAGCTGGGATTGTTCACCTGGAGAGGAGAAGCTTTGGGGTGAGCTCAGGGTGGCCTTGCAGGGCCTGAAGGAGCTGCAGGAAAGATGGAGAGAGACAATTGACAAGGGCTGGAGGGACAGGACACAGGGAATGGCTCCCACTGCCAGAGGGCAGGGATGGACGGGATATTGGGAATTAGGAATTGTTCCCTGGCAGGGTGGGCAGGCCCTGGCACAGGTGCCCAGAGCATCTGTGGCTGCCCCTGGATCCCTGGCAGTGCCCAAAGCCAGGCTGGACACTGGGGTTCGGAGCAGCCTGGGACAGTAGAAGGCATCCCTGCCCATGACAGCGGTGGCACTGGGTGGGCTTTAAGGTTCTCAACCAACCTGTTCAGGTTAATTTTACAGCAGTTTAAATGTTGCTTTTTACCTGCTGAAATACTGGATTGATTTTCATTATCTGGCATTATTTATGTCTCTGTCTTTCTTTTGTTCTTCCTTTCTGTATTGGAAGATTCCTGAAATTTCACCTTTTAACCAGGCATAGAAGTGGAGGTCCAAGAAAACCATTTCTTCAGCTCATCCCACAGATCCAATGGCACTTCTGTCTTTTCTTTTGATTTTCTAGAATGTTTGAAATGTATTTGCTCTTTGTGGGGACACCAAATTCTGCAAAGTAATGACACATCACCAGAATTTCTAAAATTTTCCATATTTTCAAATAAAGTATCTAACACTATAAATGGATCACAATAATTCATATATTTTACCATCTTCATGAAAATTTACATTAAAAAATTAAATTGAAGGTATATTAAAATATTTTCCACATCTTAAGAAGTAACCAACATTTAGCACTTCAAACACAAAGCAATTTTAAAACATTATTCTGCTTCTTAGCAAATAACTGTAAAAATTATTTCCAACAATGAAAAATTACCTACTGTGAAATATTAACAAAGAATTTAATACTGTAACCCATTAAAATACATTAAAAAGTTCCCACTAACTTCATCTGCGTTTGGGTTTTGTCCTTTGCTAATAAAGCTTTAGGAGAAGGTTGTTGCATCAAATAGAAATTATTATCTTATTAGTTTTATCACTTTGTATTTCTCAAATGAAGTCAAAATTCTTAGTGGTCAAGGGAAATGGAAAGCTGATGGGGTTAGCTGTTAACTCCCACCCTGCCTGGGCAGTATCATACAATGAAAACATAGATCAAACTTTATTTTCCCAGCAGGTTCATATACAGAAGTCTATAAAGGGCAGAGAGTCAGACATTTACAAAAAGATCCTTCTAACAAACTGCTTAAATGGCTCTTCTGATATTTGAAATTTGTAAACTACTAAATGCCAATTTGAATTTTGCAGATGCAGAATCTTGCCCTAAGAAAATTATTCATTTAAAAACTGTACCACTGTATTTTCATGCTGTAGAATATGTGCTTATAAAATTCCTTTGCTACTTCAAAATCTTCGGCTGGTTTAATCTCTGCTGTGCTTATGTGCACCACCACAAATTCTGAGCCATTCCAGGCTTACAGCAGAACCTCTGAATATTAAAAGTTAATATATTTGGGTTCTACTAACACCACAAGGGCTCACAGTGTAAGAAATTATGCTATTAAGAGGAAGGCCAGGCTCTTAGCCATGTATAACCAGGCTAAATCCAGTAGTGTGCTGCTGTCACCATCTATTGGTTGGCTCTGGGGGTGTCAAAACCAAACAATTTGCAAAACAGAGCTAAAGTTAATTAGCAAAACTAACAAATGCAACAGAAGAATTAATAAGAAATACTGAGTTAAGACTCTCAAATTCAAGTAATGAATCGAGAGTGATTTAAAAGTCCACTTAAGGGTATGCACAGGAATGAGCAAGAAATGTGTTCAGCTCTTTGTGCTTATCAGGAGGGAGATTATTGCACAAGAGCTGAAACATCTGAGAGAGAAATGGATCCTTAATCTGGTAACATAAATAAACTAATTTCTGACAATCCATTTCAAGGACTTAATCTAAATTGCCAAGTAATTAGCCTTGTTTACTGAGGCTTGCCCTATTAACTTTATCTGGTATTTTAAGAAGGCAAAATATTTCCAGTATCACAGAATACATAATCACAATAAATACATTTACCCCCTCACTCTGAGCTGCTGTATGATGCTGAAGCTAAAATAGAGAAAAGAATTAGATGTGTGTCAAGATGAAAACATTGGCAGGGAAGACCAAGAAGTCTGTGGTCCAATTCAAGCAAGCAGGATTTTGTAGGCATCAGCAGCATCCAGTATGGCCAGGACACTGGGACAACCTGGGCAGGATTTGCCTGTGCAGAATGGATGGATGTGGGATGCTGTTTGCACTGTCTGCATCTTGCAGCCTGGCAAATACTGAGCAGCCAGCTCTTAAGGAGTGCAGGTTACTCTTTATATATGTGACAGGAAATACTGAACTTGGCAGGGAATTCATTAGGGTGGTTTCCAAGCTTAAAAGGGTTTTCTGGGACTGTTTCTGACCCCATTCAATTCAATTATTTGTAGCATGGCTTCCTTCCAGGAGTTTCAACATGCCATTCATTCAGGGAAATTAATTTTAAGTCAATGGTAGTTTTGCTTGCATAAGAAGTATGAGCTTGGGAAGTCTGCTTGTGTGCAATCTACTTTAAAACTACTTTCTAATAGTCCACGTGCATAGTGCACACACAGGAGGGGTGATATTTTGTGAGAACTGTGAGTCTGGGTTCCCAGTGAGAGAGTTGCTTTGTGTTTTGTTGGGATTTTTCTTCCTTATACAATTCAGAATGATATTAATGGGAAATTGTACAGTTTTCATGTTACCTTTTCAAAATTAATTTGCTACAAAAATATTTATACAAACACTGTTAAACTGTATTTTTAAATTATCAGATACAGGCAAGAATTAATAGTCGTGTCAATTACCATTGTATAAAGAATCTAATATTTTCTGGTTATTGCAGTTTGCTTTGACTTAGAATTTATAAAGAGCTTTCTGTCTCTAAAGGACATAAAATCAGAGAACACCTGAATGAGCAAGAAAGCAGCATGGGAGAGGTAAGTGAGATTTCAAGAGAACACAAGGCATCATTGCCAACACAGTTTATGGGGCTTCTTTCCATTCATTCCGGAATCTCCTGCTGAATTAGGGTCTAACTGCACACAGAACACCAGGATAACAAAGGGCAGGAAACTCTGTCACACTGACTTGTTCCTGAACACCCAAGGAATGAAAATAATTCTAAATAAAGAACCAGACCAGGATGAGCTTAGTGAGCTGTAACTAGGATCATTCATGGGAGAAGCAGATTCTTTGTGTGAAGAGGTTGTCGGACTCTGGCCCAAACTGTTCAGCCCCTCTTCCTTCCCAAAAGGTGAGACCTATTGCTTCCCACTCCCACCGAGCTCTTGGAAACACCACTGCCTCAGGAGCAGGGGTCCGGCCAGGGGAGGGGTCTGCAATCCCACCCAAACAATGAACCAAAGTCTGCCTGCTCACAGATCATTCCTGAGCAGCAAACAGGGCTGGATTTGTTGTGGAGGAGCATTCACTTGGAATCACTCACTCTGCTTGCCACTTGAAACAAACCTTCTCTTTGTGTAATTGTAATGCTCCCTAATTACTTAGGACTGACTAATTATTTAAGTGTTAATAGTATATATAGTCAATCTGCCTGCCTTTGGTGTCACACATTTAATGTACTGCACTTCTCCATTTCCCTTAAATGATGCTAGTTTGCTCAGACATGTCTTCTTAGATACCTTTTAAACCAGTCCTGACATTTTAATGGGATATAATTATGATAACAAGAAACCCATTATAGAGATGAGATTGAGGTCATATTAGGAAAATATTTCCCCCATTAGTTATTGTACGCACTGAAGTCTGTTGTTTGAAAGAGACAAAGATTTCTACAAACTAAAATAAATATAAAATATTTATGCAAGTAAAACTAAATAAATCTAGTGTTGGAAGCATTTTTGTCTGAAATTCAGATTTGAGGCAAAACACTTAATATGTATATTCACAGTGACTTTGAGAAATTCCTAATGCAGTTCTGCAGGTATTCAGTTCTGAGAGTAAAAATGGAGGAGCTCTGAATTCCCCTTTTAATCTGTCCTGGGTTCTATTTTGTACATCTGTCAAAGCATATAACATTTCTTATGTAATGCAGGCCTGTAGAAAGCTGTTTTTATTTCCAGCTGGCGCATTTCTGCACTCAAATGCTCAGCCATAATTTAGTTATTTGTTCCCTACATATGGATTGTTTACTTTACAAACTTGCACAGAAAATGCAACTGTACACTAAACCATTAGGATTCTGTTGGAAAGATTTGTGTTTTTTGTTGGAGGAAGTTCACACTAAAATCAAGATCTTAATACCCCTTTGAGGCTTCTGAAGTCCCATGGCAACTGTTGAAAAGATTTATTTCTTCAGCATATGTAAATTGGATATTTTAAAGTCAATATGATTTAAAGCTAACATCTCTTCAATAACACAGACAAGACAAAGGTTTTATTAAATGAAATAACAGAGGAAATTGTAGTTCCACATTTCAATGTAATATGGTCAAGAAAATGGAAAATAATATTTAGTGAAATTAAAAGTGCAGGCTTGAAATTTACATCACTCTTAATCTATATCTTTGCTTTTCACTTATTTTATCTGACATGCCCCAATCCTTCCAGGAGAATTACCCATGAGATCTATTTGCTATAGGGATATTATCAAGATCACACTGGGGGTTACACACTGATTTAGTCAACAACCTTTTTGCTGTATTAATTAGGCAGAGATAATAGCAAATTTTAAAAGAATAGTTAAAGTTTGTATCTCATGCAGATCCTTACCTATGCTTATAATTAAGTGACATTTTTATATTCATAAACCCTTAGTGTTACTTGAAAAGTCTCAGAAAGGAAAAAAAAATACAGTTTTCATAAAGTTTTAGTCTGAAAAATAGACTTGGCTTCAAATTATTTCTGTTTCAAAAGTGAGTCCACTTAATATTTACTGCGATATCTAATTTAAATTGGCACTACATTGGGGCCTAATGAGGCATTCCTGTTTGTCAGAGGTGATCTATGACCTGTGCCGGGTTATTTGTGCCATAAAATTCTGTCATCAAGTACATTCATACTTAATTGGAGTTTGAAATACTGCATTACAGGATAAAGTGTTTTAGCTTTCCAATTTGAAAAATCTAGGGAAGAGGAGGGGAAAGAAATGCAAAATTTGTTTACAGCTATATCAGCATTAAGTAATAATTTTCAAACGAGATGGAAACATTGACAGTGCAACCACTACAAATTTCAGAGAAAGAAGTTCCATTCTTGTAGTCTTTTAGACTCTAAGACGTACCAACACAAAGCACTGGATCAGAAGGTTTAAAAACTCAAATTTATGCCTTTTTAACCCTCCTAGAACATTTTTACATCTCCCTTCTATCAGTAGACATGTGAAATTTCAATGAAATGGAAAAAAATTGTATATAAAGGCTCCTCTTTATAGACTCCCCATCATCCACTAAGATATTAAACTACGGATCTCAGCACCAAATCTATTGATACAAACCTGTAATTCTGGAGCAGCTTTAAAACACATGGCCTTCAGTATTTAATTCATAAGAACAATATTTATATTTACTTTTAGCATAGGTTTTATTTAAGAAGCATGAAGTGGAACCAGGTGCAGAACACTAAAATTAAAAAAAAACAAAAACAAAAACAAAAACAAACAAACAAACAAAAAAACCAAACAAAAACCAAACCTCTCAGGATGAACTAGAGCTTGTTCACAAAAACGGACTCTGCTTCAAGCATGAAGTGTCCTTTTTGATGCACATGAACTGCCCTTGTCCAGGAATGATCACATAAATAATGGAAAACATGGCTTAGAGTAACTTAAATCTATCTATCCTGCCTTCTCAAGAATCAAATCAGGCCACTTGAATTCTTTGGATCATCCTATTGCCTTCTGAGCACACCCAGTGGCAGGGCTTGTATTCTGAGAATGCTTCAGTGTGTGGTATTAATTCAGATATCCATTTACCCCATTATTTTCGCCCTTTGTATTGGACAAAATAGGTACCACTTGTTCAGATTTATCTTTTTTTCATCAGTTACTGACAAATCACAGGGGGAATTTATCTTTCCCTCTGTTGAAACAGAAGAAAATAACTATTTTGGGGTTTTTTTTTAATTATTTTTTTCATTTTATTGCTGCTTGTAATTCCCGCATAGATTTGGATTACCTACAATGAAACAAGTCCATTCTGTCTCTTAACATTCTTGCTTCCCATGGCCAAAAGAACAATTCCAGATTAATTGCACCAGCTCACATTTCAAAATAATGTTTCTGCCTTGAATGGCACAGGAGGAGAGATTGCTTAGAACAGTGGGAGAAATCAAATAAATTGGTTAATTGTTCCTAATATAGAAGGGGATAGACTTGGCTCACCAGTTCTTCACAAAGTGCACTGTCCTTATATAATGAATTTTTTTACCCATTGTTTATATTGATCCCTTGGCCATTTCACTGTCTGACTACAAATACTTCTTTCCCAGAGCCACAACTCTTAAATATTTTATAGAACAAGAAGAGTTGTCCTGTTAAGTTTGTTCAGCCACCTACTGGCAGAATTCTGCTCTACTCTGCAGATCAAAGGGAAAACAAGAGTAAATCCCAGAATCACTGACACTGGAAAAGCCCTCCCAGCCCATGGAGTCCCAGCCGTACCCAATGCCCACACTGTCCCCAGCCCAAGGGCATTGAGTGCCACCTCCAGCCCTTCCAGGGACACCTCCAGGGATGGGGACACCAAACCTCCCTGGGCAGCCCCTACTGAGGTCTGAACATCCTTTCCATGGGGAAATCCCTGCTGGTGTCCACCTGAGCCTCTCCTGGCACAGCCTGAGGCCGTTTCCTCTCCTCCTGTCCTTGTTCCCTGGGAGCAGAGCCCAAACCCCCTCCCCCTGCTGTCCCCTCCTGTCAAGGAGTTGTGCAAAGCCACAAGGTCCCCCCTGAGCCTCCTTTTCTCCAGGCTGAGGCCCTTTCCCACCTCCCTCAGCTGCTCCTGGGGCTCCAGCCCCTTCCCCAGCTCTGTTCCCTTCCCTGGATATGCTCCAGCCCCTCAAGGTCTCTCTGGCCATGGGGAGACCAGAACTGGACACAGCCCTTAAGGGGCCTCAGCAGACCCAGCAAAGGGAGCCCTGGTCCATTGGGCCACGCCATGGCTTGGGCAAGCCAGGGTGCCCTTGGCCTTCTTGCCATCTGGCCACATGCTGGCCTCTCAGGTCCAGCCCCTGTCACCAGCACCCCCCGACCTTTCCCACCAGCAGCTTTTCAGCCCCTCTGCCCCAGCGTGGAGCACTCATGGAGTTGTTGTGACCCCAGGGCAGGACCTGGCAGATGTCCCTGCCGTCCCTCATACCATTGGCATCATCCCATGGATCCAGCCTGTTCAGATTCCTCTGCAGAGCCTTCCTGCTCTCCAGCAGGTCCACAATCCTGCCCAAATACTTCAGGAATGTTTCAGAATGCCAAGCCAAGGCTGTCTTTTCAGTTTCTCTTTTGCAACTTCACTTCCTCGCCATCACCCATGTCTAGGAATAACTGGCTGATATCCCACACCTGCCATCCAGAGAGGAATGAGTAGGACATGAAGGATTATCATTAAGTTCTCACCATAAAGTCAATAGCCTAAGCCTTGAGCAAGGTCAGAGTTGTTGCTGGTAGATTTATGATTTAATCCAGATGAAATAATAGTTTTCTGAGGCTGAGAGAAATTATGGAACATCATTAAAGCTGCCATCATGGACAAATTTTGCAATGAAAGCTGAGTGCTTGATGGATGACGCCGTGTGCTTAAGTGCAGTGTCTGATTTAGAGTTCAAACCTTTTGTAGTACACTCCATGAAGATAAAATATTTAATGACACGGTGTTTTGGGGTCTATATTTTTGACAATATGTTTCATGCCTCATTTGACGCCAAAGTAATGAGATTTTAGTCCGTGTTCAAAAGCTGACTTCCCATTTTTCATGGCAAAACCCTAAATGGGTTATTTTTCTACAGTAGTGTACTGCTAGTTCATTGAAACCCTGAAGTATGTATGGACCTTGAGGCAGACAAAGCGTAAAACATTGACTTCACAACACAGAGAAAGACAAGAAGCAAAAACTCTGATCAATGATTGAAGATGCCCATTGGTTCCAAGGATATGGTGTCTCATTTATAGTTTTTCCAAAATATCAAGGTGGACTGATACACTGATAGAAATCTTACCAGAAAACAACTTCTTGCATATCCAGGTATAAAAATATAGATCATGGAACATTTGTTAAGTGTTAGATTATTTTTCTCTCCCAAATCTAGTTCTGCTTTTCCTTAGACACATGGGAAAATGTGTATTGTGAAACAACCCAGAAAGCATTGCATGAAGCATTGATGATAATTTCCCTCCTTTTTCATAGAATAAATTATACCTCAAACAATTATTTCTCTGAGTATTGAAATCGATATATTTCAATATGTCTACACATATGTTCTGTCAAAAGACTCAACAGTCTTTTTTATTTGAAAACATGAAAGATAGGGGATTTTCTGACACTTTTACAGCTCTTACCATGCAAAGTCTAACATGATCTTTTACAATGCACACATACAGTCCTACAACAAAATTCTTAATATAAAGATAGGAGGAAAGTGAACACAGTGGGACAAAAAAACAGGAAGACTGGAATGGCCTCTAATCCACCTGATCTGCCTTCAAGTGCTTAACAAGGAGTTTGCCCACACTGTAATCAACTGTACCAACAGTACCAACAGTTTAAATTTCTAATTTGAACAGGTAGGGAGTGAAATACTAAGTGGACTACAAACATGAAAGAACAAGTTAAAAATCTAGTTTTGTGCTGTAGTCACGCCAGCCATTACTGAATAACCTGACTTAAAGCTGCACCTTAACCACTTACAGAGCCAGGAAAAGCATTAGAGATGCAAGAGATTTATGAGATGCTTTTAAAAATATATGTAAAAGTAATAACAATTGATTGCATGAGCTGCTTTTTGTGCATTATGGACTATAAAACAATATTAGAAAAAAAGGAACTACCTGGTTTCAAAAGGAAGGTGTGAGCACTGTGGAAAGCTCTGACACTTCAAGAAGAGGCTACCAATCACTAATCATTGTTAAGAAAGGCTAAATACTGTAAGTTCAAATAAATTAGCAGCCAACAACTGTAAAAAATAATTAATATAAATTTAAGGAAAGTTTTAGCGGCAGATCCAGTGTGTCTGCTTCCTCAACCTGCATTTCTATGGGCAAACCTCAGGCACAGATAAGATCATATGTCACAACCTTACTATTACAGGGCTTGCAACACACAACATCTAAGCATGACTGTTGCACCCCAATTTGAACCCATTCCAGCACTGGGTGTGATAAATCCCCTGCATTAGAAGGACTCTACGTTTACAAAGACTAAAATCACAACCTGATTTGAGGACACACCACATTGACATTGATTTTGGAGGCTAAAAGCTTATTCTAGAACATTCCCTTCTGCACAGCTGTGCAGGAAAAACATGGTATTGCTTTCTTCGGACTATTCAGGATATAAGGGTGTGCAGCACTCTAGCACAAAGCAAGAGAGAAAACTAGAATTAACAACCAAACTGGCACCTGAGCTACAGCTGAACGTTGTGGAATTATATTTGTAACATGTTCCCTATTCTCTCCTCGTTCAATGATAGGCACCATTCCCCCATATCCTGCTGCAGAAGTGCACTGTAAGCTGGGAATAGGGGTAGGATCCTAGAGTGGCTGAGAATAGCACAGAATAAGACTGTGCAGCTGTCTAGTCTCTCCCAGCTATTCTGGTATAACTCATGCCCATCTGCTCCCTTTCATGCTGCAGTCCAGAGGGAAGCAGATGGGACCTACTCTGTTCTCTTCTTCTGAAACTCATATTCATTACAACCTAATTTTTAAAATGACAGTCTTGCAGTCAGCAATGCTGCTCAACCAATTCTTTTCCTTTCTATAGAGGGAAAAATAAACTTTAAAATAATAGGCTGTGCCCGTAAGGGTCAAAACATTAAAGAGCCACTAACAAGTGAACCATCTTCTCATCCCTGGAAGCAATCTTGTTTCCTTCCCAAGCCTGGGACTGGATCTGAGCATGACTCCCTAACATGTGGTGTGGCTGATGCTCCTCTGATATTTTTCAGCAAATATAAAGGAGTGAATGTTTTTGCTACTGTGTAAGGAGCTACTACTTGTTGCACTGGCTGCCAGATCACCAGCTCTGATCCTTCCCCACATTCTGCCCTCAAGAAAGCACTGTCTCAAACACTTGGCTATTTCACCAGGACTTGCGTTTAATAGGACTTTAATGTTTTACTTTTCCAACATCATTAAAAGACTCTGCAGGAAAATCAGTGGATGGAGAAATAATGGTGTTTTCTGCTTGTGGGTGTGAGTCTAGACTTGTTCTTTAAATGACATTCCATGACAATTTTCTGCATGGTCTCAGTGTATAACATCCCCCTCTGTCTTGGTTTGAAAAGACACGAATCTGCTAAGGAAGGCAGGAGCTGCTCTTGAAATGGAAAATGTAAACTCCCCCCCTCTGAAGTGCTATGATTTTTGAAGTATTATTATAATTTTGAATTATATTACAATAATTTGAAAGGGGCTCTCAGACAAAGATATGGGAGTAAGAATAACAGTTCTTTATAAGGAAAAAATAAAAAGAAAAAATTTTTAAAAGTCAGTAATACAAAACACTGACAGAGTCAGAATCTGACTTTACACCCTGTGTGTCAGGGTGCTGACAGCAGTCTGATTAAATGATGGCTGCAGTCCTCCTGGAGTGACAGATGTCGTTCTGTTGAAACAATGAGCTTGTAGCAAGGATATAGTTTTCCTCTGAAGGTCCAGCGATGGTATAGATGGGCCTAGTCTTTTTCTGGGAATCCAGTGCAAAAGGCTGCTCTGGTGTTCCAAATCTCAGATTATATCCAGGTAGGAATGCTTGGCTTCTCCCCCTGAGTGGAGCATCTCCCAATGGGATGATGTACTTTTATCAGTCATACAGTGAGACTCACTGGCCCATTGACAAAGAGATCTCTTGGAGGAAGGATGGATCATGTAAGAGATAAAAAACCTGCCCCACCTGGATTTAACAGGTGGCCCAATTAACAGAAAATAACACTCCCACCTCTAACATATGGCAATAGACTATACACCCCTGCCCACATCTTGCATTTGCCACCTAAGACACCCTTCCTCTTTGTCCCAGAACTGAGCATACAGTGATGGTCTCCTGCCATTTCAATAACCAGTTTTGCACTCTATTTTTTATGTGGTTTCTTCTTTTGTCAGGCTAGAAAGAAGCTAATACCATTAGCTATTCTCTTCCTCCTGTGCTGCTACTCAACGAAATAATTTAGTATTCAAATTTTTGCAAACAGAAAATACTCAAATCTGATGACTGCCACTATTTGTTGGAACATACCTGATCATAAGTATCTATGAAATGTTTTACTTTTAGTATTTCCTTCTCTTATGCTGATAAGAGATATCAGCATAAGATATGTGGGAATGTGCTGATTCAGGCATAGGTAATTGCCCATTAAAATGTATTTGTTGGTCCTGTGATGGATCAGTTCAGGTTCTATCACTGTCCTGTGGCGCTTACATCTCAAGAAGCCAACACAACCTTCTCACTGATCATTCCTACCCAGGTCAACATGAAATAAATGAAAGCAAATTATGATGGAAGAGACACATGACAGACAAATGTTCACCCTTCTCCTGTTACCTTGAGGGCGTAGCAGGGAATCTGTGGCTGTGAATGAACAAAATTTTTCTTCTGTGCTCATCCCTGTGTGACTGGAGAGCTATGGAACAGGAGATCAGGGCATAAATAGGTAACGTGGATAAACAGGGAGAAATGCTAGCAAGACAGTCAGAAGTGCAGCTGATTAGACAAGCTCCCATGACTTCCCTGTGCATTGTCTCAATCCAACCTACAGCCACGACATATTTTTCACACTGCTGCATCTTAAGCATCATCCCTGCTGATTAATTCCTGTTGTCCTGACATATCTTCCTAGACTGATCGTTTTTAAGTGGGCAGAAAAACTAAAATATTGAAGAAGTCCAGAGTGACACAATCCCAGAATCCTGCCCTTCATCTCTTTGCAATGGAATACAAAAGGACTTTGCAAATTATAGGTCTTCTCTTTTTCTTTCTTCTGCTTTTTTTTTTTTTCCTTATGAATTTGACCTCAGATTCAGAACATGTCTTTATGCCTTCTGGTAACCTTGGCCATTGTCTAGGGGTATGCAGAATCTTAAACTTTCTTCATTCCTCCAAGTGAGCTGTCAAAGGTTGCAGTCTGTTCCATATACATGAGGCACTGCATGTATGCTGATGAATCAGGCCCACACAGCCCCACTCTTGCCAACAGGCAGCTGTGGTTATCACTTCCCTTTCACACTGCATAAGTAAATTATTTATTACAAGTTCAATTGTATTTTAAAATGCAAAATAATATATTAGTTGCCTAAACTTGTGATTCTAATTCAGTTGGGTTTTCTCCCTCTTTTTAACGTATTCAAATGTAAGGATTTGAAAAGAACATTGAGGAAGTGTTTAAAAATAAAGTCGTGATACAGCACATGGTTTGTTGCTGGAGTGGAAAGATCATAATTCAAAACATGTGATCATGCACCACATGAAATTAGAGCATATCTAATACATAACCATATTTTCTTTTATACAATATATTTAGCTTCTCAAATAAATGAGAAGAGTGTTCAGAGCTCCTGCAGAATCTCCTGCTCAACTACACTATCAATTCTTCCATCCTCTCTCTTTCACTTCAGGGTTATAAATCTGTTTCTCTTTGAAGAAGTTGTATTAATATTTAATTGGAAAACTTCATAACATTTTAGAAAAAGATTGCACCAAATACAGAGTGATGCCCAAGAGAGTAAACAGCAGGATTTGTGTTATGCAGTTTAACTGTGCATTTGCATTTCCTTCTTCACTGACCTAAAAAAATTGCTGTCATTCTCACAGTTTACAGGAAATGTGGTTTTGTCTAAGGAAATTAAACCCATGGAAAAGATCCATCCAAGTTCCCATTTACCTTGGCCATTTTGGGATGGATGCCTATAATCTACAAACTTGTTTCCAAAGCATAAAATAAAAGCATAATTAACTAACTCTTGGCAATTTGGGATACATTCCATTGCTAACAACCCATCCTTTTGATTTAATATCTCTTATTTTTTAACACCAGTGCACTATAACTCTGATATTCAAGGCATTCAAGTACTGAACACTAAACCCTAGATTAACCTGAAATTATTTGATTTATACATTTTGACAGAGCAGTATCACAGAAAGTAAATAACTAAAAAGATGCTCTTTGAGATGAGAAAATGTAAGGTCTATTCATGTGTAGCTTTTAATGTGTGGAATTCATGAATTGGACACATCTATGGTGCATAGAAGCAGAGGGACTATATTGCACTTATTAATGTATTAAATTAAATCATTGATAAACCCAGCATTCAGAGTTTTGCTTTTACTTTAAAATCACATGATGTCAAGCATTACTTTTTTTAATAATTGGACAAAAAAATCTACTTATGTATCCAACTACTTGAATTCTAATGCTCACATTAACAATTTCATAAAATCAAACAAACATCTGTACACAGAATTTGCTTCTCAATTAAAATATCACATCAAACCAGTGACAGTTTTGTGTAACAAGTGAAGAGTCAATCTTTAACACCAAGCAATCACCTTCCCAGCCAAGACCATTTTTCTTGATTTTGCAATCACTCAGATGTCACTCCAGAATTAACATCTGTGTCTGTACAGTTTGAGATTTTGAAATACAAACCTTCCACTGATGACTCAAGTGAGATCCTGCTCCATATCCCACATGTGTACTTGTTCCAATTTCGAAAGTCCAAGCTGTATCTTTTCTCTCTAAAAGAACTCTGTATTTGAGACAAGTACAGAATATGTAACACAGGCTCTGTACAGATCCACTTTGACCTAGGAGGAAGATTTTATCTTTTTATCTTAACATTTCTTATTCTCTGCAAAGTAACTGAACATGAAGTTTCACTTTTGCATGTACAAATTTCTCTCTCAGAACAGAGGAGAGTGAGAGAATAAATTCATCCCCTGCAATTCTCTTTGTTCAGCATTTTTGCAATACTGTCCAATATAAATTGCCTTGTAATTTTTTTGCCATTTTTTGGTGTAGAGTGATGCTTTAAGATTTTAGCCTTTATATTTTTCAAATCCTTTCATGCATTAGTGCAAAACTCTAAACTTCATATAAAGTGTTAGCTACTGTTTACACATTTTGGTCAGACAAAACAATCACTCTAGGCCTGAAACTCACGGACACGCTACAGCCTCAGGCTGAAAAGTATAAACAAAAGTGAATTGGAGGGGAGCAAACTGGGGGAATATGAATTCATTACCTGAAGCTGTAATTGGAGGATTAACTCCTGATATGTAAATAGACCAAACATATCTGTCTGAAAAACTCGTGACCATCGTCCATCTTGGGTGTAGCCCCTTAACGTACCTGAAGGCTCTTCATTAAATATATCTGCTTTTATCCTTTTAACTTTGTCTGGCCTCTGTTTCTAGGTAAACCTGAAAAAGGCATAATTTCACCCTTGTACTGCAAAAGCCTTTAGATTTACTGAGCACACACTATTTTGAAACTCAAACTCTACTATAACAGTAGATATACTTCACATGGAACTGAATTCAAGGATGTAAAATCGTCCTGCAAACCAACATTCTTTCAAGTTGGTCAAGGCATTAAAAAATACAATAATGACATTTCAAAGACTATGGAGACTATGGCTTCAGTTGTTTTGTCTTTTTTTTTTTTTTTTTTTAATTTCTCCAACTACAATACAGGGGTTTGCAGAATACCTTAGAATTAAGATACTTTTATGAAAAATGCATATTTTATTATTGGCTTTTCACAAATATTAAATTGAATACTATATGTATTATGGAGTGTTATTTTGTAACACTGTATTAATCCTTTTTAAGTAGTGTGTTAAATATAGTTTTAAGTTACAACATAATGTTAAAATCGAAACAATGCAATGTAAGATATTTTTTGCTAGCTCAAGAAAGATATAAGATAATCAGGAAACTTTTCACACAGAGATAACAGCAACAGGAAACCTAAAGAGTTACTTCCTCCTTATCAGAAAAGACAAACATTCTTCCACCTTCTCTCCATCTTTATGGAACCACCAGGATTAAGGGGAAGAAGTTGACAAAAACCAGAAAAAGTCTTAATTTGCAAGGAATTTATGCATCATGTATGATATATATGAATATGCAACAGGCTATTGCTTTTAAGGGTTATTCCTTTCTTCACGAGGCATGTTTTTGGCAGCTTAGTGCCCAAAAACATCCAGATGTCCATAATTCTTTGCTTTTTATGGTCTTGTAGTGGCCTAATCCTCATTGTCCAAATTTTTATTACTCTAATTTTATTACTATTTTTATAACTATTTGATTACTTATAAACTTTTAGAATTTTAAAAAAACAAGTGATTGGCCTTTTTCACACTTTTAAAGAAAAAAAAGGTCCAACCTTCCAAAATGTAGTCAAAGCACTAACTTTTATGATAGTATAATTTCTTGCTGAGTCTTTGCTTTCTCCTTTGTTTTTATGTCTCTTTCTAAAAGTTATTTTTCCTATTCCTTTATTAATTTTTCTATTTTCTTCCCTTAGCAGCAATCAAAAATGTTGTGAAATTGTGTTGTTGCAAACTAACTGTAACTGGTATGAAGGAAGAGAGATTTTCTGTGTTTACAGAGCAGCAATTGATAAAAGACTGTTAGAAAGCAGAAAAAATTTTGCTTTGTCTAGTTCCTGGTTTTGAACTGCTCTAAATTTTGCTCCTTTGTCATGTAAGTTACATTAATGTACAAGTCGTTTCTGAATTTGGACTGTCATTTTCTTCCATTATCTTCGTTTAAAGGCTCAAATAAATCAGAGGGTGAACCTGTCCTCCCACAGTTTCCAGGATTTGGATTCTGTAATTCAAGTTGCTTCACTGGCACACTCCAGAATTGTGTTCTTGCTGCTACTGAAATTCATCACTGGTGTTTTTACAGTTGTTTGATGTAAAAGTTAGATTTTCTGTGATAGTTAGTTACAATGCTTTCACCCAGGTACCCCATTTTGTTCTCCTAATGGTTTGTTCCTGACTTGGTTACACATAGTTTTCCCACCACTTGTCTGTCCATCACTATGTCAATCTCCCTGTTCCTCCCCTTGTTCCCCTACATGCTTCTGTCAATCCCAGTTGCACTTCCCACTACCCATGTCAATCAGTTTCCCCACCCCTAATTTTCCAGAATGTTCCCTGCTAAGTGTCCCCTCCTTGCTGGAGGATTGGTTTATAAGGCTTCTTCCCTCCCCTGTGTCAACCCCATTGGTTGTGTTAAGTGGTATACTCCTCCCCTGAGATTCCCTCATTGGAATATCAATTGTAAGCTGTATCCGCCCCTTTTACCCTCCCCTCTTTAAAAGTTGTCCTGATTTGAAAAGCAAAACCAGTGAGATGCTCTAAGTCAGAAATACAATTTATTAGGAAAAAGGGAATAAAGAACCAAATACATAAAATAGCACAAAAGAAGAACCACTGACAGAGTTAGAGATAGAACCTGACACTTGCTGGCTAGGGTGGTGGTAGCAGATATGGTTCTGTCCAAGCAGTGGTCCTGTAGACTGATGTAGTTTCCCTCTGGAGGTCCAGTGTAGAGAAGGTCTCAGCTGTTCCTTTTGGAAGAGGGGATCTTATCAGTCATGTGGCTAAAAGAACAGGTCTTCCTGGAGGGACTTATCTTTGAGTCACAAGATAAGGAAAGAAAGGGATTGCAGCTCGAGGTGGTAATGGAATACACCCCAATATTATAACCTAGGACAAAAGTGCTGTTCTCCCCTCAGTTACTTGTCACTCTCCTCTGACCCTCTTCAGGAATAAATCTCCTTGAAGACTCAGAGAAGTGATTCTTCTCTCCTTTCTTTGCCTTGGCTTCTCATGTGTTACTCCTGCAGTGCTACCCATGCCACAGCAAACACTGCTGTCCACCACAGTCTTGGAAGCGACTCGGAGGCAGCCACTCTCATGGATACCTTCCGACATGCTAGCCAGCATCTCTACATCCCATCACCACAGAGAGGAACCACAGTGCTGCAGTCCCCTCAGAACCTCTGTGACCTCCTCTGGACTCACTCCTACAGTTCCATGGGGTTTTTTTTTATGTTGGGGCACCAGAACTGTTCACAGTGTTTGAAGTGGGGACTCAGGAAAGCAAAGAAAAGGCGGAGAATCTCCTCCCTCACCTGAGGGAGCCAGCTCACGCTGGCCATGCTGAGTCTTTCCTAATCAGGTATTTGGAAGTCTGACTCTTTCCTCACACAAATGAAGGTATTTCACTTTTGCTGTCAATGACTTCATTGCAGCTGAGCCATCAGAATATGTGAAAAATGTAATTTATGAACTGGATCTCCCCTTTTACACACATTTGCCTTATCCTCATTTATGCTTTGTGGATTAGGAGATTATCTTTTCTCAAAGAACATAGAATACAAAATTGTAGGTCTAGACATGAAAAGATTGATGACAAAAGCGCAAAAGAAAAGAAATTTTTATTTAATGTTGCTTTCTTTTTCCTGGCTTATAGGTTTCTTCGGGGTTTTTTTTGTTTTTTTTTTTTTAATCACTCCTAATTAGGATGAGCTTTTGTATACTGCCAAAATGAAATTCAACTTTGCTTTGTTATGGAAACAATGAAAAATAAAAGTGTGTTTATTGAGAAGATGCTCCTGGAATTAGCTGGTCACTGATAGCTGAAATTAAAGAAAATTCTCGGTAGTTTTCTGACTTTTCCCAAAGTCACTAACATTGCTGAACAACCAGACAGCTGACTGAGATGTCCCTAACAAGCACAATTCCAGTACTTTGCTACTCTGCTTGTCAGAAATCAACACCTGTGCACAAAGAATCAGCCTTTTGAGATTAAAATCTTTTCTCTTGGAAAATCTCCAACCAGTCCTACTGATAACAGTTTTAAGAGCAGAGCACAATTTCCCTGTACAGCTGTCAGAATACAGGTTTTATTCTAATAGTTCAACAGGCAATTTTTCCAAGGGCCCAACTGAAAAAACACAGAATTCATGTTTTGTGTGAGAGACCATGCTGTACATATCTGATAAAAATTCTGTAAGTCCTGATCAGATGTTATCCCAAACATGAATATAATGCTGAAATTTCAGAGTCATAAAAATGAATTCATGTTCCTGACATTCCCCTGAAAATCTGAATTCTGCCTGAAGCCAAGGATGTTTGGCTTAGTTAGGGTGGATGGATGTTCCAGATCATATTCAAAAGAAGGAAAAAGTAAGATGCACAGTGTATGAAGACATCATATTTTTTAAAAACTATTTTCTTATCTTAGAATTCCACCTGAATACACCAAACTTCAGAGGAATTTGGGAAAGCTCCAGAGAAAAAGCATCTCTGACCACTCATCTGAAGTGACAATGCTGTTGCAGCATTGCTGCTACTTCTCACAGTTAGGAGCAATTTTAGTTTTGCAAGCAATGCAAAACAATTTGAACCAAATTTTATGCAAATGCCTCACACAATATAGCAAATTATAGGCAAGACACTACTAACATCAGATCAAAGAATTATCTGAATTGCAACTAATGTGAATCACCATTCAGTGTTGGTTTATGCCTTTTACTATCAGTCTTTAGTAAATTACTAAAAAAGTTGGAAAGACTATTCTGTTCACCATTTCCATTGTTATTTACTGTTCAGTAACTCTTAACAGAATTTCTCCTACATTTAAAACATGAAGATAGAAACAAAAATTCAGACCAAAACACTTTAAATTCTGAAAAATAAATAAGGACTCTATGAAGAGCAGTACAGTATTGAGAAGGGCAAGAAAAGAGTAGAGAGAATGAAGAGGAAAATAGGAATGACATTTTCAGTGATGGAGATAATACAGGAGGTGTTGTAATAGCATAGGGCTCCATCCTGTCAGTACGAATCATTTACTCTGATCCGTATGTTACACCAGAAAAAAATTAAGATTAATTACAGCATGCTCCTTCCATTTGGAGGGTCTGAATAGACACTCAAAACACTCAAGACACTCAAACTTTGTTTATTGGTTTATGAAATCACAAAATCCCTTTACTGGCATTATAGACTCATAGCTCACAGCTGCCTATTATTTATTCTGAGCATAATCTCACTAATTTCAGGAATTCATTGTCCAAGATTGAAGCACCAAGATGTTTCCTATTACCATCCGAGTAGCAGTTGCCTCTGGGCAGCTTTCCTTATCTCCTGTTAATAGGCTCATCAATGTCTTGCCACATGACTCAGAGATAACACTCTCCAGGAGCCAGTTCTGTTTAACAAGTGATTAAGGACACACCTCGTGACTCAGAATAACATCAGCCCATTGTAAGATGCTCCGTCCAGGGGGAGGAGCTAGGCATCCCCACCTGGATAAATCCGGGGATTTCTAGACAGAGAGGCAGCCTTTCCATAGGTTTCTGAGAAGACACAGCAACCACATCTGCCATTCCAAGAGGACCGCAGCCACTCCAATTTGGACTGCTACCAGCACGCTGGCCAAAGGGGTGTCAGGTTGTATTCTGACTTTGTCAGTGGTCTTCCTTTTGTATCATTGCATGTATTATTGTCTTTTTTCCCTTTTCGCAGTAAATTGTATTTCTGACTTGGAGTCTCTCACTGGTTTTGCTTTCAAACCAGAACATATGTGAAAGGTTCCCTATGAGACAAAACTCAGTACAAAAAATAAAAACAAAAAAAAAAAAACAACAAAAAAAACCACCTCAAGGCCTTGAGTGATTTATTTCACAAAATGATTTTTAAAATAAGAAAGTCACTGTTTCTAGTCTTGGTTTTGTTCAAACTGTAATAGAGCCAAAGCATGAATAGTTAATAGCAGTTCTCTAAATATTTGGGCTCCTAGAAACTGAACAAGAATAAATACCCCACATATATATGGTCATCCCAAAAAGATCCAAGATCCAAAAGTCCTTTAAGAAAATTATGGTTTAAATTCCTCATGAGAAACATAGCCTTTAAGGAAACACATGCTAAAATGTTTTAGAAATAATGACATAAATAAGATCATTATTCCTAGTGGTAATCTGTTTGGTCAGTGTTAATACATTTGTAGCTAATTACTTTTATTTTTAAAAATGCTTTTATACAACTCACAAAATTAAAAACATTCATTTGTTTTGTATGTTCTTTGCTTTATAACGTTTTTTGGCAAGTATGTGCAGGGAGGGCAAAGCAGGGCCCAGGCCCCAGAGCCACAGGCAGGGCCTGAGCCCAGGAACTGCCCCTGCCCAGGAGGCAGAACTCCTGCCCTGGGCAGTGCCAGCCCTGAGCAGATGGAGCAGAGAAGCTGTGGAGTCTCCTCCCTGGGGATATTGCAGAGCCACACAGACACACTGCTGGGCTCTGTGCTCTGGGATGGCCCTGCTGAAGCAGGGAGGTGGCACCAGAGCAGCCCCTCCAGCCTGACCCATCCTGGGATTCTTCACAGCAGATAATTAAATAAGTCAATTCAGAATTATCCCCCTCACCAATAATTATAAATTCAGTTCACTGCCCAGCGCAGGCTCTTAGGAAGGGTAAATGTGCACTTTCCTAACAACTTCCCCAAATAAAGGGCTTCTGGAAATACCCACAATAAAAACTATGCTGGTAAAAGAATTCTCTGTGCTTGAACCCCAACCGAAAAATAAGCTCAACTATTAACTGTATTGATAAGGAAATGAGAAGAGTAAGACCTTTAGTCCTCAAAGGCAAGAGCTAAAAGTTTATAAATCACAAACCTAGAGAGACAGAATCTGATTCTCTATTAATAGAATGAATTTATTCCAGCAGCCTTGACTTCTTTAATGGGAATTCTCTTTCGGTAAAGAAGGTTGCTGGTGTTTGGCTGACTTTTCCAAGGACGCTAAATAATGCAGGTAAGATTCACATAAAAATTAATGTTCCTTTCTTCTCAGAGACAATCTGCAGTCATTCAGTGTAAATAAGAACAAAATCCTTAAGCATTCAGTGGGAGAAAAAAATAACTCAGGTTCTTTTGAAAATCCAAACTTAAGCTCTCAAGAGGAGAACACAGCATAAATAACACCAAATTTCTTTATCAGAGCTCTTTCATCCACCAAACACCTGGAATCCTTCACCATGCAGAGATACCAAAAAGAGGGTTGCACTTTAGGGCTCGAATAATGCAGGCACATTTGTACAGCCAGACAGAAATTCCAATAAAAACTTTTTAACAACAATGGCTGTGTCTGTGTTTCATACTCAGATAAATGTGCTCAATTCATGTGGTTATTACAAATCTCCACTATACATCTATATAATTACATGTGTGGATTTGCAGCTTGATGCATACATTTGCTGAATACTCAGCAAAGATTCATTTATTTTACAGTTATTTTAAAATTTATTTGAAAATATAGATTGAAAGAGTGACTGAACTTGACTTTGCATAGTGAAATATAAATATTTTCTAAAGTATTCCTAGGGATTTTTTTTAACAAAATAGCTCTGAAAATCCATTGACTTTTTTTATTCAGTGTAATAATAATCACTGTGATTCATACAAATCAACCTTTCACATATCTTGTCATAAAATAAAGGTCAAGTCACAGAAAATATTGAAAGAGTTTCTTAAAGAATATAAATGGCGACTTCCATTAGTTTTACTTTTGAAACTTATTATTAAAGTTAATTTCTGATGACTGCTTTTGAAACTGCAACTTTAATGGAGCTGTAGCACGTGCCTACTTCTTCACACAGAATATCTTTATGACACACTCTAAAATGTTTATGGCAATGCTAGAATTTTGACAGAGTTACCAATCAGTGGTGTAAGAAAAAGGCTATGGTGTTCACCACTCTTCTGGTTTGAAAGCAAAACCAGTGAGACACTCCAAGTCAGAAATACAATTTACTGGAAAAAGGGAAAATAAACAAAATACATGCAATAATACAAAAGGAAAACCACTGACAAAGTCAGAATACAACCTGACGCCCCTTTGGCCAGCGTGTTGGTAGCAGTCCAAATTGGAGTGCTTGCAGTCCTCTTGGAGTGGCAGATGTGCTTTCTGTTTGAGCAGTGGTCCTGTAGAAAAGGTGTAGTTGGTCCAGTGGAAACCCCAGCTGTGTCCTCTTGGAAGCCTGTGGGTAGGCTGCTGCTCTGTCCCAAATATATCTAGGTGGGGGATGCTTAGCTACTCTCCCCTGGGCGGAACATCTCACAATGGGCTGATATCATTCTGGGTCATGTGGTAGGTCTTTGATCACCTGTTAAACAGAAATGGCTCCTGGAGGGAGTTATCTCTGAGACAATATCTCTGGTGAGACATTGATGGGCCCATTAACAGGAGATAGGGAAAACTGCCCAGAGGGCAACTGCTACACAGATGGCAATAGAAAACATCTTGCTTTTCAATCTGACAATCACCCTTTCAGAGCACTTATTACTGGAATATAGTCTCCTACTTGGAATGACTCTGATCTTAATCAGAATGAGAGAGAATGCAGAAAGTGTGCAATCCAACTTTCATAATCTGTTCATCATCAATTAGACTTGATAAATTACTCTCCTAACCAAGGAATTACCATGCAAAGCTCCTGTCTCTGGCACTAAAAATCTTTATCATATAATTATAAGGAAATATTGTGTTTAATTAGCCTCAATTTAGATGCTGTTGCCAGAGTCCAAATGAAAAAAGGCAAAGGGATGTTGATACGTCCATCTGCTATCACATCTTTTTGAGTCTTCCAGGTTTTGCTTCACATTTCTGTTCAAAAGGAGTGGCATAGTGCAAGTGGAGCTCTTGGAAGAACTGGCAAATAAAGCCAAACAATTCAGTCTAAAAACTAATCAGTCCATGAGGTTTGACACAAAGGCCAAAACATAGGTAATAAATATATCACTGTCACCTCTATATTCCCATCAGAACACTGTGACATTAAGTGTTAAGAAAATAAGGCCTTTTTGTTCATAATATAGAGTTTTCACATCTATAGAATAGAATCTTCACTTAGAGTTTTCACTTGTCTGAATGTTAGGAAAATAAGGCCTTTTTGTTCATAATATAGAGTTTTCACATCTATAGAATAGAATCTTCACTTAGAGTTTTCACTTGTCTGAATGTTAGGAAAATAAGGCCTTTTTGTTCATAATATAGAGTTTTCACATCTATAGAATAGAATCCTCACTTAGAGTTTTCACTTGTCTGAACATGTTCTCATTTTGCCAAGCATTCCAGAATATCTCTCAAGGACAACTTCGTTACACACTGCTTTAGGGAGTTAAAACTAAATTAGGGAGTAGAGGTAGTTAGGCATCAAAGCACCTAAGCGAATATCTTCAAGGACAGTTCCGTAATCTTGTGGAATGCGAGTAAACGTGCCTAGAGATAACATTTCTTGTTTTGAGAGAATTCCCAGATCACAAGAACAGCCCTGAGGAAGACTACTGGCCTTCATCCCACGACCACCAAAAGGCAGAAAACGACCACCTAGCAACAGAGTGCACCTGCGCAGAAAAGACACCAGAACGTCACACTTCCGGAGGAGAAGACCCAATAAGTTGGGGGGGAATGGGGCACGAAAGGGCGGTAGTTAGAATAACTGCTGCCCAGCGCGCTGATTTGCTTTCGTTTCCTACGATTAATAAATGTTTTTAATTGGATTAGAAAGCCTATTGTGCTCGTTCATAACAATTTGGTGCCGTGACTCGGATCGCAGATCTGGGGAACCTCTCTCTGAGAGGGGCGCCACGATTCCGCTCCTTTGAGCGGACTCAGACCGGGGTTTCTACCCTCATCCCGACCGACGAACCTAAAAGCCTAGAAAGCGAAAGCAAAAAAAAAAAAAAAAAAGGAAGCGGGCCCAGGGTACCCCTTAAATTTTGTGCACAAAGTCCGGACGAAGACGCAGGACGCGTAAGTATAGAGGGATCCATCCGGGCGGGGTTCGGGATCCCGGAGTACGGCGAGTGTGTGTGTGAATGAGAGGAGAACCGGCAGCCGGATTCTCCAAGTGATTGTGGACCCTTAGTAGTGCGTTTTCCAGAGCTCGCGAGGGCCTGGGCCACGAACCAGGGGAAGCGATTGTGCTGTCGTGAGTGATTGAAGGTACTCCGGAGGACATGGGGCAGGGGAAGAGTAGGAGTAAATCCCCCTCCCCGGTGGGGGTAAAACTTCCCCCAATTCCTAAGGATAGTCCCTTAGGGTTTATGCTGACGAATTGGGAGCACCTTCCAGGAGCACCTGGGAAGGATAAAGCAAAGATGATACACTATTGCATAGAAGTATGGGGAGGACAAGAGATTTCTAAAGGTGTTTTTTGGCCCATCTTTGGGTCCTCAGAAGACTGGGTAAAGCAACTGTTAAATGGTTGGATAAACACTAAACAACCTCCTAACCCTGAGGAGAGTGCCTATGCCCGAGTCTGGACAGAAAAACCGGAGGTGCTCGTGTTTAAACTCTCGGAGGTTTCAGGGGGAAAGAAAAAGAAGGGGCGAGCGGAAGAAGTAATTATTGCACCCCCGCCTTACATTCCCCCTGCGCCGAATGCACCCCCTCCTCCTCCACAATCGGATGAGGAAGAATCAGACTCAGACTCTGATCAACCCTCAGGCTCGCGTGGTCCTCTTACCCGAAGTAAGACACGAGGCAAACTATTTCCTTTAAGAGAAATGCCCATGGGGGGACCACAGCCGGGGATTGGATTCATTTCGGTGCCCTTGAGTTCAGGGGATGTTAGAGACTTTAAGAAGGAGATGGGAAATTTGTTAGAAGACCCCCTGGGCGTGGCAGAGCGGGTGGATCAATTTTTAGGTCCTAATATATACACTTGGGAGGAATTACAATCTATACTTAACATTTTATTCACGGTTGAGGAAAAGAACATGATAAGAACTGCTGGTATGCGGGTCTGGGATGCTCAACCTGCACATGCCCAGCAGCGGGCCGATACCAAATGGCCTCTCGAGAATCCCAATTGGAATAACCAGGATCCGGTCCATAGAGCTAACATGCGGGACTTTCGGACCATATTAATTGATGGCATAAAAGAGTCCGTTCCTAGGGGCCAGAACATAAATAAAGCATTTAATGACAGACAAAAGAAGGATGAAACCCCCACTGAATGGTTGGAGAGGTTAAGGAAAAGTTTTCAGCTGTACTCGGGGTTAAACCCGAATGACCCAATGGGACAGGCAATTCTTAAAGTCCAGTTTGTCTCTAAGTCCTGGGATGATATTAGGAAAAAGATACAGAAAATGGATGATTGGCAGGACAGGGGTTTAGAGGAATTATTGCGAGAGGCACAGAAAGTTTATGTCCGAAGAGAGGATGAAAGTCAGAAGAAGCAGGTGAAAATGATGGTTGCTGCGGTAAGGGAAAGCAGGCGGGCAGAGGAAGGACAGAAGAGAGTCACTCGGAATAGGGAGGGTGACAAGGGAAAGGTAGGAGAAAGGGTGTGTTATTATTGTGGTAAGAAGGGACATTTCAAAAAGGAGTGCAGAAGGAGGCTTAAGGACGAGGAGGAGTTCAAAATCGAATAGGGGAGTCAGGGGCTCTATTTTATGGGGACCGGGAAACATCAAAAAGAGCCCTTGATAAAATTGAAGGTGGGTCCCCAGAGCCAAGAAATAAATTTCTTGGTCGATACGGGGGCAGAGAGATCTACTATTCAATTCCTGCCTCAGGGCTGTAACTTATCGAAACAGACAGCCACAGTAATAGGAGCTAAGGGGGAACCATTTGAAGTACAAATTATTAAAGAGGTGATGGTAGAATCAGGAACTAAGATGGGGGTGGGTGATTTCCTATTAGTTCCTGAAGCGGACTACAATTTGTTAGGGAGAGACTTGATTGTTGAATTAGGAATTCAAATTGAAGTAGTAGAAAAAGAGTTAAAGATTAGACTCTGCCCCCTCCGTTTAGAAGACGAAGAGAAAATAAACCCTGAAGTATGGTATAATCCAGGAACCGTGGGCAAATTAAATATAACCCCATTTACAGTAAAAATCAGGAATCCCGAGGTCCCGGTAAGAATAAAACAGTATCCAATTTCACTAGAAGGGAGGAAAGGGTTAAAACCTGAAGTTGAAAGGCTGTTAAACAAAGGACTGCTAGAACCATGTATGTCGCCTTTCAATACCCCGATCCTGCCAGTAAAAAAGGCAGATGGATCCTACCGATTGGTGCATGACCTTAGGGAAATCAATAAGAGAACCGTAGCTCGGTTCCCAGTGGTGGCAAACCCCTATACTCTTTTAAGCAAACTAGGACCTGAGAACGAGTGGTATAGTGTCATAGATCTGAAAGATGCTTTTTGGGCTTGCCCTCTAGACGAGTCTAGTCGAGATTATTTTGCCTTCGAGTGGGAAGACCCTGATACAGGAAGGCGGCAGCAACTTCGGTGGACTGTGTTACCCCAAGGGTTTACGGAATCCCCCAATTTATTCGGGCAAGCCCTAGAACAAGTTTTACAAGATTATAAGACAGCCTCAGAAGTGAAACTAATTCAATATGTGGATGACTTGTTAATAGCAGGGAGCGAAGAAGACAAAGTCCGGGAGGAGAGTATCAAGTTATTAAATTACTTAGGATCCAAGGGGTTAAAAGTCTCCAAAGCGAAGTTACAATTTGTAGAAGAGGAAGTTAAATACCTGGGACATTATTTGAAAAAGGGAGAAAAGAGAATTGACCCAGACCGGGTGCAAGCAATTCTGTCTCTCCCTCTACCACAAAATAAACGACAAATTCGTCAAATATTAGGACTTACGGGATATTGTAGACAGTGGATTGAAAACTATAGTGGGAAAGCAAGATTTTTATATCACAAACTCACCCAGGATGGTCATCTTAAGTGGACAGAAGAAGAAAGATCTAAATTTCAAGAATTAAAAGAGACCTTAGTCCACGCTCCAGTCTTGAGCCTCCCGGACCTAAATAGACCCTTCTTTCTATTTGTTAATACCACAGATGGGGTAACGTACGGGGTACTTACTCAGGATTGGGCAGGAAAAAAGAAACCTATTGCCTATCTATCTAAAATCCTAGACCCCGTGAGTAGGGGATGGCCTAGCTGTCTGCAAATAATTGCAGGGTGTGCAACACTAGTAGAAGAATCACGGAAAATCACTTTTAATGCTACTTTAAAAGTATTAACTCCACATAACATACGGAGTGTGATGCAACAGAAAGCAGATAAATGGATATCTGATGCCAGGCTCCTGAAATATGAAGGGATTTTATTAGAAACCCCTAATTTTACCTTAGAAACCACCACTCTGCAAAATCCAGCCTCCTTCCTTTTCGGAGAGCCCGAAACTGAATCACTAATGCACGACTGTGTAATCACTATAGAAGAACAAACTAAAATTAGACCTGACCTAGAAGAAGAAGAATTAGAAACTGGAGAGAAATTGTTTGTTGATGGATCATCCAGAGTAGTCGAGGGTCAAAGAAGATCAGGATATGCCATAGTGGGGGGGCCTGACCTAGAAGTAATCGAATCTGGAGCCCTAGACAAAACATGGTCAGCCCAGGCCTGCGAGATATACGCTATCCTAAGAGCCTTAGAACTATTAAAAGGAAAAGAGGGGACCATCTATACAGATTCTAAATATGGGTACGGGGTGGTACACACTTTTGGGAAATTATGGGAAGAAAGGGGCCTCGTGAACTCACAGGGAAGGGACTTAATACATCGAAAGCTAATAGTAGCCCTCCTGAGGGCTTTGAGAGGCCCTACAAGGATAGCGGTGGTCCATTTAAAAGGGCATCAACGGGGAATGGATTACCGGAGTAGGGGTAACAATGCGGCAGATTATGAGGCAAAGAAAGCTGCAATTATTAAAACACTAACCTTAAGCGAAGGAGTTAGGAAAGACCTTGTAGATACCCCAAAAGACCCTGAGTCGACTACCCAGGATAAGCTGATATTTACAATAGAAGAACAGGAGAAGCTTACAAAATTAGGAATAAAAGAGAAATCGGGGAAATGGCTGTTAAAGGATGGGAGGGAAGTTCTACCTAAAGCCGTAGCTCAGCGGATGCTCAGTAAATTACACCAGAGGACGCATTGGGGCGCTCAAGGACTGGTGGATCACTTTGCCACCCATTACATGACGGTGGGCCTACATGACTTAGCGAAAGGAATTACTAGGAGTTGTCCAACCTGTCTACGGGTAAACAGAAAAAACCTAAGGAAACTGCCCCTGGGTGGGAGGCCAGTGGCAAAGAAGCCCTTTTCAAATCTGCAAGTAGACTTTACTGAGCTCCCCAAGGTAGGGAGACTGAAATATCTTTTGGTTATTGTGGATCATTTAACACATTATGTGGAAGCAATCCCCACTGCCAGGGAGACAGCTCGGACAGTAACAAAAGCCTTGCTGGAAGAAGTAATACCTAGATATGGGGTCCCAGAGACGATAGACTCTGATAAAGGCCCCCATTTTTACTTCAAAAATAACACAGATGCTAGCAGAAGCTCTGGGCATAAAATGGGAACAACATACCCCCTGGCATCCACAGAGTTCGGGGAGGGTAGAAAGAATGAATGGAGAAATTAAGAAACAACTCACCAAATTAGTACTAGAAACTAAACTATCCTGGATAAAATGTCTGCCGTTGGCATTATTAAATGTTCGAACTCAGCCACGAGCTGATATAGGACTGTCCCCATTTGAAATGTTGTATGGGATGCCCTATTCCCTAGAAAAAGTTCAAACTAATCCTAACATTACTGATCAAAGTATTAATAAATATTTAACCACTTTAATGAAATATAAAAAACAGTTATGGGAAAAGGGGATGTGGGCCCAAAGACCACCCCTAGATCTTGTGTTACACCAGGTACAACCCGGCGACTGGGTCCTCATCCGAAGCTGGAAAGAAGATTCAATCACCCCAAAGTGGGACGGACCATACCTGGTTTTAATCACCACTGACTCCGCAGTCCGCACAGCAGAGAAGGGATGGACTCATGCTAGCAGAATAAAGGGGCCGGTGGATCCAACTCGATTCCATACAGCTTCCAAGGAAACGAGCTGGAAAATTGACGGGAAGCCGGGGGATTTAAAGTTAACAGTAAAAAGGACTTACAAATAATTTTCATGAACACTATCAACTCTAAGGACATTTGGGTTAGGGATAACTGGGGACTGCAAGTACAACTGGTGGGAGAAACAAAACCCCCAGGATACTGTAAACGTCTAGAGGATTCAGCCCAGCAGCCCTTTTATCGGTTCATCCGACTTGAAAAAGAGCAGAAACCTTGGGAAGGGGAGGGCCATGCTGAACATCAAAGTATTAGAGTAAAGTGTAGCTGGTTAGATTGTCATTGTTACCCTTTTGCCTGTTTTTCCTGCAAAATCTGTAAAGGATTGTGGTGGGCTCACTGCAGAAAGGGGAGAGCTCCGAAAAGTATATGTCAACACTGCTGGCTGGAGCAGCGCAGATTGACCTCTGAAGTACTAAATTACAAGGTTGCCACTCGGGAATTGATTAAAGGATCCCCTGAGTGGTGGGAGATTTTCGTAAAAGGAATAAACCCTGAATTCCACTGTTACCATTCCAATGAACCCCTAGGTCCATTCCTCACGGATATAGTCCAAGTCAAGTGTCGCAAATTAGTCAAAAGGCTCAGGTGTGACACCCCACAGTTGAATGCAAAAAACTGGAACTCCCGGAGGTCAAAGTGGGAGAGAGGGAACGATCCCACCCCTGAAGAATATCTCTGCTGTCGAGAAGATGGCTTACCCTGTAACTTGTAGCAACCAAGTTGACAGGCGAGACAGAGAGGTAGGTAGTGGGGTTGAGAGGCCCTCCCAAACCTTGAAAAAGAATATAAATCATCATGGGTATGAGAATGGTGACAACGGAATGAGGGAAAATGGGAATGTAAAACTGAGTATGATAAGTAACATCCTCTCCTGCAGTGCGTATCACTCAATCCTACGGGTTTTTATGTTTGTATGGCTTCCCCTCCAGAGTGCCACAGTTAATATACATGAACCCTTTAAATGGACCTTAAGCAGATGGGAGGATCACGATACCCGTCATATTTTACAGACAATAACGGGACCTGGAGCACCGAGCTTTAAGATTGGGATTTGTGATTTAACTCAAAGTTCAAAATGTGGGCAGCTGTTAAATTTAACAAGCTTCTATATGTGCCCTGCCTCGAACCCAGGGAAGCAATACTGTAATTACCCTAGACATTATTACTGCGCCTATTGGGGTTGTGAAACAATAGCATCAGCGTGGGCTCCGGGTGGAGGATTAGACAAATATTTAAAGGTAGGGCATGGACCAGCAGGGTGTAAACGACCACAAGAGTGGCCTTGGACTGGGAAAAACTTACTTGGAAACTGCACCTTTCTTTACCTAAATGTCACTCAACCAAGTGATTCTGGATGGTTAATAGGCAAAACATGGGGGGTTAGGCATTGGATAGAAGGACATGATCCAGGAAATCTGATACAAATAAAAAAGGAAGTAGCTCCACATGACCCTAGTCCTATAGGCCCAAATCCAGTAATAAGCAATAATTTAAAGGAGAGTAATAAAACCAGAGACAATGTTATAAAATCAAACAACATTGATCAAGAACCTCAGATATTAGTGCAGAAGTATACAACCTTATGGAGAATTATGCAAGCTACTTTTGGAGTTTTGAATCATACTTATCCTAACTTAACCAAGGGGTGCTGGCTTTGCTATATGATAAATCCACCCTTTTATGAAGCTATTGGGATTACATCTGAGGCAAGAGAAATAAATGGTACAAATCCAAAGGAGTGTCTCTGGAGAAAGGGAAGAGATAGTGTTTCAGGCATTACACTGTCCCAGGTTAGTGGACAAGGAAGGTGTGTAGGGAAGGTTCCAGCAGATATGCAACACCTCTGCAACACGACAATAAGCATTAACAGAACAAACAAGCCTTCTGATTGGCTTATGCCAGCAGTCAATACTAAATGGGTATGTCAACAACTTGGAGTTACACCCTGCCTATCGGTAAAAGCCTTTAATAATTCAGATTTCTGCATTCAAGTTCTAATAATCCCCAGAATCGTATACCATCCAAAAGAATACGTACTAGAACATCAAATGAACCCTGAACACTACCTGGCTAAAAGGGAACCACTTACAACACTAACGGTAGCAATTTTGCTCAGCTTAGGAGGAGCAGGAGTAGGAACAGGGGTTGCCTCCTTAGTGAGTCAAAACCAGGGTATGAAAGCTCTGCGCACATCTGTAGATGAAGATCTGAGTAGAATAGATAAAGCCATAAGTGAACTAGTTAAATCAGTGAAATCCCTTTCTGAGGTAGTCCTCCAAAACCGAAGGGGATTAGATTTGTTATTCTTACAGCAGGGGGGGCTTTGTATTGCTTTGCTGGAAGAATGCTGCACTTATGTAGATCACACGGGTATTGTAAAAGACACGATGGCTGAATTACGCAAACAAATAGAAAAACGAAAAAGAGAAAGAGAATCCCAGCAGAGCTGGTATGAATCCTGGCTTACCTATTCTCCCTGGCTAACCACTCTATTATCCACCCTTGCAGGACCAGTAATTTTACTAATTCTAGTACTTACTTTTGGGCCATGTATTCTTAACAAGCTTATTACACTAGTGAAAAATAGATTAGAAGCTGCACATTTAATGATGGTAAAACCAAAATACGAGCCACTCAGCGAAGTAGAAACTGAAGATTATTTAGAATTAAGCAAAAGGGAATTAGAGCGCTTTAGTGAACAAAAAGAGGTTTAAAATAAAAAGGGGGGATATTGTTAAGAAAATAAGGCCTTTTTGTTCATAATATAGAGTTTTCACATCTATAGAATAGAATCTTCACTTAGAGTTTTCACTTGTCTGAATGTTAGGAAAATAAGGCCTTTTTGTTCATAATATAGAGTTTTCACATCTATAGAATAGAATCTTCACTTAGAGTTTTCACTTGTCTGAATGTTAGGAAAATAAGGCCTTTTTGTTCATAATATAGAGTTTTCACATCTATAGAATAGAATCCTCACTTAGAGTTTTCACTTGTCTGAACATGTTCTCATTTTGCCAAGCATTCCAGAATATCTCTCAAGGACAACTTCGTTACACACTGCTTTAGGGAGTTAAAACTAAATTAGGGAGTAGAGGTAGTTAGGCATCAAAGCACCTAAGCGAATATCTTCAAGGACAGTTCCGTAATCTTGTGGAATGCGAGTAAACGTGCCTAGAGATAACATTTCTTGTTTTGAGAGAATTCCCAGATCACAAGAACAGCCCTGAGGAAGACTACTGGCCTTCATCCCACGACCACCAAAAGGCAGAAAACGACCACCTAGCAACAGAGTGCACCTGCGCAGAAAAGACACCAGAACGTCACACTTCCGGAGGAGAAGACCCAATAAGTTGGGGGGGGAATGGGGCACGAAAGGGCGGTAGTTAGAATAACTGCTGCCCAGCGCGCTGATTTGCTTTCGTTTCCTACCATTAATAAATCTTTTTAATTGGATTAGAAAGCCTATTGTGCTCGTTCATAACATTAAGTACCTTTATTTTATTTTAAGGACTATAATTTAAATGAGTGCCTGCAACCAAATTAACCCTTATTTATCTGCTGCAATTTCCTCATAGATTTTTAACACATATATGTATCAAAAGTGTCAAGCAAAATTTTTGACTCAGGTACCTGAAAACTTCATTCAAGTAAACAGAACATATTTTGAAAGGTAATTCTTATTTAAAGAAATCTAGCAAGAGACAGGTGCAGAGATAAACCCAGAGGCAGATGAAAGGCATCATTTCCCTTCCATCAGTGACAAAGGATTCATTTTTTCAGTCTAGATGAAGGTGATCTCAACTATACCTTAGCATGGTTGGACTTGATCTTAAGAGTCTCTTCAAACCTGATGATTCCATGATTCTGTATGGTAAGGCTGTTAAATTTGGAGGGTTGAAAGGGATGGGAGTGTGGACACAGATATCTGGATCAAGAATCATGTTCTACATGTTCTACATGTTCTACATTTCTACATGTTCTTGGCAAGAGTTTCCTGCAGCACACAGAAATCAGTACCCACACTGCTGTGCCAAAGCCCAACCTGCAGACCTGCCCCAGCCCTGGGACTAGCACAGCAAGGACCTGGAGCTGCTGCAGAGAGCCCAGAGAAGGCACCAGGATGAGCAGAGGGATGGAGCAGCTCTGCTGGGAGGAAAGGCTGGGAGAGCTGGGATTGTTCACCTGGAGAGGAGAAGCTTTGGGGTGAGCTCAGGGTGGCCTTGCAGGGCCTGAAGGAGCTGCAGGAAAGATGAAGAGGTAATTGACATGGCCTGGAGGGACAGGACACAGGGAATGGCTCCCACTGCCAGAGGGCAGAGCTGGAATGGGATATTGGGAAGGAATTGTTCCCTTGGAGGGTGGGGAGGCCCTAGCACAGGGTGCCCAGAGCATCTGTGGCTGCTCCTGGATCCCTGGCAGTGCCCAAGGCCGGGTTGGACACTGGGGCTTGGAGCAGCCTGGGACAGTGGAAGGTGTCCCTGTCCATGGCAGGGTTGGGACTGGACAAGCTTTAAGGTCCCTTCCTGCCCAAACCATTCTAGGATTCTATAGTTCTTACCCAGGGAAGATTCACATATCAATTAATAACCCTGGGAGGGGGCAGGGTGCTCAAAGTCATAGAGACATTTTTAAGTAGAAAAGACAAAGTCCCAGGAGAACCATGAATGGGGGGTTCATAACTCAGTTTCATATTTTGCCCCCACTGAACACCCAGAAAAGTCAGGGTTTGCTCAGTTACAGGATATGTGTCTTTATTATTATAACTCCTGAAACTGTGTTGAATTAAGTACCTAATAATGGCATATGCAACACATTCCAAGTTTGTGAGGATTCATTCCACCCATGGGTGAGGACCTGCTGCATTCCTGTTGCTCTGCTCTACATGGGCAGAGCTGGTGGTCTTCCAGTAAAATCCATTTTGTCACTTCAATTATATTTAATTTCTTTCCACAGATACCCTCTTTCTTATGCCACTGAATTGTTCTTCCTGATAAAAGCCTGTATCAATCTGTGCAGCACTGGATCCCAGGTGTAGAGAACAATTCACCACTCAGGATTTAATTTAAAATCCACCTTCCTAACAGGTGGAAGACTACAATTATTCAGAGCGGATTCCATCAGAAATCTCCCCCATTTAAAAATCAGCTGTAAATGTCATCTCTACTTTTTATTTCATTTCACAAGTTAGTGCATAAAATGACAGTTTAAAGACTGTGTAAATTAAGCCTATATATATTTTTATTTCAGAATAATTACTAATGAATTCTATAAGCTGTGCAGCTGTACCAACACAGAAAGTGAGAGAAATTAAGACATTATTAGTGCCATGACTATTATTGCACAAGATTAGTAAGACTGATACTGGAGTCCATGTTCAGCCTTTTTATAGAGGGAAGTTTTGGCAGCAGCTCTCTGGCCACAGAGAGAAACAACTTTCCCAGGCATTGTCCTGGGCAAAGGTCTGTGAGAAGATCAGAGAAAAGAATGAGAAACAATTCCTATTTTCACTTGCTGCACTTGTTGTGAACATGTGGAATGTGTTTTAGAGATTTTTTTCACCAAAGGGTGGTTTTTTAATTAGCCAATGGTGATGGTGTTTGGATTGGAGGACCATTTAGGTCCAGGCATATCGTAACTGTCTATAAAAGCAATGGGTTTCATAATAATAATATATAATGGAGAGATTGATCAGCCTTCTGTGAATCATAGAGTCAATGCTAATTATTACCCATCTGGGTGCCTGCTGTGATGACAGGAAGTAGTGCAGTCAACATTTATGAGAAGGAATCTATGTTTCAGTAATTTGCAGCACTGCAACTTTTCCTTTTTTTATTAAATCTACTCCATGGGATTCAAGAGGGTTCACGGTGTCCTTTTGGAAACACTGCTTCTAGTTTAAATCAGTTAGGGCCAGCAGTCAGAAGAAATACATGGCAACAGGAAAGGTTCCTCATCTCATGGGAAGTGAGACTTTGGGGATGGAATATTCAGCACATATTTCTCTCTGAGACTCCTGGTTAAACAATTACATAAGCAATACCATTGTTGTTATCTCCTTAGCAATTTAATTTGAATTCCCCAAATTAAAAAAGGTTCATTTTCCAAGATACTTCCCACTCAGAAGGATGAAAGGTTCCTCTGTCCGCAGGACGTTTAAAAGGGATAACATTGTTTAACTCAGGATATGAGCCATATACTGAATTTTCAGCACCTTGGTCTTTAAAAAGGAGGTCAAGTTTGTTATGAATGCAGGCAAACCTGATGGGAAGAGATGATGGTGTCTGACTCAATTCAGAAGGCTGAATGATTTCTTTATTATAATTATGCTAAAATACATTAATATAATATATAAAGGAAGATACAAAAAACTATAAACCTACTTGTTCCAACTATGTCTCTAACTAATACAACTTGTGACTCTCTCTCTCTCTCTCTCTCTCTCTCTCTCTCTCTCTCTCTCTCTCTCTCTCTCTCTCTCTCTCGTCCAGAAACAGGTGGATTGGATTGGCTATCAGAGTCAAACATTCCTCACCAGAATCCAATCAAGCAATCACTCCAGGTAAACAATTCTCCAAACACATTCCACATGAGAAAAACAAGGAGCAGAAATAGAAACCGTTTTCTCATTCATTTCTCTCTGTGAAAGTTTATGAAAAATCCTGAGAGATAAATGTTCTGGCCACACAAGTTTTTTAGGAATTGGAAGCATCAAGTTGAAACTTCTGTTCAAAGAAGAAGCAATATGTAACCTCCTTTTTGAGGAGACATGGGATATTTGGGTGTCCTGGCTTGTAAGATAAGCATGTATTCTATTTGCCATCTGTTGGAGGTGGGGCAGATACCTCCTGTTAAATTGGGCAGTTTTCTTATCTCTTCCAAGAACAATGTCTCCCTCCAGGGAGATCTCTTCTCTTAATGGGCCATTGAATGACTCACTGCATGACTGGTAAAGTTACATCATCCCATTGTGAGATGCTCCACCCAGAGGGAGGAGCCAAGCATTCCTACCTGCATAAAATCAGCACTTTTTGGGACATCAGAGCAGCCCCTTTGCTGGATTCCCAGAGGAGCAGCTTCTTCTCTGCTGGATTCCCAGAGAAGCAGCTTCTTCCCCACTGGATCCCCAGAGGAAGACCAGGCCCATCTACTCTATCACCAGACCTTCAGAGAAAACTACATCCTTCTACAGATCACTGTTTCAGCAGCATTTCATCTGCCACTCCAGGAGGAGCAGCCACCATTTAACTGGACTATTACCAACACCCTGACTCCTCAGGGTGTCAGGTTTCTGACTCTATCACTAGTTTTGTTTGTACTAATTACTTTTTTTTAGTTAGGTTTTTTTTTTTTTTCCTAGTAAAGAATTGTTATTCCCATTCCCATATCTTTGCCTGACGGATTTTTAATTTTGAAATTGTGGTAATTTGAGGGAGGAGGTTTACCTTTTCCATTTCACAGGAGCTCTTGCCTTCCTTCACAGACTCCTGTTTTTTTCAAACCAAGACATTGGAGTTGCATTCATTAGTGTAATGGCTAAAAAGACAAGAATGGCAATGACATGGGATCTTCTTCTTGACATTATTTCATACCTACTTTCATAGAATCAAATAAGTTAGGTTGGAAAATACCCTTAAGGTCATCAAGTCCAACTATTCCCCCAGCAATGCCAAGACCAGCACTAACCCATTTCCCCCAGTGCCACATCCACAGGGATTTTCTATCCCTCCAAGGATGGGGACTCCACTCTTGCCAGGGGCAGCTTTGCCAGGGCTTCCCCTCCAGTGATAGTTTTCCCCCCTAATATACAATATAAACCTCCTCTGGCACGAATCTTTGCATTGGAAGAGCTTGGGATATCTTCAGGTACTTGTATGTGTCTGCTAAAAGTCAATGCAAATGAGTACAGTGTTGCCCCTGATAATACCAGACATCTTCATTGAAAACTTGCTCCAACAAGCTATGAATTAATTTGCATGGGGGCCAGGATTTCACTCTTGACTGACAGATGCATTTCAATTCCCTCTTGTATCCAGCTTGGAGGGTCTGTCATCAGAAATGTCCACATTTTCAGCTTTTTCACCAAAAGGAGGAATCAGTAATGCAATCTCCTGTTTTCCTGCACTCTTTTCAGTACTATATGTATTAAACTTTGTTCTTTAGTAGCAATGAACATTTCTAGCCCTTTCATATCAATACTTAAAGTCATATATATGAAGAAAAACTTCTAGGAATTATGAGATGCGTTACATATGGGTAATAAACCCCCAGAAGAAAGGGTCCCTCTTGCTCAGTTTTTCTCTAGGAAGACAAAATCAGACCAGGTGCAGACTAAAACAGCTTAAAGGATAAATAACATTGATGTTCCGTTCTGGTTCAGTGTCCTTCTAAACACTGAAAATATAGGAAATGTTACAAGTAAGTCAAAGGAAATGCATTTATAACTACGTGAGAAAATCATTATTAGAGATAATCCATGGTAAAGGAAAAAGGAAAAAATATTTCCTTTAAACTAGAAATTAATTAGTCACATAAATATAGATCAATAATTAGGTTTTGGGAGAAATCAGTGTGCCAATAGATGCTTCTATAAACAATTCTGAATAGGGATTTTCTAAATCAAGCTATTAGAGGTGAAATATAATATGATTTTTACATATATTGAAAATTTGAATACATATATGTACCATAATTTGTTACTTACAGTCTCCTATAGAGAGAATAGAGGGTAACTTTCCTCTCTTAACATTGATTGAAAAATTACAATTTTTTTTCTAAATATACACAAAGAGTAGAAAATGTCAAACATATATTGAACAAATAAAAAAATGAACAACTTAAGCCAAACTTTTTAGTATGGTTTAACATTTACTCCTCATGTTTTCATTTCCTTTCTGTCAAGATAAGCAGGTCACACTGCATCCAGCTGAAGGACCTTAGCATAGGAAAGAGAAGGCTCAGGTGTGAAAACTGTTATCAATATGTAAAAATAACCAGTGAGGTTGGGATGAAGCCAGACTATACTTGGTGATGCCCAGTGATAGGATAGATGGCCATGGCCACAAACAGAAAGTAAGAAAATTCCACCTAAATGAAGAAAAACTATTTTACTGTGGGGATGATTAAATTTTAGAACAGGCTTCCCAGAGAAGCTGTGGAATCTCCATCTTTAAAGATCCTAAATATGCATTCAGATGCAAAAGATACAGTCATCCCTGAGCAGTGCTCTACCCCTGATCTGAGCATAAGGGTTTGAACCAAACAATCTCCAGAGCTCCCTTCCAACTTAAACTGTTCTGGAATTTTTATCTAACTGCATTTTCACCTTCAGTGAAACAGAAGCATTCTTTGCCCACCTAGAATATATATCAGAATTAACACAGAGGAGGTTGGGCAGAAAAGTACCTTAAAGATGATTTCATTCTACCCTCTGCCATGGTCAGGGGTACCTTCCCAGACTGTCCCAGACTGCTCCAAGCCCCAGTGTCCAACCTGGCCTTGGACACTGCCAGGGCATCCTGTGCCAGGACATTTCCACCCTCCTAGGGTGTCACCATTGAGTCAGGAACAGGAACAAAAGACTCCTTCTTCAGAAGGTGAAAAGAAGACATTTAATGGAGAATCGTGCGTCATTTATAACTTGACTCGCTAAGCATTGGTCTTAGAGTAAAAACCTCTCACGCTATTGGTGAGCTAAGAATAGTACACTCTGGAAAATCATATCTATAAACAACATGTGCAGAAAGAGAGATAATAATTGTTTTAATTATTTTCTTTAAGTTTCCCAGGCTCGGCCTGGGAGGAATTTTCTCTGTTCTTATTTGACTGAACTGAAAATATCTACAATTCCCCCTTTTTGTTTAAAGGAGGAGGTGGGATTTGTAGTCCCCTGCAGGGCCCCTTGCAGCAGGGAGAACAAACACAGCTAAAGAGGTTTATCAACTGTCAATCAAAACCTCAATCCGACATTGGCTCAGAATGGTCGAAGAGACCTCTAACTTATGCTATGAATTCTCTACCATTACATTCCTTTTACAAACTTAACTATTAATTCTAAGAAATCAGTTACTAAATCAGTACAGTAACAAAACATTGTTAGTCTGCTCATAACACTGGCAGCCTAACTTGTCAACAATCTGTTTACAGCAACAAAGAAAATATAAACTCTTCATTCCCCACTCATAGAGGGGACATCTGGTTGATGGTTGGTATCTTGGTCATCATTAGAAGACTGTGATTGATGGTCAGCACCTTGTTCATTGTTGGAAGGCTGCCTGCTTGTGAGAACCCCGGGATTGATTCAGGGGTCTCATGTGGTGGTAAAGTCTTTCCTCCAACCCGTGCTTCCAAAGAAAAACTTCGCAGCCTCTTGTTGTTCGGTCTCAAGGCAGTTTATTGCTAGCTATCTAAAAGATTGTCCTCGCCCACCACGGCTGCCTGGGTCAGCTGCTCAGGCAGAGACACACACACTCCTGACACCCTCACTGTCCGGTGTCTCCGTCGTCTCTCCCTCTGCCCAGGGCTGCTGCTATCTTTTATATGATATATTACGTATTATATGTTTACAGATTTTCCCCAATACCTACTATCCATGTTACAATGTGCTTTTCTACTCTAAACCAATCTGTGAGTGCCAACATCACCAAGAACATGGAGGTAAGGAAGAAGAAGGAGGAAGAACAGGATCAGGCCCACTTTCCTCCATCTTAGAACACCTGACCCCCCTGTACAAAGTAAAACCCCCTGTACAGGTGTTAAAACCCCCCTGTACAATACTAAAAAAATTTCCCCTCTAATTTGTGACTACTTTTACTATACCATCTAACCCTCTGTGACCACTTGTTCCACCTTCAAAGTTGGTAACTCATTCCATGGTTCAAACTCAAGATCACAGCTGTTTTCAGCTGCTTGCCAGGGTCTAAAATGCTTCTGACCAAGGCCTGGAACCTCTTAAAATGTCTGAGGGACATTTTGAGTTCTGACACCTGCTGGCCACATTCTGTTTCTGGTGTCACCAGTCAGGGCGAACACAACCTTGCAGGTATCCATCGTACCCAGGTATCTGTGGAAACACATGCATACCCATGGCCCCAAATGATAAGGTAACACAGGCCCTCCCACTTATTGGTGGCAAGGTCCCATATCCAGACTTTCACTTGAGGCAGGTGCATCTCACCTGCTGAATGCAATGAGAGAAAATGATTCAAAATTACAGGAATGTCTGAATTCTGTGGCACTGTAAGATGATTAATTGTATAGAAAGCTTTTTCCAATTGACTGTGTGGGGTCTATCCAGGCATTCCCTTTTTTTGTTTTTCCAGAACACTCTTTGAAGTGCCATGAGCGCATTCAGCAACAGCTTGACCCGTTGGTGAATGCGGACTACCAAGTTTATGTGAGACTCCCCACAAGCGTAAAAACTGCTGCGTCTTCTGCGAGACATAGGCAGGGCCATTGTCAGTTTTCACAGAAGAAGGTATCCCCAAAATTGCAAAAGTCATCCTCGAATGGCCAATCACGTCACAACCCTTTTCTCCGATGTGAGCAGATGCCCACATGGCAGAGGAGAAGGTGTCGATAGAAACATGCATATACTTGAATCGATCAAACTCAGCAATGTGAGTAACATCTGTTTGCCAAGGCTGAAAGGTCCTTAGGTTTCTGGGGTTCATCCCTGTTGGTAAAGGTGCAGCAAGTCCATGACAGTCAGCACAGGAACTGACAATGTTATGAGCATCAGTCAGCATTAACTGAAATTGCTTCTGCAGAGTATGTGCACTTTGATGGAAAAAATCATGCAATGCTTTGGCTTGCACAATCTTGTCAGGCTGAGGCACTACCTACTCAGAATTAGCCAATCTGTCAGCCTGTCCGAGATTGAGAAGCAAGATGTTTTTCTATTACCATCTGTGTAGCCCTTGTCTTCTGGGCAGTTCTCCTTATCTCCTGTTAATGGGCCCATCAATGTCTTACCACATGACTCAGAGATAACTCCTTCAAGGAGCCATTTCTGTTTTAATGGGTAATCAAGGACTCACTGCATGACTCAGAATGACATCAGCCCATTCTGAGATGCTCCATCCAGAGGGGAGGAGCTAAGCATCCCCACCTAGATATATTCTGGAGTTTTGGGACAGAGCAGCAGCCTACCCACAGGCTTCCAAGAGGACACAGCTGGGGTTTCCACTGGACCAACTACACCTTTTCTACAGGATGACTGCTCCAACAGAACCACATCTGCCACTCCAAGAGGACTGCAAGCACTCCAATTTGGACTGCTACCAACACACTGGCCAAAAGGGTGTCAGGTTGTATTCTGACTTTGTCAGTGTTTTTCCTTTTGTATTATTGCATGTATTTTGTCTCTTTACCCTTTTACCAATAAATTGTATTTCTGACTTGGAGTCTCTCACTGCCTTTGCTTTCAAACCAGAACACAGCCCTGGCATTGCCTTCTGTTATGAAACGTGGTAAAGTGGTGTGACTCCGAACATGTGAGATGTAATACGAATGAACCTGGGTTTCAATAACTGGAACAAAGTTGCGTTATTGACCTCTTTCAGAAGTGAGCAATCCAAACGCTTGGTTGTAACTGCACGTTATGGTCACAGGGAAGATATTCTCCAGCCAGCTCACTTCCCAAGACCGATGGGCAGTCACGAGAGCAGCCACCCCTGGATCTCTACTGAGACCCTCCCAGGTGGTGGTGCGTACAGGGGCTCGCAGCTCCCTGCAGCAGATGGCTGTGGCGTGGGTCACACAGAAGCAACCCAGTACAAGAAACCAAGGCAAAGGAATAGAGAGGGATACTTGTTTGAGTTCCAAGGAAGGTTTATTTCCCCAGAGGATCCAGGGAAAAGTAATGATAGCTCAAGACAAAAAAACTGCTTTTAAGGAGGGGTGGGAATAAGGGAAGGGAACAACCTTTTACCAATAGGAAGTCATTAGGGGAGGAGTGCAGGGTAAGGGCTATCCATTAGAAGCCAATAAAGGGAAGGAGCAAACCTTACAATCTAATCTTGCTTTAGGGAAGGAATGAAGGTCAGAGAACATTCCAGAAGGAAAAATAATTTTCTCAGGAAGGAAGAGGGTCAAACCAGTCAGTGGTCAGGATTGGATATTGACACTTGGGCTGACCAATTGAAGGCTGGACATGCCTCTGAGAACACAGAGGGGTTAAAAGCAGAATTCTCAGGGGAACTGGCTCTCTTTGGTTCTGGTCATCAGAGAGTGCAGACTCTCCCCACCCCCCCAGCAAGGTTGCTGGGTGGGGGAGGGGAGCCATGATGCTCAGGTTGAGGTAGGCCGAAGGGTGGAGGGGCTGGAACCAGCTCTGGCTCACGGGGGATGGAAGGGTGGAGGAAAATCTGGGATGCTTCCACCCCCCCAGAGTCTCTCTGGAGAGAGACAGAAAGAGACAGCGATGGTGCCAGCAGTACACTGTGGGAAAGGAGAAGGGCGGAGGGGCAGGAGGTGCCCAGCATGAGAACTGGAGGTCTGGACAAAGATCCCGGCTGCTGGCTGTCCGGGGAATTTGAGACTTTTAACCCCTTCTTGGATGATGAAAGCTTTGTGAAATATTACTCCTCCTCAATTTGAAAGAGAAGAGACAGTCTGGGACCTCCAAACAAAACCAAAAAACAAACCAAAAAAACCCCACAACAATAAAAAAAAAAACAAAACCACTGACAAAGTCAAAATATGACTTTACACCCTGTGTGTCAGGGTGTTAGTAGCAGACTGAATAGTGGCTGCAGTCTTTTTTGAGTGACAGATGTTGTTTTGTTGAAGCAGTGATTTTGTAGAAGGGTGTAGGCTTTTTTGAAGGTCTAGTGGTGGTGTAGATGGCCTTGGCCTTCTTCTGGGAATTTAGTGGACAAGAAAGCTGTTCCTTTTGGAATTTAGTGTTCTTCTGGGAATCTAGTGGAAAAGGCTGACTGCGGTGTTCTAAATCTCAGATTATATCAAGGTAGGAATGCTTGGTTCTTCTCTCTGGGTGGAGCATCTCACAATGGGATGATGTAATTTTATCAGTGATACTCAATGGACTATTAACAGAGGCTATTTCTCTGGAGGAAGGATTGGTTGTGGAAGAGATAAAAAAAACCCTGCCCAATTAACAGAAAATAACTGCCCCATCTCTAACAGATGATAATAGAATACCCACCCACATCTTGCAACCCAGGACAGAAGATTATTTTTAATTTCTTATATTATATGAGCTGGAAATTAGCCAATAAAATGGGGCAGTGTAATTTCAAAAGGTCTTGAAGTTTTCTTTTTTTCTCCCTAAGTCTGGGGCATTATATCACAAGAAGCCATAGATACTGATACAAAGGATGAAAAAAAGTGTTCTCTAAAATATAGCTGCACTGGTGGCTCCCATGCCTTGTCCTTCAGCTAAGTCCCTTAATTACCAATTTTGAGAATCTGGTCTCCTTAACAGAAAGAATGATTTTATACTTGTTCTATGTCTCTTATTGTTTCACTCACAAATTGTTGCTCTTGTCTGTTGGCATGGCCCATCTTCGGTTCTCAGGAGATTCAATTTACCCCTTTGTGGGGCTGTTTTCATAGAGCTCATGGCTGCTTGTCTGCATGCTAAAAACACACTCCTTGTGTTTCTACATACAGCAACTCCTGAAATGTCTAAGATTTAAGTTCTGATTTTCCAAGAAGAGTTACCTGTCTTTTTAAATGGACATATAGCAGCAGTGACAGTCAGAATTTACCTTGTCAGTGATAAAAAAGACTCTCCACTCCAGGAATAGAAAAGCCAGAGCACTCAGTACAGCTGTGCTGCAGCAGTATGTCATGAGGAGTCAGATCAAACATTTCCATCAGAGAAAGAAATTTAGAGAATTTGTACTTTGCTTTAATCCATGATACAGAATTTTTTAAAAATACAAAAATTTTTTCAATATTTCCACAGTGATACAGCCAGAAAAAAAGCAGAGCCATGCAAGCAGCTCCAATGCCAGTGGCAAGCTCAACCTTGATACCTGTTTGTGTAAGTCTGGAATGAACACTGATGCTAATGTGAGCATATAGGCATTGCTCATTAAAGCCAATCCATGTGTCTCATCTCCTGTGACTGTCACTGCCAGGTCACCACTTTACAAGGTTCCATATCAGTAAGGTCACTGAAGCAGATGAACAGAGAAAGTGAGCAAGAAAATGAAGGGATATTTCTCTATGTAATGGAGAGCCTAAGTACCAGCATACATCTGGAAACAAATATGTGCTGCAATTTCCTACCAGCTGGACGTGAAAAAAACCACTCACCTTGTCACAGCTAACAAGAGATGTTAATTTTATTATTGTCATTTTTACTTTTACATTGCAACAACACCTAGATGATTGGGCTGGAAGATGAGGCATGAACTGAACACATAGAACACAAATACAGCCCCTACCTCAAATCACTCACCTACAGATGTCTATAGAGAATTGAAGTGCAGTTTGGTTTTAAGGGAGATTTTAGTGTAGAATTTTGTGCAAAATGTCATATGATATTCTAAAATAAATACCCATGCACAATATGCATTTGTATCAAACTGTCTTGCTCTGCACAGAATAGTCCTTGTCTTTTCTGAGCAGTCACGGTGAATAAATAAACCCAGCCCTGTCACCCTGATTTTGAAGATTTTCTAAAGCCTTCTAAGTTTATATTCTTGTAGAAAACTTTCTGACACAACTTTCTTTACACAGCCTGATGTTTTGCATTCCTTTGTGGAGGTGGAGAGATTTTATGTACTGGTGGTTTTTCCAGTGTCATTGGAGAGGTGGTATGTTCACCCTCCAATCCACTGTCACCTTTGGAAAAGTATAAATGTTGGAGTCTGAAATAAAAGTTGCTCTTCTTACCTTTGCAATAGCAGTGGCTCACATCATGCTTTTTCATGTCGTGTAGTGACATCTGGTGACACCGGAGTGTATTGCAGCTTAGGCTGGGAACCGCGTTTGGTAAAGTTGTGCTTCCTCCCCCCCCCCCCCCCCCCCCCCCGTTTGGCGCTTTGCCTGCTGCTGTTTTGGTAATAGAGAGCTTTATGGATTTCATGAAGGAGTCTCTGGTTTTGGATCTCTGGAGGGGCATGCTGAAGCAGAAACGTGTTACTGTTTCCTGGGATGGTTTTGAGACATTGTTTCCGTGGGCGAGGCAACAAGGGTTCTTTTCCAACCCTCAGGAGGCACTCTCCAGGGAGATATGGTCTCTCGCGAGGGGTCACCTCATGGACACCCTATTTGATGATTGCTCTGTAGATGTTGGGCCACTGCTGATGCACTGCAAGAGGTTGGATGCAGTTTGGCAGGGGTCTGGATTTTGTAGCTCTCGGAGTTCTCTGAAGGACACGTCTGTCTCAGACATGGAGGATGTGGAATTTGAGTTTCTGTGGGATGCAGACGCTTCCCCTTCTCCCCGGGACGGAGAGCCGAAAGATGGCTCCTCCTCTGGGGTAGATCAGGCTCCCAGCCCACTGGCCCCTGGTCGGTAGATGGAGCCATGCAGGCTTCTGAGGGCTTGGTAAAACTGGCTCAGCCGCCTCGCCCTGCCTCGTGCCACAGGCATGGTGTGCTGGGGTAAAAATCACCATCTCTTTGTGCCTTCCTGGTGCATATGGGGCCCATCCTTCGATGTTCTGATTTTTTGCAATTAGCTGCCTGCTCAGGGCCACAGGACCCTGAGCAGAAACATCGGCTGTTTTCCCTGGGAAAGAAAACTCACCAGTCCAGGTTCCTCATGTCAGTTTGTAGGGCTCCTCTGGGACTGTCAAGGCAGCACAAGTATGAGGTGGAGGCAGCTTCTGTATGGGGCCCATCCTTCGATGTTCGGATTTTTTGCAATCAGCTGCCTGCTCAGGGCCACAGGACCCTGAGCAGAAACATCGGTTGTTTTCTTTGCGAATGCAAACTCACCAGCCCCGGTTCCTGATGTCAGTTTCTAGGGCTCCTCTGGGACTGTCAGGGCAGCACAAGTATGAGGTGGGGGCAGCTCCGGTCTGGGACTTATCCTTCGATGTTCGGATTTTTTGCAGTCAGCTGCCTGCTCAGAGCCACAGGGCCCTGAGCAGAAACATCGGCTGTTTTCCCTGGGAAAGAAAACTCACCAGTCCAGGTTCCTGATGTCAGTTTCTAGGGCTCCTCTGGGACTGTCAGGGCAGCACAAGTATGAGGTGGAGGCAGCTTCTGTATGGGGCCCATCCTTCGATGTTCGGATTTTTTGCAATCAGCTGCTTGCTCAGGGCCACAGGACCCTGAGCAGAAAGATCGGCTGTTTTCCCTGGGAAAGAAAACTCACCAGTCCAGGTTCCTGATGTCAGTTTGTAGGGCTCCCCTGGGACTGTCAGGGCAGCACAAGTATGAGGTGGAGGCAGCTTCTGGATGCGGCCCATCCTTCCATGTTTGGATTTTTTGCAATCAGCTGCCTGTTTAGGGCCACAGGACCCTGAGCAGAAACATCGGCTGTTTTCCCTGGGAAAGAAAACTCACCAGTCCAGGTTCCTGATGTCAGTTTGTAGGGCTCCTCTGGGACTGTCAGGGCAGCACAAGTATGAGGTGGGAGCAGCTTCTGTATGGGTCCCATCCTTCGATGTTCGGATTTTTTGCAATCTGCTGCCTGCTCAGGGCCACAGGACCCTGAGCAGAAACATCGGCTGTTTTCCCTGGGAAAGAAAACTCACCAGTCCAGGTTCCTGATGTCAGTTTCTAGGGCTCCTCTGGGACTGTCAGGGCAGCACAAGTATGAGGTGGAGGCAGCTTCTGTATGGGGCCCATCCTTCGATGTTCGGATTTTTTGCAATCAGAATCCGGCTCAGAGCCACAGGGCCCTGAGCACAAACATCGGCTGTTTTCCCTGGGAAAGAAAATTCACCAGTCCAGGTTCCTGATGTCAGTTTGTAGGGCTCCTCTGGGACTGTCAGGGCAGCAGAAATATAAGGTGGTGGCAGATTCTCTATGGGGCCCATCCTTCGATATTCGGATTTTTTGCAGTCAGCTCCCCGCTAAGGGGTACAGGGCCCTCGGCAAAAACATTGGTTGTTTTCCCTGGGAAAGAAAACTCACCAGTCCAGGTTCCTGATGTCAGTTTGTAGGGCTCCTCTGGGACTGTCAGGGCAGCACAAGTATGAGGTGGAGGCAGCTTCTGTATGGGGCCCATCCTTCGATGTTTGGATTTTTTGCAATCAGATGCCTGCTCAGGGCCCCAGGACCGTGAGCAGAAACATCGGCTGTTTTCCCTGGGAAAGCAAACTCACCAGCCCCGGTTCCTGCTTTTCCAGCGTGTCTGGCAGGGAGAAAGCTTGCCAGCGCAGTGCACGCATCCCGCCCTTGCCCAGAAACATGGATTTGCTGAACACTCCAAAAACACTGCTCTTTCCTAGGCAAGCTTCAAACTGCTGTAAGACGTCCGTGCTCTCTGTTTTCTGCTGCCCTACTCGTTGTAGAAGAGTGCACAGCTCACCCTGGCATTCAGTGCACAGCGAAGTCAATTGCAAAAAGCCAGCAGCTGCTCACTCCCAAACAAAAGGCGCTTTCTATGTCCTTGCTTCCCGAGCAACTCAGCACAGCCCTTCTTCTCTGCATCTCGGAAGCTCAGGGCACGAACAAGAATTCTCCATATTTGTCTGCATCAGGACCAAGTCAAAACGCAGGAAAGTCGTCCTGGAGCACCTGTCAGAAACATGCCAGCGGTTAATTGAAAGGGCTGGCAGCTGCAACCACCGTCCTCTAGCAGTGCCAAGGCTGCGCACACAAGCCGGTTTCGTTCTTCGCCTCTCAGAAGCCAACCGCTCTCCCCGGATGCCGGAGGCGAAGAAGCGGCTACTAGGTGCACCGCTTACGTGAACCGCACTTGTAGGCTGCAAAGCGCGGCTTCGGCAGAAAGAAGCCGGCAACCGCCGCTTTCCTGCGGACAGCTGCGGAGAGCCGGAGTCTGCGTCTCTAGCGGACTGCATCATAGCGAAAAGCTTTTCCAGCGTGTCTCGCAGGGAGAAAGCTTGCCAGCACACTGCACGCATCCCGCCCTTGCCCAGAAACATATATTTGCTGAACACTCCAAAAACACTACTCTTTCGTGGGCAAGCTTCAAACTGCTGTCAGACATCTGTGCTCTCTATTTTGTGGTGTCCTGCTCGTTGTAGAAGAGTGCACAGCTCCACCTGACATTCAGTGCACAGCGAAGTCAACTGCAAAAAACCAGCAGCTGCTCACTCCCAAACACAAGGCGCTGTCTATGTCCTTGCTTCCCGAGCAATTCAGCACAGCCCTTCTTCTCTGCAGCTGCCATCGAGATCTCTGCAACTTGTAAACTCAGGGCACGAACAAGAATTCTCCAGATTCGTCTGCATCAGGACCAAGTCAAAACGCAGGAAAGTCGTCCCGGAGCACCTGCCAGAAGCATGCCAGCGGTTAACTGAAAGCGCAGGCAGCTGCAGCCAACGTCCTCTAGCAGTGCCAAGGCTGCGCACACAAGCCGGTTTCGTTCTTCGCCTCTCAGAAGCAACCGCTCTCCCCGGCTGCCGGAGGCGAAGAAGCGGCTACTAGGTGTACTGCTGACGTGAACCGCAGTTGTAGGCTGCAAAGCGCGGCTTCGGCAGAAAGACGCCGGCAACCGGCGCTGCCCTGCGGACAGCTGCCGAGAGTCGAAGTCTGCGTCTCTAGCGGACTGCATCATAGCGAAAAGCTTTTCCAGTGTGTCTCGCAGGGAGAAAGCTTGCCAGCACACTGCACGCATCCCGCCCTTGCCCAGAAACATATATTTGCTGAACACTCCAAAAACACTACTCTTTCCTAGGCAAGCTTCAAACTGCTGTCAGACATCTGTGCTCTCTGTTTTGTGGTGTCCTGCTCGTTGTAGAAGAGTGCACAGCTCCACCTGACATTCAGTGCACAGCAAAGTCAACTGCAAAAAACCAGCAGCTGCTCACTCCCAAACACAAGGCGCGGTCTATGTCCTTGCTTCCCGAGCAATTCAGCACAGCCCTTCTTTTCTGCAGCTGCCATCGAGATCTCTGCAACTCGTAAACTCAGGGTACGGACAAGAATTCTCCAGATTCGTCTGCATCAGGACCAAGTCAAAACGCAGGAAAGTCGTCCTGGAGCACCTGCCAGACGCAAGCCAGCGGTGAACTGAAAGGGCTGGCAGCTGCAGCCACCGTCTTCTAGCAGTGCCAAGGCAGCGCACACAAGCCGGTTTCGTTCTTCGCCTCTCAGAAGCCAACCGCTCTCCCCGGCTGCCGGAGGCGAAGAAGCGGCTACTAGGTGCACCGCTGACGTGAACCGCACTTGTAGGCTGCAAAGCGCGGCTTCGGCAGAAAGAAGCCGGCAACCGCCGCTTTCCTGCGGACAGCTGCGGAGAGCCGGAGTCTGCGTCTCTAGCGGACTGCATCATGGCGAAAAGCTTTTCCAGCGTGTCTCGCAGGGAGAAAGCTTGCCAGCGCAGTGCACGCATCCCGCCCTTGCCCAGAAACATATATTTGCTGAACACTCCAAAAACACTACTCTTTCCTAGGCAAGCTTCAAACTTCTGTCAGACATCTGTGCTCTCTGTTTTTTGGTGTCCTGCTCGTTGTAGAAGAGTGCACAGCTCCACCTGACATTCAGTGCACAGCGAAGTCAACTGCAAAAAGCCAGCAGCTGCTCACTCCCAAACACAAGGCGCTGTCTATGTCCTTGCTTCCCGAGCAATTCAGCAAAGCCCTTCTTCTCTGCAGCTGCCATCGAGATCTCTGCAACTCGTAAACTCAGGGTACGAACAAGAATTCTCCAGAATCGTCTGCATCAGGACCAAGTCAAAACGCAGGAAAGTCATCCTGGAGCACCTGCCAGAAGCATGCCAGCGGTTAACTGAAAGCGCAGGCAGCAGCAGCCACCGTCCTCTAGCAGTGCTAAGGCAGCGCACACAAGCCGGTTTCGTTCTTCGCCTCTCAGAAGCCAACCGCTCTCCGCGGCTGCCGGAGGCGAAGAAGCGTCTACTAGGTGCACCACTGACGTGAACCGCACTTGTAGGCTGCAAAGCGCGGTTTCGGCAGAAAGAAGCCGGCAACCGCCGCTTCCCTGCGGACAGCTGCGGAGAGCCGAAGTCTGCGTCTCTAGCGGACTGCATCATAGCGAAAAGCTTTTCCAGCGTGTCTCGCAGGGAGAAAGCTTGCCAGCACTGTGCACGCATCCCGCCCTTGCCCAGAAACATGGATTTGCTGAACACTCCAAAAACACTACGCTTTCCTAGGCAAGCTTCAAAATGCTGTCAGACATCTGTGCTCTCTGTTTTGTGGTGTCCTGCTCGTTGTAGAAGAGTGCACAGCTCCACCTGACATTCACTGCACAGCGAAGTCAACTGCAAAAAACCAGCAGCTGCTCACTCCCAAACACAAGGCGCTGTCTATGTCCTTGCTTCCCGAGCAACTCAGCACAGCCCTTCTTTTCTGCAGCTGCCATCGAGATCTCTGCAACTCGTAAACTCAGGGTACGAACAAGAATTCTCCAGATTCGTCTGCATCAGGACCAAGTCAAAACGCAGGAAAGTCGTCCTGGAGCACCTGCCAGAAGCATGCCAGCGGTGAACTGAAAGGGCTGGCAGCTCTAGCCACTGTCTTCTAGCAGTGCCAAGGCTGCGCACACAAGCCGGTTTCGTTCTTCGCCTCTCCGAAGCCAACCGCTCTCCCCGGCTACCGGAGGCGGAGAATCGGCTACTAGATGCACCGCTGACGTGAACCGCACTTGTAGGCTGCAAAGCGCGGTTTCGGCAGAAAGAAGCCGGCAACCGCCGCTTCCCTGCGGACAGCTGCCGAAAGCCGAAGTCTGCGTCTCTAGCGGACTGCATCATAGCGAAAAGCTTTTCCAGCGTGTCTCGCAGGGAGAAAGCTTGCCAGCGCAGTGCACGCATCCCGCCCTTGCCCAGAAACATATATTTGCTAAACACTCCAAAAACACTACTCTTTCCTAGGCAAGCTTCAAACTGCTGTCAGACATCTGTGCTCTCTGTTTTGTGGTGTCCTGCTCGTTGTAGAAGAGTGCACAGCTCCACCTGACATTCAGTGCACAGCGAAGTCAACTGCAAAAAACCAGCAGCTGCTTACTCCCAAACACAAGGCGCTGTCTATGTCCTTGCTTCCCGAGCAACTCAGCACAGCCCTTCTTTTCTGCAGCTGCCATCGAGATCTCTGCAACTCGTAAACTCAGGGTACGAACAAGAATTCTCCAGATTCGTCTGCATCCGGACCAAGTCAAAACGCAGGAAAGTCGTCCTGGAGCACCTGCCAGAAGCATGCCAGCGGTGAACTGAAAGGTCTGGCAGCTGCAGCCACCGTCTTCTAGCAGTGCCAAGGCTGCGCACACAAGCCGGTTTCGTTCTTCGCCTCTCAGAAGCCAACCGCTCCCTGCGGCTGCCGGAGGCGAAGAAGCGTCTAGTAGGTGCACCACTGACGTGAACCGCACTTGTAGGCTGCAAAGCGCGGTTTCGGCAGAAAGAAGCCGGCAACCGCCGCTTCCCTGCGGACAGCTGCCGAAAGCCGAAGTCTGCGTCTCTAGCGGACTGCATCATAGCGAAAAGCTTTTCCAGCGTGTCTCGCAGGGAGAAAGCTTGCCAGCGCAGTGCACGCATCCCGCCCTTGCCCAGAAACATATTTGCTGAACACTCCAAAAACACTACTCTTTCCTAGGCAAGCTTCACACTGCTGTCAGACGTGCGTGCTCTCTGTTTTCTGCTGCCCTGCTCACTGTAGAAGAGTGCACAGCTCCACCTGACATTCAGTGCACAGCGAAGTCAACTGCAAAAAGCCAGCAGCTGCTCACTCCCAAACACAAGGCGCTGTCTATGTCCTTGCTTCCCGAGAAACTCAGCGCAGCCCTTCTTCTCTGCATCTCGGAATCTCAGGGCACGAACAAGAATTCTCCAGATTCGTTTGCATCAGGACCAAGTCAAAACGCAGGAAAGTCGTCCTGGAGCACCTGCCAGAAGCATGCCAGCGGTAAACTGAAAGGGCTGGCAGCGGCAGCCACCGTCCTCTAGCAGTGCCAAGGCAGCGCACACAAGCCGGTTTCGTTCTTCGCCACTCAGAAGCCAACCGCTCTCCCCGGCTGCCGGAGGCCAAGAAGCGGCTACTAGGTGCACCACAGACGTGAACCGCACTTGTAGGCTGCAAAGCGCGGTTTCGGCAGAAAGAAGCCGGCAACCGCCGCTTCCCTGCGGACAGCTGCGGAGAGCTGAAGTCTGCGTCTCTAGCGGACTGCATCATAGCGAAAAGCTTTTCCAGCGTTTATCGCAGGGAGAAAGCTTGCCAGCAGAGTGCATGCATGCCGCCCTTGCCCAGAAACATATATTTGCTGAACACTCCAAAAACACTACTCTTTCCTAGGCAAGCTTCAAACTGCTGTCAGACATCTGTGCTCTCTGTTTTGTGGTGTCCTGCTCGTTGTAGAAGAGTGCACAGCTCCACCTGACATTCAGTGCCCAGCGAAGTCAACTGCAAAAAACCAGCAGCTGCTCACTCCCAAACACAAGGCGCTTTCTATGTCCTTGCTTCCCGAGCAATTCAGCACAGCCCTCCTTCTCTGCAGCTGCCATCGAGATCTCTGCAACTCGTAAACTCAGGGTACGAACAAGAATTCTCCAGATTCGTCTGCATCAGGACCAAGTCAAACAGCAGGAAAGTCGTCCTGGAGCACCTGCCAGACGCATGCCAGCGGTGAATTGAAAGGGCTGTCAGCTTCAGCCACCGTCTTCTAGCAGTGCCAAGGCTGCGCACACAAGCCGGTTTCATTCTTCGCCTCTCAGAAGCCAACCGCTCTCCCCGGCTGCCGGAGGCCAAGAAGCGGCTACTAGGTGCACTGCTGACGTGAACCGCACTTGTAGGCTTCAAAGCGCGGCTTCGGCAGAGAGACGACGGCAACCGCCGCTTTCCTGCGGACAGCTGCGGAGAGCCGAAGTCTACGTCTCTAGCGGACTGCATCATAGCGAAAAGCTTTTCCAGCGTGTCTCGCAGGGAGAAAGCTTGCCAGCACACTGCACGCATCCCGCCCTTGCCCAGAAACATATATTTGCTGAACACTCCAAAAACACTACTCTTTCGTGGGCAAGCTTCAAACTGCTGTCAGACATCTGTGCTCTCTATTTTGTGGTGTCCTGCTCGTTGAAGAAGAGTGCACAGCTCCACCTGACATTCAGTGCACAGCGAAGTCAACTGCAAAAAGCCAGCAGCTGCTCACTCCCAAACACAAGGCGCTGTCTATGTCCTTGCTTCCCGAGAAACTCAGCGCAGCCCTTCTTCTCTGCATCTCGGAATCTCAGGGCACGAACAAGAATTCTCCAGATTCGTTTGCATCAGGACCAAGTCAAAACGCAGGAAAGTCGTCCTGGAGCACCTGCCAGAAGCATGCCAGCGGTAAACTGAAAGGGCTGGCAGCGGCAGCCACCGTCCTCTAGCAGTGCCAAGGCAGCGCACACAAGCCGGTTTCGTTCTTCGCCACTCAGAAGCCAACCGCTCTCCCCGGCTGCCGGAGGCCAAGAAGCGGCTACTAGGTGCACCACAGACGTGAACCGCACTTGTAGGCTGCAAAGCGCGGTTTCGGCAGAAAGAAGCCGGCAACCGCCGCTTCCCTGCGGACAGCTGCGGAGAGCTGAAGTCTGCGTCTCTAGCGGACTGCATCATAGCGAAAAGCTTTTCCAGCGTTTATCGCAGGGAGAAAGCTTGCCAGCAGAGTGCATGCATGCCGCCCTTGCCCAGAAACATATATTTGCTGAACACTCCAAAAACACTACTCTTTCCTAGGCAAGCTTCAAACTGCTGTCAGACATCTGTGCTCTCTGTTTTGTGGTGTCCTGCTCGTTGTAGAAGAGTGCACAGCTCCACCTGACATTCAGTGCCCAGCGAAGTCAACTGCAAAAAACCAGCAGCTGCTCACTCCCAAACACAAGGCGCTTTCTATGTCCTTGCTTCCCGAGCAATTCAGCACAGCCCTCCTTCTCTGCAGCTGCCATCGAGATCTCTGCAACTCGTAAACTCAGGGTACGAACAAGAATTCTCCAGATTCGTCTGCATCAGGACCAAGTCAAACAGCAGGAAAGTCGTCCTGGAGCACCTGCCAGACGCATGCCAGCGGTGAATTGAAAGGGCTGTCAGCTTCAGCCACCGTCTTCTAGCAGTGCCAAGGCTGCGCACACAAGCCGGTTTCATTCTTCGCCTCTCAGAAGCCAACCGCTCTCCCCGGCTGCCGGAGGCCAAGAAGCGGCTACTAGGTGCACTGCTGACGTGAACCGCACTTGTAGGCTTCAAAGCGCGGCTTCGGCAGAGAGACGACGGCAACCGCCGCTTTCCTGCGGACAGCTGCGGAGAGCCGAAGTCTACGTCTCTAGCGGACTGCATCATAGCGAAAAGCTTTTCCAGCGTGTCTCGCAGGGAGAAAGCTTGCCAGCACACTGCACGCATCCCGCCCTTGCCCAGAAACATATATTTGCTGAACACTCCAAAAACACTACTCTTTCCTAGGCAAGCTTCAAACTGCTGTCAGACATCTGTGCTCTCTATTTTGTGGTGTCCTGCTCGTTGAAGAAGAGTGCACAGCTCCACCTGACATTCAGTGCACAGCGAAGTCAACTGCAAAAAGCCAGCAGCTGCTCACTCCCAAACACAAGGCGCTGTCTATGTCCTTGCTTCCCGAGCAACTCAGCGCAGCCCTTCTTATCTGCATCTCGTAAACTCTGGGTACGGAAAAGAATTCTCCAGATTCGTCTGCATCCGGACCAAGTCAAAACGCAGGAAAGTCGTCCTGGAGCACCTGCCAGACGCATGCCAGCGGTGAACTGAAAGGGCTGGCAGCTGCAGCCACCGTCTTCTAGCAGTGCCAAGGCTGCGCACACAATCCGGTTTCGTTCTTCGCCTCTCAGAAGCCAACCGCTCTCCCCGGCTGCCATAGGCGAAGAAGCGGCTACTAGGTGCACCGCTAACGTGAACCGCACTTGTAGGCTTCAAAGCGCGGTTTCGGCACAAAGAAGCCAGCAACCGCCACTTCCCTGCGGACAGCTGCGGAGAGCCGAAGTCTGCGTCTCTAGCGGACTGCATCATAGCGAAAAGCTTTTCCAGCGTGTCTCGCAGGGAGAAAGCTTGCCAGCACACTGCACGCATCCCGCCCTTGCCCAGAAACATATATTTGCTGAACACTCCAAAAACACTACTCTTTCCTAGGCAAGCTTCAAACTGCTGTCAGACATCTGTGCTCTCTGTTTTGTGGTGTCCTGCTCGTTGTAGAAGAGTGCACAGCTCCACCTGACATTCAGTGCCCAGCGAAGTCAACTGCAAAAAACCAGCAGCTGCTCACTCCCAAACACAAGGCGCTTTCTATGTCCTTGCTTCCTGAGCAATTCAGCACAGCCCTCCTTCTCTGCAGCTGCCATCGAGATCTCTGCAACTCGTAAACTCAGGGTATGAACAAGAATTCTCCAGATTCGTCTGCATCAGGACCAAGTCAAACAGCAGGAAAGTCGTCCTGGAGCACCTGCCAGACGCATGCCAGCGGTGAATTGAAAGGGCTGTCAGCTTCAGCCACCGTCTTCTAGCAGTGCCAAGGCTGCGCACACAAGCCGGTTTCATTCTTCGCCTCTCAGAAGCCAACCGCTCTCCCCGGCTGCCGGAGGCCAAGAAGCGGCTACTAGGTGCACTGCTGACGTGAACCGCACTTGTAGGCTTCAAAGCGCGGCTTCGGCAGAGAGACGAGGGCAACCGCCGCTTTCCTGCGGACAGCTGCCGAAAGCCGAAGTCTGCGTCTCCAGCGGACTGCATCATAGCGAAAAGCTTTTCCAGCGTGTCTCGCAGGGAGAAAGCTTGCCAGCACACTGCACGCATCCCGCCCTTGCCCAGAAACATATATTTGCTGAACACTCCAAAAACACTACTCTTTCCTAGGCAAGCTTCAAACTGCTGTCAGACATCTGTGCTCTCTATTTTGTGGTGTCCTGCTCGTTGAAGAAGAGTGCACAGCTCCACCTGACATTCAGTGCACAGCGAAGTCAACTGCAAAAAGCCAGCAGCTGCTCACTCCCAAACACAAGGCGCTGTCTATGTCCTTGCTTCCCGAGCAACTCAGCACAGCCCTTCTTATCTGCATCTCGTAAACTCAGGGTACGGAAAAGAATTCTCCAGATTCGTCTGCATCCGGACCAAGTCAAAACGCAGGAAAGTCGTCCTGGAGCACCTGCCAGAAGCATGCCAGCGGTAAACTGAAAGGGCTGGCAGCAGCAGCCACCGTCCTCTAGCAGTGCCAAGGCAGCGCACACAAGCCGGTTTCGTTCTTCGCCACTCAGAAGCCAACCGCTCTCCCCGGCTGCCGGAGGCCAAGAAGCGGCTACTAGGTGCACTGCTGACGTGAACCGCACTTGTAGGCTGCAAAGCGCGGTTTCGGCAGAAAGAAGCCGGCAACCGCCGCTTCCCTGCGGACAGCTGCGGAGAGCTGAAGTCTGCGTCTCTAGCGGACTGCATCATAGCGAAAAGCTTTTCCAGCGTTTATCGCAGGGAGACAGCTTGCCAGCAGAGTGCATGCATGCCGCCCTTGCCCAGAAACATATATTTGCTGAACACTCCAAAAACACTACTCTTTCCTAGGCAAGCTTCAAACTGCTGTCAGACATCTGTGCTCTCTGTTTTGTGGTGTCCTGCTCGTTGTAGAAGAGTGCACAGCTCCACCTGACATTCAGTGCCCAGCGAAGTCAACTGCAAAAAACCAGCAGCTGCTCACTCCCAAACACAAGGCGCTTTCTATGTCCTTGCTTCCCGAGCAATTCAGCACAGCCCTCCTTCTCTGCAGCTGCCATCGAGATCTCTGCAACTCGTAAACTCAGGGTACGAACAAGAATTCTCCAGATTCGTCTGCATCAGGACCAAGTCAAACAGCAGGAAAGTCGTCCTGGAGCACCTGCCAGACGCATGCCAGCGGTGAATTGAAAGGGCTGTCAGCTTCAGCCACCGTCTTCTAGCAGTGCCAAGGCTGCGCACACAAGCCGGTTTCATTCTTCGCCTCTCAGAAGCCAACCGCTCTCCCCGGCTGCCGGAGGCCAAGAAGCGGCTACTAGGTGCACTGCTGACGTGAACCGCACTTGTAGGCTTCAAAGCGCGGCTTCGGCAGAGAGACGAGGGCAACCGCCGCTTTCCTGCGGACAGCTGCGGAGAGCCGAAGTCTACGTCTCTAGCGGACTGCATCATAGCGAAAAGCTTTTCCAGCGTGTCTCGCAGGGAGAAAGCTTGCCAGCACACTGCACGCATCCCGCCCTTGCCCAGAAACATATATTTGCTGAACACTCCAAAAACACTACTCTTTCGTGGGCAAGCTTCAAACTGCTGTCAGACATCTGTGCTCTCTATTTTGTGGTGTCCTGCTCGTTGAAGAAGAGTGCACAGCTCCACCTGACATTCAGTGCACAGCGAAGTCAACTGCAAAAAGCCAGCAGCTGCTCACTCCCAAACACAAGGCGCTGTCTATGTCCTTGCTTCCCGAGAAACTCAGCGCAGCCCTTCTTCTCTGCATCTCGGAATCTCAGGGCACGAACAAGAATTCTCCAGATTCGTTTGCATCAGGACCAAGTCAAAACGCAGGAAAGTCGTCCTGGAGCACCTGCCAGAAGCATGCCAGCGGTAAACTGAAAGGGCTGGCAGCGGCAGCCACCGTCCTCTAGCAGTGCCAAGGCAGCGCACACAAGCCGGTTTCGTTCTTCGCCACTCAGAAGCCAACCGCTCTCCCCGGCTGCCGGAGGCCAAGAAGCGGCTACTAGGTGCACCACTGACGTGAACCGCACTTGTAGGCTGCAAAGCGCGGTTTCGGCAGAAAGAAGCCGGCAACCGCCGCTTCCCTGCAGACAGCTGCGGAGAGCTGAAGTCTGCGTCTCTAGCGGACTGCATCATAGCGAAAAGCTTTTCCAGCGTTTATCGCAGGGAGAAAGCTTGCCAGCACACTGCACGCATCCCGCCCTTGCCCAGAAACATATATTTGCTGAACACTCCAAAAACACTACTCTTTCCTAGGCAAGCTTCAAACTGCTGTCAGACATCTGTGCTCTCTGTTTTGTGGTGTCCTGCTCGTTGTAGAAGAGTGCACAGCTGCACCTGACATTCAGTGCACAGCGAAGTCAACTGCAAAAAACCAGCAGCTGCTTACTCCCAAACACAAGGCGCTGTCTATGTCCTTGCTTCCCGAGCAACTCAGCACAGCCCTTCTTTTCTGCAGCTGCCATCGAGATCTCTGCAACTCGTAAACTCAGGGTACGAACAAGAATTCTCCAGATTCGTCTGCATCCGGACCAAGTCAAAACGCAGGAAAGTCGTCCTGGAGCACCTGCCAGAAGCATGCCAGCGGTGAACTGAAAGGTCTGGCAGCTGCAGCCACCGTCTTCTAGCAGTGCCAAGGCTGCGCACACAAGCCGGTTTCGTTCTTCGCCTCTCAGAAGCCAACCGCTCCCTGCGGCTGCCGGAGGCGAAGAAGCGTCTAGTAGGTGCACCACTGACGTGAACCGCACTTGTAGGCTGCAAAGCGCGGTTTCGGCAGAAAGAAGCCGGCAACCGCCGCTTCCCTGCGGACAGCTGCCGAAAGCCGAAGTCTGCGTCTCCAGCGGACTGCATCATAGCGAAAAGCTTTTCCAGCGTGTCTCGCAGGGAGAAAGCTTGCCAGCGCAGTGCACGCATCCCGCCCTTGCCCAGAAACATATATTTGCTGAACACTCCAAAAACACTACTCTTTCCTAGGCAAGCTTCACACTGCTGTCAGACGTGCGTGCTCTCTGTTTTCTGCTGCCCTGCTCACTGTAGAAGAGTGCACAGCTCCACCTGACATTCAGTGCACAGCGAAGTCAACTGCAAAAAGCCAGCAGCTGCTCACTCCCAAACACAAGGCGCTGTCTATGTCCTTGCTTCCCGAGAAACTCAGCGCAGCCCTTCTTCTCTGCATCTCGGAATCTCAGGGCACGAACAAGAATTCTCCAGATTCGTTTGCATCAGGACCAAGTCAAAACGCAGGAAAGTCGTCCTGGAGCACCTGCCAGAAGCATGCCAGCGGTAAACTGAAAGGGCTGGCAGCGGCAGCCACCGTCCTCTAGCAGTGCCAAGGCAGCGCACACAAGCCGGTTTCGTTCTTCGCCACTCAGAAGCCAACCGCTCTCCCCGGCTGCCGGAGGCCAAGAAGCGGCTACTAGGTGCACCACAGACGTGAACCGCACTTGTAGGCTGCAAAGCGCGGTTTCGGCAGAAAGAAGCCGGCAACCGCCGCTTCCCTGCGGACAGCTGCGGAGAGCTGAAGTCTGCGTCTCTAGCGGACTGCATCATAGCGAAAAGCTTTTCCAGCGTTTATCGCAGGGAGAAAGCTTGCCAGCAGAGTGCATGCATGCCGCCCTTGCCCAGAAACATATATTTGCTGAACACTCCAAAAACACTACTCTTTCCTAGGCAAGCTTCAAACTGCTGTCAGACATCTGTGCTCTCTGTTTTGTGGTGTCCTGCTCGTTGTAGAAGAGTGCACAGCTCCACCTGACATTCAGTGCCCAGCGAAGTCAACTGCAAAAAACCAGCAGCTGCTCACTCCCAAACACAAGGCGCTTTCTATGTCCTTGCTTCCCGAGCAATTCAGCACAGCCCTCCTTCTCTGCAGCTGCCATCGAGATCTCTGCAACTCGTAAACTCAGGGTACGAACAAGAATTCTCCAGATTCGTCTGCATCAGGACCAAGTCAAACAGCAGGAAAGTCGTCCTGGAGCACCTGCCAGACGCATGCCAGCGGTGAATTGAAAGGGCTGTCAGCTTCAGCCACCGTCTTCTAGCAGTGCCAAGGCTGCGCACACAAGCCGGTTTCATTCTTCGCCTCTCAGAAGCCAACCGCTCTCCCCGGCTGCCGGAGGCCAAGAAGCGGCTACTAGGTGCACTGCTGACGTGAACCGCACTTGTAGGCTTCAAAGCGCGGCTTCGGCAGAGAGACGACGGCAACCGCCGCTTTCCTGCGGACAGCTGCGGAGAGCCGAAGTCTACGTCTCTAGCGGACTGCATCATAGCGAAAAGCTTTTCCAGCGTGTCTCGCAGGGAGAAAGCTTGCCAGCACACTGCACGCATCCCGCCCTTGCCCAGAAACATATATTTGCTGAACACTCCAAAAACACTACTCTTTCGTGGGCAAGCTTCAAACTGCTGTCAGACATCTGTGCTCTCTATTTTGTGGTGTCCTGCTCGTTGAAGAAGAGTGCACAGCTCCACCTGACATTCAGTGCACAGCGAAGTCAACTGCAAAAAGCCAGCAGCTGCTCACTCCCAAACACAAGGCGCTGTCTATGTCCTTGCTTCCCGAGAAACTCAGCGCAGCCCTTCTTCTCTGCATCTCGGAATCTCAGGGCACGAACAAGAATTCTCCAGATTCGTTTGCATCAGGACCAAGTCAAAACGCAGGAAAGTCGTCCTGGAGCACCTGCCAGAAGCATGCCAGCGGTAAACTGAAAGGGCTGGCAGCGGCAGCCACCGTCCTCTAGCAGTGCCAAGGCAGCGCACACAAGCCGGTTTCGTTCTTCGCCACTCAGAAGCCAACCGCTCTCCCCGGCTGCCGGAGGCCAAGAAGCGGCTACTAGGTGCACCACAGACGTGAACCGCACTTGTAGGCTGCAAAGCGCGGTTTCGGCAGAAAGAAGCCGGCAACCGCCGCTTCCCTGCGGACAGCTGCGGAGAGCTGAAGTCTGCGTCTCTAGCGGACTGCATCATAGCGAAAAGCTTTTCCAGCGTTTATCGCAGGGAGACAGCTTGCCAGCAGAGTGCATGCATGCCGCCCTTGCCCAGAAACATATATTTGCTGAACACTCCAAAAACACTACTCTTTCCTAGGCAAGCTTCAAACTGCTGTCAGACATCTGTGCTCTCTGTTTTGTGGTGTCCTGCTCGTTGTAGAAGAGTGCACAGCTCCACCTGACATTCAGTGCCCAGCGAAGTCAACTGCAAAAAACCAGCAGCTGCTCACTCCCAAACACAAGGCGCTTTCTATGTCCTTGCTTCCCGAGCAATTCAGCACAGCCCTCCTTCTCTGCAGCTGCCATCGAGATCTCTGCAACTCGTAAACTCAGGGTACGAACAAGAATTCTCCAGATTCGTCTGCATCAGGACCAAGTCAAACAGCAGGAAAGTCGTCCTGGAGCACCTGCCAGACGCATGCCAGCGGTGAATTGAAAGGGCTGTCAGCTTCAGCCACCGTCTTCTAGCAGTGCCAAGGCTGCGCACACAAGCCGGTTTCATTCTTCGCCTCTCAGAAGCCAACCGCTCTCCCCGGCTGCCGGAGGCCAAGAAGCGGCTACTAGGTGCACTGCTGACGTGAACCGCACTTGTAGGCTTCAAAGCGCGGCTTCGGCAGAGAGACGAGGGCAACCGCCGCTTTCCTGCGGACAGCTGCGGAGAGCCGAAGTCTACGTCTCTAGCGGACTGCATCATAGCGAAAAGCTTTTCCAGCGTGTCTCGCAGGGAGAAAGCTTGCCAGCACACTGCACGCATCCCGCCCTTGCCCAGAAACATATATTTGCTGAACACTCCAAAAACACTACTCTTTCGTGGGCAAGCTTCAAACTGCTGTCAGACATCTGTGCTCTCTATTTTGTGGTGTCCTGCTCGTTGAAGAAGAGTGCACAGCTCCACCTGACATTCAGTGCACAGCGAAGTCAACTGCAAAAAGCCAGCAGCTGCTCACTCCCAAACACAAGGCGCTGTCTATGTCCTTGCTTCCCGAGAAACTCAGCGCAGCCCTTCTTCTCTGCATCTCGGAATCTCAGGGCACGAACAAGAATTCTCCAGATTCGTTTGCATCAGGACCAAGTCAAAACGCAGGAAAGTCGTCCTGGAGCACCTGCCAGAAGCATGCCAGCGGTAAACTGAAAGGGCTGGCAGCGGCAGCCACCGTCCTCTAGCAGTGCCAAGGCAGCGCACACAAGCCGGTTTCGTTCTTCGCCACTCAGAAGCCAACCGCTCTCCCCGGCTGCCGGAGGCCAAGAAGCGGCTACTAGGTGCACCACTGACGTGAACCGCACTTGTAGGCTGCAAAGCGCGGTTTCGGCAGAAAGAAGCCGGCAACCGCCGCTTCCCTGCAGACAGCTGCGGAGAGCTGAAGTCTGCGTCTCTAGCGGACTGCATCATAGCGAAAAGCTTTTCCAGCGTTTATCGCAGGGAGAAAGCTTGCCAGCACACTGCACGCATCCCGCCCTTGCCCAGAAACATATATTTGCTGAACACTCCAAAAACACTACTCTTTCCTAGGCAAGCTTCAAACTGCTGTCAGACATCTGTGCTCTCTGTTTTGTGGTGTCCTGCTCGTTGTAGAAGAGTGCACAGCTGCACCTGACATTCAGTGCACAGCGAAGTCAACTGCAAAAAACCAGCAGCTGCTTACTCCCAAACACAAGGCGCTGTCTATGTCCTTGCTTCCCGAGCAACTCAGCACAGCCCTTCTTTTCTGCAGCTGCCATCGAGATCTCTGCAACTCGTAAACTCAGGGTACGAACAAGAATTCTCCAGATTCGTCTGCATCCGGACCAAGTCAAAACGCAGGAAAGTCGTCCTGGAGCACCTGCCAGAAGCATGCCAGCGGTGAACTGAAAGGTCTGGCAGCTGCAGCCACCGTCTTCTAGCAGTGCCAAGGCTGCGCACACAAGCCGGTTTCGTTCTTCGCCTCTCAGAAGCCAACCGCTCCCTGCGGCTGCCGGAGGCGAAGAAGCGTCTAGTAGGTGCACCACTGACGTGAACCGCACTTGTAGGCTGCAAAGCGCGGTTTCGGCAGAAAGAAGCCGGCAACCGCCGCTTCCCTGCGGACAGCTGCCGAAAGCCGAAGTCTGCGTCTCCAGCGGACTGCATCATAGCGAAAAGCTTTTCCAGCGTGTCTCGCAGGGAGAAAGCTTGCCAGCGCAGTGCACGCATCCCGCCCTTGCCCAGAAACATATATTTGCTGAACACTCCAAAAACACTACTCTTTCCTAGGCAAGCTTCACACTGCTGTCAGACGTGCGTGCTCTCTGTTTTCTGCTGCCCTGCTCACTGTAGAAGAGTGCACAGCTCCACCTGACATTCAGTGCACAGCGAAGTCAACTGCAAAAAGCCAGCAGCTGCTCACTCCCAAACACAAGGCGCTGTCTATGTCCTTGCTTCCCGAGAAACTCAGCGCAGCCCTTCTTCTCTGCATCTCGGAATCTCAGGGCACGAACAAGAATTCTCCAGATTCGTTTGCATCAGGACCAAGTCAAAACGCAGGAAAGTCGTCCTGGAGCACCTGCCAGAAGCATGCCAGCGGTAAACTGAAAGGGCTGGCAGCGGCAGCCACCGTCCTCTAGCAGTGCCAAGGCAGCGCACACAAGCCGGTTTCGTTCTTCGCCACTCAGAAGCCAACCGCTCTCCCCGGCTGCCGGAGGCCAAGAAGCGGCTACTAGGTGCACCACAGACGTGAACCGCACTTGTAGGCTGCAAAGCGCGGTTTCGGCAGAAAGAAGCCGGCAACCGCCGCTTCCCTGCGGACAGCTGCGGAGAGCTGAAGTCTGCGTCTCTAGCGGACTGCATCATAGCGAAAAGCTTTTCCAGCGTTTATCGCAGGGAGAAAGCTTGCCAGCAGAGTGCATGCATGCCGCCCTTGCCCAGAAACATATATTTGCTGAACACTCCAAAAACACTACTCTTTCCTAGGCAAGCTTCAAACTGCTGTCAGACATCTGTGCTCTCTGTTTTGTGGTGTCCTGCTCGTTGTAGAAGAGTGCACAGCTCCACCTGACATTCAGTGCCCAGCGAAGTCAACTGCAAAAAACCAGCAGCTGCTCACTCCCAAACACAAGGCGCTTTCTATGTCCTTGCTTCCCGAGCAATTCAGCACAGCCCTCCTTCTCTGCAGCTGCCATCGAGATCTCTGCAACTCGTAAACTCAGGGTACGAACAAGAATTCTCCAGATTCGTCTGCATCAGGACCAAGTCAAACAGCAGGAAAGTCGTCCTGGAGCACCTGCCAGACGCATGCCAGCGGTGAATTGAAAGGGCTGTCAGCTTCAGCCACCGTCTTCTAGCAGTGCCAAGGCTGCGCACACAAGCCGGTTTCATTCTTCGCCTCTCAGAAGCCAACCGCTCTCCCCGGCTGCCGGAGGCCAAGAAGCGGCTACTAGGTGCACTGCTGACGTGAACCGCACTTGTAGGCTTCAAAGCGCGGCTTCGGCAGAGAGACGACGGCAACCGCCGCTTTCCTGCGGACAGCTGCGGAGAGCCGAAGTCTACGTCTCTAGCGGACTGCATCATAGCGAAAAGCTTTTCCAGCGTGTCTCGCAGGGAGAAAGCTTGCCAGCACACTGCACGCATCCCGCCCTTGCCCAGAAACATATATTTGCTGAACACTCCAAAAACACTACTCTTTCGTGGGCAAGCTTCAAACTGCTGTCAGACATCTGTGCTCTCTATTTTGTGGTGTCCTGCTCGTTGAAGAAGAGTGCACAGCTCCACCTGACATTCAGTGCACAGCGAAGTCAACTGCAAAAAGCCAGCAGCTGCTCACTCCCAAACACAAGGCGCTGTCTATGTCCTTGCTTCCCGAGAAACTCAGCGCAGCCCTTCTTCTCTGCATCTCGGAATCTCAGGGCACGAACAAGAATTCTCCAGATTCGTTTGCATCAGGACCAAGTCAAAACGCAGGAAAGTCGTCCTGGAGCACCTGCCAGAAGCATGCCAGCGGTAAACTGAAAGGGCTGGCAGCGGCAGCCACCGTCCTCTAGCAGTGCCAAGGCAGCGCACACAAGCCGGTTTCGTTCTTCGCCACTCAGAAGCCAACCGCTCTCCCCGGCTGCCGGAGGCCAAGAAGCGGCTACTAGGTGCACCACAGACGTGAACCGCACTTGTAGGCTGCAAAGCGCGGTTTCGGCAGAAAGAAGCCGGCAACCGCCGCTTCCCTGCGGACAGCTGCGGAGAGCTGAAGTCTGCGTCTCTAGCGGACTGCATCATAGCGAAAAGCTTTTCCAGCGTTTATCGCAGGGAGAAAGCTTGCCAGCAGAGTGCATGCATGCCGCCCTTGCCCAGAAACATATATTTGCTGAACACTCCAAAAACACTACTCTTTCCTAGGCAAGCTTCAAACTGCTGTCAGACATCTGTGCTCTCTGTTTTGTGGTGTCCTGCTCGTTGTAGAAGAGTGCACAGCTCCACCTGACATTCAGTGCCCAGCGAAGTCAACTGCAAAAAACCAGCAGCTGCTCACTCCCAAACACAAGGCGCTGTCTATGTCATTGCTTCCCGAGCAATTCAGCACAGCCCTCCTTCTCTGCAGCTGCCATCGAGATCTCTGCAACTCGTAAACTCAGGGTACGAACAAGAATTCTCCAGATTCGTCTGCATCAGGACCAAGTCAAACAGCAGGAAAGTCGTCCTGGAGCACCTGCCAGACGCATGCCAGCGGTGAATTGAAAGGGCTGTCAGCTTCAGCCACCGTCTTCTAGCAGTGCCAAGGCTGCGCACACAAGCCGGTTTCATTCTTCGCCTCTCAGAAGCCAACCGCTCTCCCCGGCTGCCGGAGGCCAAGAAGCGGCTACTAGGTGCACTGCTGACGTGAACCGCACTTGTAGGCTTCAAAGCGCGGCTTCGGCAGAGAGACGACGGCAACCGCCGCTTTCCTGCGGACAGCTGCGGAGAGCCGAAGTCTACGTCTCTAGCGGACTGCATCATAGCGAAAAGCTTTTCCAGCGTGTCTCGCAGGGAGAAAGCTTGCCAGCACACTGCACGCATCCCGCCCTTGCCCAGAAACATATATTTGCTGAACACTCCAAAAACACTACTCTTTCGTGGGCAAGCTTCAAACTGCTGTCAGACATCTGTGCTCTCTATTTTGTGGTGTCCTGCTCGTTGAAGAAGAGTGCACAGCTCCACCTGACATTCAGTGCACAGCGAAGTCAACTGCAAAAAGCCAGCAGCTGCTCACTCCCAAACACAAGGCGCTGTCTATGTCCTTGCTTCCCGAGCAACTCAGCACAGCCCTTCTTATCTGCATCTCGTAAACTCAGGGTACGGAAAAGAATTCTCCAGATTCGTCTGCATCCGGACCAAGTCAAAACGCAGGAAAGTCGTCCTGGAGCACCTGCCAGACGCATGCCAGCGGTGAACTGAAAGGGCTGGCAGCTGCAGCCACCGTCTTCTAGCAGTGCCAAGGCTGCGCACACAATCCGGTTTCGTTCTTCGCCTCTCAGAAGCCAACCGCTCTCCCCGGCTGCCATAGGCGAAGAAGCGGCTACTAGGTGCACCGCTAACGTGAACCGCACTTGTAGGCTTCAAAGCGCGGTTTCGGCACAAAGAAGCCAGCAACCGCCGCTTCCCTGCGGACAGCTGCGGAGAGCCGAAGTCTGCGTCTCTAGCGGACTGCATCATAGCGAAAAGCTTTTCCAGCGTGTCTCGCAGGGAGAAAGCTTGCCAGCGCAGTGCACGCATCCCGCCCTTGCCCAGAAACATATATTTGCTGAACACTCCAAAAACACTACTCTTTCCTAGGCAAGCTTCAAACTGCTATCAGACATCTGTGCTCTCTGTTTTGTGGTGTCCTGCTCGTTGTAGAAGAGTGCACAGCTCCACCTGACATTCAGTGCACAGCGAAGTCAACTGCAAAAAACCAGCAGCTGCTCACTCCCAAACACAAGGCGCTGTCTATGTCCTTGCTTCCCGAGCAATTCAGCACAGCCCTTCTTCTCTGCAGCTGCCATCGAGATCTCTGCAACTTGTAAACTCAGGGCACGAACAAGAATTCTCCAGATTCGTCTGCATCAGGACCAAGTCAAAACGCAGGAAAGTCGTTTCGGAGCACCTGCCAGAAGCATGCCAGCGGTTAACTGAAAGCGCAGGCAGCTGCAGCCAACGTCCTCTAGCAGTGCCAAGGCTGCGCACACAAGCCGGTTTCGTTCTTCGCCTCTCAGAAGCAACCGCTCTCCCCGGCTGCCGGAGGCGAAGAAGCGGCTACTAGGTGTACTGCTGACGTGAACCGCAGATGTAGGCTGCAAAGCGCGGCTTCGGCAGAAAGACGCCGGCAACCGGCGCTGCCCTGCGGACAGCTGCCGAGAGTCGAAGTCTGCGTCTCTAGCGGACTGCATCATAGCGAAAAGCTTTTCCAGTGTGTCTCGCAGGGAGAAAGCTTGCCAGCACACTGCACGCATCCCGCCCTTGCCCAGAAACATATATTTGCTGAACACTCCAAAAACACTACTCTTTCCTAGGCAAGCTTCAAACTGCTGTCAGACATCTGTGCTCTCTGTTTTGTGGTGTCCTGCTCGTTGTAGAAGAGTGCACAGCTCCACCTGACATTCAGTGCACAGCGAAGTCAACTGCAAAAAACCAGCAGCTGCTCACTCCCAAACACAAGGCGCTGTCTATGTCCTTGCTTCCCGAGCAATTCAGCACAGCCCTTCTTCTCTGCAGCTGCCATCGAGATCTCTGCAACTCGTAAACTCAGGGTACGAACAAGAATTCTCCAGATTCGTCTGCATCCGGACCAAGTCAAAACGCAGGAAAGTCGTCCTGGAGCACCTGCCAGACGCATGCCAGCGGTGAATTGAAAGGGCTGTCAGCTGCAGCCACCGTCTTCTAGCAGTGCCAAGGCTGCGCACACAAGCCGGTTTCGTTCTTCGCCTCTCAGAAGCCAACCGCTCTCCCCGGCTGCCGGTGGCGAAGAAGTGGCTACTAGGTGCACGGCTGACGTGAACCGCACTTGTAGGCTGCAAAGCGCGGTTTCGGTAGAAAGAAGCCGGCAACCGCCGCTTCCCTGCGGACAGCTGCCGAGAGCCGAAGTCTGCGTCTCTAGCGGACTGCATCATAGCGAAAAGCTTTTCCAGCGTGTTTCGCAGGTAGAAAGCTTGCCAGCGCAGTGCACGCATCCCGCCCTTGCCCAGAAACATATATTTGCTAAACACTCCAAAACCACTACTCTTTCCTAGGCAAGCTTCAAACTGCTGTCAGACATCTGTGCTCTCTGTTTTCTGCTGCCCTGCTCGTTGTAGAAGAGTGCACAGCTCCACCTGACATTCAGTGCACAGCGAAGTCAACTGCAAAAAGCCAGCAGCTGCTCACTCCCAAACACTAGGCGCTGTCTATGTCCTTGCTTCCCGAGCAACTCAGCGCAGCCCTTCTTCTCTGCATCTCGGAAGCTCAGGGCACGAACAAGAATTCTCCATATTTGTCTGCATCAGGACCAAGTCAAATCGCAGGAAAGTCGTCCTGGAGCACCTGCCAGAAGCATGCCAGCGGTAAACTGAAAGCGCAGGCAGCGGCAGCCACCGTCTTCTAGCAGTGCCAAGGCTGCGCACACAAGCCGGTTTCGTTCTTCGCCTCTCAGAAGCCAACCGCTGTCCGCGGCTGCCGGAGGCGAAGAAGCGTCTACTAGGTGCACCACTGACGTGAACCGCACTTGTAGGCTGCAAAGCGCGGTTTCGGCAGAAAGAAGCCGGCAACCGCCGCTTCCCTGCGGACAGCTGCCGAGAGCCGAAGTCTGCGTCTCTAGCGGACTGCATCATAGCGAAAAGCTTTTCCAGCGTGTTTTGCAGGTAGAAAGCTTGCCAGCGCAGTGCACGCATCCCGCCCTTGCCCAGAAACATATATTTGCTAAACACTCCAAAAACACTACTCTTTCCTAGGCAAGCTTCAAACTGCTGTCAGACATCTGTGCTCTCTGTTTTCTGCTGCCCTGCTCGTTGTAGAAGAGTGCACAGCTCCACCTGACATTCAGTGCACAGCGAAGTCAACTGCAAAAAGCCAGCAGCTGCTCACTCCCAAACACTAGGCGCTGTCTATGTCCTTGCTTCCCGAGAAACTCAGCGCAGCCCTTCTTCTCTGCATCTCGGAAGCTCAGGGTACGAACAAGAATTCTCCAGATTCGTCTGCATCAGGACCAAGTCAAAACGCAGGAAAGTCGTCCTGGAGCACCTGCCAGAAGCATGCCAGCGGTGAACTGAAAGGGCTGGCAGCTGTAGCCACTGTCTTCTAGCAGTGCCAAGGCTGCGCACACAAGCCGGTTTCGTTCTTCGCCTCTCCGAAGCCAACCGCTCTCCCCGGCTGCCGGAGGCGGAGAATCGGCTACTAGATGCACCGCTGACGTGAACCGCACTTGTAGGCTGCAAAGCGCGGTTTCGGCAGAAAGAAGCCGGCAACCGCCGCTTCCCTGCGGACAGCTGCCGAAAGCCGAAGTCTGCGTCTCTAGCGGACTGCATCATAGCGAAAAGCTTTTCCAGCGTGTCTCGCAGGGAGAAAGCTTGCCAGCGCAGTGCACGCATCCCGCCCTTGCCCAGAAACATATATTTGCTGAACACTCCAAAAACACTACTCTTTCCTAGGCAAGCTTCAAACTGCTGTCAGACATCTGTGCTCTCTGTTTTGTGGTGTCCTGCTCGTTGTAGAAGAGTGCACAGCTCCACCTGACATTCAGTGCACAGCGAAGTCAACTGCAAAAAACCAGCAGCTGCTTACTCCCAAACACAAGGCGCTGTCTATGTCCTTGCTTCCCGAGCAACTCAGCACAGCCCTTCTTTTCTGCAGCTGCCATCGAGATCTCTGCAACTCGTAAACTCAGGGTACGAACAAGAATTCTCCAGATTCGTCTGCATCCGGACCAAGTCAAAACGCAGGAAAGTCGTCCTGGAGCACCTGCCAGAAGCATGCCAGCGGTGAACTGAAAGGTCTGGCAGCTGCAGCCACCGTCTTCTAGCAGTGCCAAGGCTGCGCACACAAGCCGGTTTCGTTCTTCGCCTCTCAGAAGCCAACCGCTCCCTGCGGCTGCCGGAGGCGAAGAAGCGTCTAGTAGGTGCACCACTGACGTGAACCGCACTTGTAGGCTGCAAAGCGCGGTTTCGGCAGAAAGAAGCCGGCAACCGCCGCTTCCCTGCGGACAGCTGCCGAAAGCCGAAGTCTGCGTCTCCAGCGGACTGCATCATAGCGAAAAGCTTTTCCAGCGTGTCTCGCAGGGAGAAAGCTTGCCAGCGCAGTGCACGCATCCCGCCCTTGCCCAGAAACATATATTTGCTGAACACTCCAAAAACACTACTCTTTCCTAGGCAAGCTTCACACTGCTGTCAGACGTGCGTGCTCTCTGTTTTCTGCTGCCCTGCTCACTGTAGAAGAGTGCACAGCTCCACCTGACATTCAGTGCACAGCGAAGTCAACTGCAAAAAGCCAGCAGCTGCTCACTCCCAAACACAAGGCGCTGTCTATGTCCTTGCTTCCCGAGAAACTCAGCGCAGCCCTTCTTCTCTGCATCTCGGAATCTCAGGGCACGAACAAGAATTCTCCAGATTCGTTTGCATCAGGACCAAGTCAAAACGCAGGAAAGTCGTCCTGGAGCACCTGCCAGAAGCATGCCAGCGGTAAACTGAAAGGGCTGGCAGCGGCAGCCACCGTCCTCTAGCAGTGCCAAGGCAGCGCACACAAGCCGGTTTCGTTCTTCGCCACTCAGAAGCCAACCGCTCTCCCCGGCTGCCGGAGGCCAAGAAGCGGCTACTAGGTGCACCACAGACGTGAACCGCACTTGTAGGCTGCAAAGCGCGGTTTCGGCAGAAAGAAGCCGGCAACCGCCGCTTCCCTGCGGACAGCTGCGGAGAGCTGAAGTCTGCGTCTCTAGCGGACTGCATCATAGCGAAAAGCTTTTCCAGCGTTTATCGCAGGGAGAAAGCTTGCCAGCAGAGTGCATGCATGCCGCCCTTGCCCAGAAACATATATTTGCTGAACACTCCAAAAACACTACTCTTTCCTAGGCAAGCTTCAAACTGCTGTCAGACATCTGTGCTCTCTGTTTTGTGGTGTCCTGCTCGTTGTAGAAGAGTGCACAGCTCCACCTGACATTCAGTGCCCAGTGAAGTCAACTGCAAAAAACCAGCAGCTGCTCACTCCCAAACACAAGGCGCTTTCTATGTCCTTGCTTCCCGAGCAATTCAGCACAGCCCTCCTTCTCTGCAGCTGCCATCGAGATCTCTGCAACTCGTAAACTCAGGGTACGAACAAGAATTCTCCAGATTCGTCTGCATCAGGACCAAGTCAAACAGCAGGAAAGTCGTCCTGGAGCACCTGCCAGACGCATGCCAGCGGTGAATTGAAAGGGCTGTCAGCTTCAGCCACCGTCTTCTAGCAGTGCCAAGGCTGCGCACACAAGCCGGTTTCATTCTTCGCCTCTCAGAAGCCAACCGCTCTCCCCGGCTGCCGGAGGCCAAGAAGCGGCTACTAGGTGCACTGCTGACGTGAACCGCACTTGTAGGCTGCAAAGCGCGGTTTCGGCAGAAAGAAGCCGGCAACCGCCGCTTCCCTGCGGACAGCTGCGGAGAGCTGAAGTCTGCGTCTCTAGCGGACTGCATCATAGCGAAAAGCTTTTCCAGCGTGTCTCGCAGGGAGAAAGCTTGCCAGCACACTGCACGCATCCCGCCCTTGCCCAGAAACATATATTTGCTGAACACTCCAAAAACACTACTCTTTCGTGGGCAAGCTTCAAACTGCTGTCAGACATCTGTGCTCTCTATTTTGTGGTGTCCTGCTCGTTGAAGAAGAGTGCACAGCTCCACCTGACATTCAGTGCACAGCGAAGTCAACTGCAAAAAGCCAGCAGCTGCTCACTCCCAAACACAAGGCGCTGTCTATGTCCTTGCTTCCCGAGAAACTCAGCGCAGCCCTTCTTCTCTGCATCTCGGAATCTCAGGGCACGAACAAGAATTCTCCAGATTCGTTTGCATCAGGACCAAGTCAAAACGCAGGAAAGTCGTCCTGGAGCACCTGCCAGAAGCATGCCAGCGGTAAACTGAAAGGGCTGGCAGCGGCAGCCACCGTCCTCTAGCAGTGCCAAGGCAGCGCACACAAGCCGGTTTCGTTCTTCGCCACTCAGAAGCCAACCGCTCTCCCCGGCTGCCGGAGGCCAAGAAGCGGCTACTAGGTGCACCACAGACGTGAACCGCACTTGTAGGCTGCAAAGCGCGGTTTCGGCAGAAAGAAGCCGGCAACCGCCGCTTCCCTGCGGACAGCTGCGGAGAGCTGAAGTCTGCGTCTCTAGCGGACTGCATCATAGCGAAAAGCTTTTCCAGCGTTTATCGCAGGGAGAAAGCTTGCCAGCAGAGTGCATGCATGCCGCCCTTGCCCAGAAACATATATTTGCTGAACACTCCAAAAACACTACTCTTTCCTAGGCAAGCTTCAAACTGCTGTCAGACATCTGTGCTCTCTGTTTTGTGGTGTCCTGCTCGTTGTAGAAGAGTGCACAGCTCCACCTGACATTCAGTGCCCAGCGAAGTCAACTGCAAAAAACCAGCAGCTGCTCACTCCCAAACACAAGGCGCTGTCTATGTCATTGCTTCCCGAGCAATTCAGCACAGCCCTCCTTCTCTGCAGCTGCCATCGAGATCTCTGCAACTCGTAAACTCAGGGTACGAACAAGAATTCTCCAGATTCGTCTGCATCAGGACCAAGTCAAACAGCAGGAAAGTCGTCCTGGAGCACCTGCCAGACGCATGCCAGCGGTGAATTGAAAGGGCTGTCAGCTTCAGCCACCGTCTTCTAGCAGTGCCAAGGCTGCGCACACAAGCCGGTTTCATTCTTCGCCTCTCAGAAGCCAACCGCTCTCCCCGGCTGCCGGAGGCCAAGAAGCGGCTACTAGGTGCACTGCTGACGTGAACCGCACTTGTAGGCTTCAAAGCGCGGCTTCGGCAGAGAGACGACGGCAACCGCCGCTTTCCTGCGGACAGCTGCGGAGAGCCGAAGTCTACGTCTCTAGCGGACTGCATCATAGCGAAAAGCTTTTCCAGCGTGTCTCGCAGGGAGAAAGCTTGCCAGCACACTGCACGCATCCCGCCCTTGCCCAGAAACATATATTTGCTGAACACTCCAAAAACACTACTCTTTCGTGGGCAAGCTTCAAACTGCTGTCAGACATCTGTGCTCTCTATTTTGTGGTGTCCTGCTCGTTGAAGAAGAGTGCACAGCTCCACCTGACATTCAGTGCACAGCGAAGTCAACTGCAAAAAGCCAGCAGCTGCTCACTCCCAAACACAAGGCGCTGTCTATGTCCTTGCTTCCCGAGCAACTCAGCACAGCCCTTCTTATCTGCATCTCGTAAACTCAGGGTACGGAAAAGAATTCTCCAGATTCGTCTGCATCCGGACCAAGTCAAAACGCAGGAAAGTCGTCCTGGAGCACCTGCCAGACGCATGCCAGCGGTGAACTGAAAGGGCTGGCAGCTGCAGCCACCGTCTTCTAGCAGTGCCAAGGCTGCGCACACAATCCGGTTTCGTTCTTCGCCTCTCAGAAGCCAACCGCTCTCCCCGGCTGCCATAGGCGAAGAAGCGGCTACTAGGTGCACCGCTAACGTGAACCGCACTTGTAGGCTTCAAAGCGCGGTTTCGGCACAAAGAAGCCAGCAACCGCCGCTTCCCTGCGGACAGCTGCGGAGAGCCGAAGTCTGCGTCTCTAGCGGACTGCATCATAGCGAAAAGCTTTTCCAGCGTGTCTCGCAGGGAGAAAGCTTGCCAGCGCAGTGCACGCATCCCGCCCTTGCCCAGAAACATATATTTGCTGAACACTCCAAAAACACTACTCTTTCGTGGGCAAGCTTCAAACTGCTATCAGACATCTGTGCTCTCTGTTTTGTGGTGTCCTGCTCGTTGTAGAAGAGTGCACAGCTCCACCTGACATTCAGTGCCCAGCGAAGTCAACTGCAAAAAACCAGCAGCTGCTCACTCCCAAACACAAGGCGCTGTCTATGTCATTGCTTCCCGAGCAATTCAGCACAGCCCTTCTTTTCTGCAGCTGCCATCGAGATCTCTGCAACTCGTAAACTCAGGGTACGGACAAGAATTCTCCAGATTCGTCTGCATCCGGACCAAGTCAAAACGCAGGAAAGTCGTCCTGGAGCACCTGCCAGAAGCATGCCAGCGGTGAACTGAAAGGGCTGGCAGCTGTAGCCACTGTCTTCTAGCAGTGCCAAGGATGCGCACACAAGCCGGTTTCGTTCTTCGCCTCTCCGAAGCCAACCGCTCTCCCCGGCTGCCGGAGGCGGAGAATCGGCTACTAGATGCACCGCTGACGTGAACCGCACTTGTAGGCTGCAAAGCGCGGTTTCGGCAGAAAGAAGCCGGCAACCGCCGCTTCCCTGCGGACAGCTGCCGAAAGCCGAAGTCTGCGTCTCTAGCGGACTGCATCATAGCGAAAAGCTTTTCCAGCGTGTCTCGCAGGGAGAAAGCTTGCCAGCGCAGTGCACGCATCCCGCCCTTGCCCAGAAACATATATTTGCTGAACACTCCAAAAACACTACTCTTTCCTAGGCAAGCTTCAAACTGCTGTCAGACATCTGTGCTCTCTGTTTTGTGGTGTCCTGCTCGTTGTAGAAGAGTGCACAGCTCCACCTGACATTCAGTGCCCAGCGAAGTCAACTGCAAAAAACCAGCAGCTGCTCACTCCCAAACACAAGGCGCTTTCTATGTCCTTGCTTCCTGAGCAATTCAGCACAGCCCTCCTTCTCTGCAGCTGCCATCGAGATCTCTGCAACTCGTAAACTCAGGGTACGAACAAGAATTCTCCAGATTCGTCTGCATCAGGACCAAGTCAAACAGCAGGAAAGTCGTCCTGGAGCACCTGCCAGACGCATGCCAGCGGTGAATTGAAAGGGCTGTCAGCTTCAGCCACCGTCTTCTAGCAGTGCCAAGGCTGCGCACACAAGCCGGTTTCATTCCTCGCCTCTCAGAAGCCAACCGCTCTCCCCGGCTGCTGGAGGCCAAGAAGCGGCTACTAGGTGCACTGCTGACGTGAACCGCACTTGTAGGCTTCAAAGCGCGGCTTCGGCAGAGAGACGAGGGCAACCGCCGCTTTCCTGCGGACAGCTGCGGAGAGCCGAAGTCTACGTCTCTAGCGGACTGCATCATAGCGAAAAGCTTTTCCAGCGTGTCTCGCAGGGAGAAAGCTTGCCAGCACACTGCACGCATCCCGCCCTTGCCCAGAAACATATATTTGCTGAACACTCCAAAAACACTACTCTTTCGTGGGCAAGCTTCAAACTGCTGTCAGACATCTGTGCTCTCTATTTTGTGGTGTCCTGCTCGTTGTAGAAGAGTGCACAGCTCCACCTGACATTCAGTGCACAGCGAAGTCAACTGCAAAAAGCCAGCAGCTGCTCACTCCCAAACACAAGGCGCTGTCTATGTCCTTGCTTCCCGAGCAACTCAGCACAGCCCTTCTTATCTGCATCTCGTAAACTCAGGGTACGGAAAAGAATTCTCCAGATTCGTCTGCATCCGGACCAAGTCAAAACGCAGGAAAGTCGTCCTGGAGCACCTGCCAGACGCATGCCAGCGGTGAACTGAAAGGGCTGGCAGCTGCAGCCACCGTCTTCTAGCAGTGCCAAGGCTGCGCACACAAGCCGGTTTCGTTCTTCGCCTCTCAGAAGCCAACCGCTCTCCCCGGCTGCCGGAGGCGGAGAATCGGCTACTAGATGCACCGCTGACGTGAACCGCACTTGTAGGCTGCAAAGCGCGGTTTCGGCAGAAAGAAGCCGGCAACCGCCGCTTCCCTGCGGACAGCTGCCGAAAGCCGAAGTCTGCGTCTCTAGCGGACTGCATCATAGCGAAAAGCTTTTCCAGCGTGTCTCGCAGGGAGAAAGCTTGCCAGCGCAGTGCACGCATCCCGCCCTTGCCCAGAAACATGGATTTGCTGAACACTCCAAAAACACTACTCTTTCGTGGGCAAGCTTCAAACTGCTGTCAGACATCTGTGCTCTCTGTTTTGTGGTGTCCTGCTCGTTGTAGAAGAGTGCACAGCTCCACCTGACATTCAGTGCACAGCGAAGTCAACTGCAAAAAACCAGCAGCTGCTTACTCCCAAACACAAGGCGCTGTCTATGTCCTTGCTTCCCGAGCAACTCAGCACAGCCCTTCTTCTCTGCAGCTGCCATCGAGATCTCTGCAACTCGTAAACTCAGGGTACGAACAAGAATTCTCCAGATTCGTCTGCATCCGGACCAAGTCAAAACGCAGGAAAGTCGTCCTGGAGCACCTGCCAGAAGCATGCCAGCGGTAAACTGAAAGGACTGGCAGCTGCAGCCACCGTCTTCTAGCAGTGCCAAGGCTGCGCACACAAGCCGGTTTCGTTCTTCGCCTCTCAGAAGCCAACCGCTCCCTGCGGCTGCCGGAGGCGAAGAAGCGTCTAGTAGGTGCACCACTGACGTGAACCGCACTTGTAGGCTGCAAAGCGCGGTTTCGGCAGAAAGAAGCCGGCAACCGCCGCTTCCCTGCGGACAGCTGCCGAAAGCCGAAGTCTGCGTCTCTAGCGGACTGCATCATAGCGAAAAGCTTTTCCAGCGTGTCTCGCAGGGAGAAAGCTTGCCAGCGCAGTGCACGCATCCCGCCCGTGCCCAGAAACATGAATTTGCTGAACACTCCAAAAACACTACTCTTTCCTAGGCAAGCTTCACACTGCTGTCAGACGTGCGTGCTCTCTGTTTTCTGCTGCCCTGCTCACTGTAGAAGAGTGCACAGCTCCACCTGACATTCAGTGCACAGCGAAGTCAACTGCAAAAAGCCAGCAGCTGCTCACTCCCAAACACAAGGCGCTGTCTATGTCCTTGCTTCCCGAGAAACTCAGCGCAGCCCTTCTTCTCTGCATCTCGGAATCTCAGGGCACGAACAAGAATTCTCCAGATTCGTTTGCATCAGGACCAAGTCAAAACGCAGGAAAGTCGTCCTGGAGCACCTGCCAGAAGCATGCCAGCGGTAAACTGAAAGGGCTGGCAGCGGCAGCCACCGTCCTCTAGCAGTGCCAAGGCAGCGCACACAAGCCGGTTTCGTTCTTCGCCACTCAGAAGCCAACCGCTCTCCCCGGCTGCCGGAGGCCAAGAAGCGGCTACTAGGTGCACCACAGACGTGAACCGCACTTGTAGGCTGCAAAGCGCGGTTTCGGCAGAAAGAAGCCGGCAACCGCCGCTTCCCTGCGGACAGCTGCGGAGAGCTGAAGTCTGCGTCTCTAGCGGACTGCATCATAGCGAAAAGCTTTTCCAGCGTTTATCGCAGGGAGAAAGCTTGCCAGCAGAGTGCATGCATGCCGCCCTTGCCCAGAAACATATATTTGCTGAACACTCCAAAAACACTACTCTTTCCTAGGCAAGCTTCAAACTGCTGTCAGACATCTGTGCTCTCTGTTTTGTGGTGTCCTGCTCGTTGTAGAAGAGTGCACAGCTCCACCTGACATTCAGTGCCCAGCGAAGTCAACTGCAAAAAACCAGCAGCTGCTCACTCCCAAACACAAGGCGCTTTCTATGTCCTTGCTTCCCGAGCAATTCAGCACAGCCCTCCTTCTCTGCAGCTGCCATCGAGATCTCTGCAACTCGTAAACTCAGGGTACGAACAAGAATTCTCCAGATTCGTCTGCATCAGGACCAAGTCAAACAGCAGGAAAGTCGTCCTGGAGCACCTGCCAGACGCATGCCAGCGGTGAATTGAAAGGGCTGTCAGCTTCAGCCACCGTCTTCTAGCAGTGCCAAGGCTGCGCACACAAGCCGGTTTCATTCTTCGCCTCTCAGAAGCCAACCGCTCTCCCCGGCTGCCGGAGGCCAAGAAGCGGCTACTAGGTGCACTGCTGACGTGAACCGCACTTGTAGGCTTCAAAGCGCGGCTTCGGCAGAGAGACGAGGGCAACCGCCGCGTTCCTGCGGACAGCTGCGGAGAGCCGAAGTCTACGTCTCTAGCGGACTGCATCATAGCGAAAAGCTTTTCCAGCGTGTCTCGCAGGGAGAAAGCTTGCCAGCACACTGCACGCATCCCGCCCTTGCCCAGAAACATATATTTGCTGAACACTCCAAAAACACTACTCTTTCGTGGGCAAGCTTCAAACTGCTGTCAGACATCTGTGCTCTCTATTTTGTGGTGTCCTGCTCGTTGAAGAAGAGTGCACAGCTCCACCTGACATTCAGTGCACAGCGAAGTCAACTGCAAAAAGCCAGCAGCTGCTCACTCCCAAACACAAGGCGCTGTCTATGTCCTTGCTTCCCGAGAAACTCAGCGCAGCCCTTCTTCTCTGCATCTCGGAATCTCAGGGCACGAACAAGAATTCTCCAGATTCGTTTGCATCAGGACCAAGTCAAAACGCAGGAAAGTCGTCCTGGAGCACCTGCCAGAAGCATGCCAGCGGTAAACTGAAAGGGCTGGCAGCGGCAGCCACCGTCCTCTAGCAGTGCCAAGGCAGCGCACACAAGCCGGTTTCGTTCTTCGCCACTCAGAAGCCAACCGCTCTCCCCGGCTGCCGGAGGCCAAGAAGCGGCTACTAGGTGCACCACAGACGTGAACCGCACTTGTAGGCTGCAAAGCGCGGTTTCGGCAGAAAGAAGCCGGCAACCGCCGCTTCCCTGCGGACAGCTGCGGAGAGCTGAAGTCTGCGTCTCTAGCGGACTGCATCATAGCGAAAAGCTTTTCCAGCGTTTATCGCAGGGAGAAAGCTTGCCAGCAGAGTGCATGCATGCCGCCCTTGCCCAGAAACATATATTTGCTGAACACTCCAAAAACACTACTCTTTCCTAGGCAAGCTTCAAACTGCTGTCAGACATCTGTGCTCTCTGTTTTGTGGTGTCCTGCTCGTTGTAGAAGAGTGCACAGCTCCACCTGACATTCAGTGCCCAGCGAAGTCAACTGCAAAAAACCAGCAGCTGCTCACTCCCAAACACAAGGCGCTTTCTATGTCCTTGCTTCCCGAGCAATTCAGCACAGCCCTCCTTCTCTGCAGCTGCCATCGAGATCTCTGCAACTCGTAAACTCAGGGTACGAACAAGAATTCTCCAGATTCGTCTGCATCAGGACCAAGTCAAACAGCAGGAAAGTCGTCCTGGAGCACCTGCCAGACGCATGCCAGCGGTGAATTGAAAGGGCTGTCAGCTTCAGCCACCGTCTTCTAGCAGTGCCAAGGCTGCGCACACAAGCCGGTTTCATTCTTCGCCTCTCAGAAGCCAACCGCTCTCCCCGGCTGCCGGAGGCCAAGAAGCGGCTACTAGGTGCACTGCTGACGTGAACCGCACTTGTAGGCTTCAAAGCGCGGCTTCGGCAGAGAGACGAGGGCAACCGCCGCGTTCCTGCGGACAGCTGCGGAGAGCCGAAGTCTACGTCTCTAGCGGACTGCATCATAGCGAAAAGCTTTTCCAGCGTGTCTCGCAGGGAGAAAGCTTGCCAGCACACTGCACGCATCCCGCCCTTGCCCAGAAACATATATTTGCTGAACACTCCAAAAACACTACTCTTTCGTGGGCAAGCTTCAAACTGCTGTCAGACATCTGTGCTCTCTATTTTGTGGTGTCCTGCTCGTTGAAGAAGAGTGCACAGCTCCACCTGACATTCAGTGCACAGCGAAGTCAACTGCAAAAAGCCAGCAGCTGCTCACTCCCAAACACAAGGCGCTGTCTATGTCCTTGCTTCCCGAGAAACTCAGCGCAGCCCTTCTTCTCTGCATCTCGGAATCTCAGGGCACGAACAAGAATTCTCCAGATTCGTTTGCATCAGGACCAAGTCAAAACGCAGGAAAGTCGTCCTGGAGCACCTGCCAGAAGCATGCCAGCGGTAAACTGAAAGGGCTGGCAGCGGCAGCCACCGTCCTCTAGCAGTGCCAAGGCAGCGCACACAAGCCGGTTTCGTTCTTCGCCACTCAGAAGCCAACCGCTCTCCCCGGCTGCCGGAGGCCAAGAAGCGGCTACTAGGTGCACCACAGACGTGAACCGCACTTGTAGGCTGCAAAGCGCGGTTTCGGCAGAAAGAAGCCGGCAACCGCCGCTTCCCTGCGGACAGCTGCGGAGAGCTGAAGTCTGCGTCGCTAGCGGACTGCATCATAGCGAAAAGCTTTTCCAGCGTTTATCGCAGGGAGAAAGCTTGCCAGCAGAGTGCATGCATGCCGCCCTTGCCCAGAAACATATATTTGCTGAACACTCCAAAAACACTACTCTTTCCTAGGCAAGCTTCAAACTGCTGTCAGACATCTGTGCTCTCTGTTTTGTGGTGTCCTGCTCGTTGTAGAAGAGTGCACAGCTCCACCTGACATTCAGTGCCCAGCGAAGTCAACTGCAAAAAACCAGCAGCTGCTCACTCCCAAACACAAGGCGCTTTCTATGTCCTTGCTTCCCGAGCAATTCAGCACAGCCCTCCTTCTCTGCAGCTGCCATCGAGATCTCTGCAACTCGTAAACTCAGGGTACGAACAAGAATTCTCCAGATTCGTCTGCATCAGGACCAAGTCAAACAGCAGGAAAGTCGTCCTGGAGCACCTGCCAGACGCATGCCAGCGGTGAATTGAAAGGGCTGTCAGCTTCAGCCACCGTCTTCTAGCAGTGCCAAGGCTGCGCACACAAGCCGGTTTCATTCTTCGCCTCTCAGAAGCCAACCGCTCTCCCCGGCTGCCGGAGGCCAAGAAGCGGCTACTAGGTGCACTGCTGACGTGAACCGCACTTGTAGGCTTCAAAGCGCGGCTTCGGCAGAGAGACGACGGCAACCGCCGCTTTCCTGCGGACAGCTGCGGAGAGCCGAAGTCTACGTCTCTAGCGGACTGCATCATAGCGAAAAGCTTTTCCAGCGTGTCTCGCAGGGAGAAAGCTTGCCAGCACACTGCACGCATCCCGCCCTTGCCCAGAAACATATATTTGCTGAACACTCCAAAAACACTGCTCTTTCCTAGGCAAGCTTCAAACTGCTGTCAGACATCTGTGCTCTCTATTTTGTGGTGTCCTGCTCGTTGAAGAAGAGTGCACAGCTCCACCTGACATTCAGTGCACAGCGAAGTCAACTGCAAAAAACCAGCAGCTGCTCACTCCCAAACACAAGGCGCTGTCTATGTCCTTGCTTCCCGAGCAATTCAGCACAGCCCTTCTTCTCTGCAGCTGCCATCGAGATCTCTGCAACTTGTAAACTCAGGGCACGAACAAGAATTCTCCAGATTCGTCTGCATCAGGACCAAGTCAAAACGCAGGAAAGTCGTTCCGGAGCACCTGCCAGAAGCATGCCAGCGGTTAACTGAAAGCGCAGGCAGCTGCTGCCAACGTCCTCTAGCAGTGCCAAGGCTGCGCACACAAGCCGGTTTCGTTCTTCGCCTCTCAGAAGCAACCGCTCTCCCCGGCTGCCGGAGGCGAAGAAGCGGCTACTAGGTGTACTGCTGACGTGAACCGCAGTTGTAGGCTGCAAAGCGCGGCTTCGGCAGAAAGACGCCGGCAACCGGCGCTGCCCTGCGGACAGCTGCCGAGAGTCGAAGTCTGCGTCTCTAGCGGACTGCATCATAGCGAAAAGCTTTTCCAGTGTGTCTCGCAGGGAGAAAGCTTGCCAGCACACTGCACGCATCCCGCCCTTGCCCAGAAACATATATTTGCTGAACACTCCAAAAACACTACTCTTTCCTAGGCAAGCTTCAAACTGCTGTCAGACATCTGTGCTCTCTGTTTTGTGGTGTCCTGCTCGTTGTAGAAGAGTGCACAGCTCCACCTGACATTCAGTGCACAGCGAAGTCAACTGCAAAAAACCAGCAGCTGCTCACTCCCAAACACAAGGCGCTGTCTATGTCCTTGCTTCCCGAGCAATTCAGCACAGCCCTTCTTCTCTGCAGCTGCCATCGAGATCTCTGCAACTCGTAAACTCAGGGTACGAACAAGAATTCTCCAGATTCGTCTGCATCAGGACCAAGTCAAAACGCAGGAAAGTCGTCCTGGAGCACCTGCCAGACGCATGCCAGCGGTGAATTGAAAGGGCTGTCAGCTGCAGCCACTGTCTTCTAGCAGTGCCAAGGCTGCGCACACAAGCCGGTTTCGTTCTTCGCCTCTCAGAAGCCAACCGCTCTCCCCGGCTGCCGGTGGCGAAGAAGTGGCTACTAGGTGCACGGCTGACGTGAACCGCACTTGTAGGCTGCAAAGCGCGGTTTCGGCAGAAAGAAGCCGGCAACCGCCGCTTCCCTGCGGACAGCTGCCGAGAGCCGAAGTCTGCGTCTCTAGCGGACTGCATCATAGCGAAAAGCTTTTCCAGCGTGTTTCGCAGGTAGAAAGCTTGCCAGCGCAGTGCACGCATCCCGCCCTTGCCCAGAAACATATATTTGCTAAACACTCCAAAACCACTACTCTTTCCTAGGCAAGCTTCAAACTGCTGTCAGACATCTGTGCTCTCTGTTTTCTGCTGCCCTGCTCGTTGTAGAAGAGTGCACAGCTCCACCTGACATTCAGTGCACAGCGAAGTCAACTGCAAAAAGCCAGCAGCTGCTCACTCCCAAACACTAGGCGCTGTCTATGTCCTTGCTTCCCGAGCAACTCAGCGCAGCCCTTCTTCTCTGCATCTCGGAAGCTCAGGGCACGAACAAGAATTCTCCATATTTGTCTGCATCAGGACCAAGTCAAATCGCAGGAAAGTCGTCCTGGAGCACCTGCCAGAAGCATGCCAGCGGTAAACTGAAAGCGCAGGCAGCGGCAGCCACCGTCCTCTAGCAGTGCCAAGGCTGCGCACACAAGCCGGTTTCGTTCTTCGCCTCTCAGAAGCCAACCGCTGTCCGCGGCTGCCGGAGGCGAAGAAGCGTCTACTAGGTGCACCACTGACGTGAACCGCACTTGTAGGCTGCAAAGCGCGGTTTCGGCAGAAAGAAGCCGGCAACCGCCGCTTCCCTGCGGACAGCTGCCGAGAGCCGAAGTCTGCGTCTCTAGCGGACTGCATCATAGCGAAAAGCTTTTCCAGCGTGTTTCGCAGGTAGAAAGCTTGCCAGCGCAGTGCACGCATCCCGCCCTTGCCCAGAAACATATATTTGCTAAACACTCCAAAACCACTACTCTTTCCTAGGCAAGCTTCAAACTGCTGTCAGACATCTGTGCTCTCTGTTTTCTGCTGCCCTGCTCGTTGTAGAAGAGTGCACAGCTCCACCTGACATTCAGTGCACAGCGAAGTCAACTGCAAAAAGCCAGCAGCTGCTCACTCCCAAACACTAGGCCCTGTCTATGTCCTTGCTTCCCGAGAAACTCAGCGCAGCCCTTCTTCTCTGCATCTCGGAAGCTCAGGGCACGAACAAGAATTCTCCATATTTGTCTGCATCAGGACCAAGTCAAATCGCAGGAAAGTCGTCCTGGAGCACCTGCCAGAAGCATGCCAGCGGTAAACTGAAAGCGCAGGCAGCGGCAGCCACCGTCCTCTAGCAGTGCCAAGGCTGCGCACACAAGCCGGTTTCGTTCTTCGCCTCTCAGAAGCCAACCGCTCTCCGCGGCTGCCGGAGGCGAAGAAGCGTCTACTAGGTGCACCACTGACGTGAACCGCACTTGTAGGCTGCAAAGCGCGGTTTCGGCAGAAAGAAGCCGGCAACCGCCGCTTCCCTGCGGACAGCTGCGGAGAGCCGAAGTCTGCGTCTCTAGCGGACTGCATCATAGCGAAAAGCTTTTCCAGCGTGTCTCGCAGGGAGAAAGCTTGCCAGCACTGTGCACGCATCCCGCCCTTGCCCAGAAACATGGATTTGCTGAACACTCCAAAAACACTACGCTTTCCTAGGCAAGCTTCAAACTGCTGTCAGACATCTGTGCTCTCTGTTTTGTGGTGTCCTGCTCGTTGTAGAAGAGTGCACAGCTCCACCTGACATTCACTGCACAGCGAAGTCAACTGCAAAAAACCAGCAGCTGCTCACTCCCAAACACAAGGCGCTGTCTATGTCCTTGCTTCCCGAGCAACTCAGCACAGCCCTTCTTTTCTGCAGCTGCCATCGAGATCTCTGCAACTCGTAAACTCAGGGTACGAACAAGAATTCTCCAGATTCGTCTGCATCAGGACCAAGTCAAAACGCAGGAAAGTCGTCCTGGAGCACCTGCCAGAAGCATGCCAGCGGTGAACTGAAAGGGCTGGCAGCTGTAGCCACTGTCTTCTAGCAGTGCCAAGGCTGCGCACACAAGCCGGTTTCGTTCTTCGCCTCTCCGAAGCCAACCGCTCTCCCCGGCTGCCGGAGGCGGAGAATCGGCTACTAGATGCACCGCTGACGTGAACCGCACTTGTAGGCTGCAAAGCGCGGTTTCGGCAGAAAGAAGCCGGCAACCGCCGCTTCCCTGCGGACAGCTGCCGAAAGCCGAAGTCTGCGTCTCTAGCGGACTGCATCATAGCGAAAAGCTTTTCCAGCGTGTCTCGCAGGGAGAAAGCTTGCCAGCGCAGTGCACGCATCCCGCCCTTGCCCAGAAACATATATTTGCTGAACACTCCAAAAACACTACTCTTTCCTAGGCAAGCTTCAAACTGCTGTCAGACATCTGTGCTCTCTGTTTTGTGGTGTCCTGCTCGTTGTAGAAGAGTGCACAGCTCCACCTGACATTCAGTGCCCAGCGAAGTCAACTGCAAAAAACCAGCAGCTGCTCACTCCCAAACACAAGGCGCTTTCTATGTCCTTGCTTCCCGAGCAATTCAGCACAGCCCTCCTTCTCTGCAGCTGCCATCGAGATCTCTGCAACTCGTAAACTCAGGGTACGAACAAGAATTCTCCAGATTCGTCTGCATCAGGACCAAGTCAAACAGCAGGAAAGTCGTCCTGGAGCACCTGCCAGACGCATGCCAGCGGTGAATTGAAAGGGCTGTCAGCTTCAGCCACCGTCTTCTAGCAGTGCCAAGGCTGCGCACACAAGCTGGTTTCATTCTTCGCCTCTCAGAAGCCAACCGCTCTCCCCGGCTGCCGGAGGCCAAGAAGCGGCTACTAGGTGCACTGCTGACGTGAACCGCACTTGTAGGCTTCAAAGCGCGGCTTCGGCAGAGAGACGAGGGCAACCGCCGCTTTCCTGCGGACAGCTGCGGAGAGCCGAAGTCTACGTCTCTAGCGGACTGCATCATAGCGAAAAGCTTTTCCAGCGTGTCTCGCAGGGAGAAAGCTTGCCAGCACACTGCACGCATCCCGCCCTTGCCCAGAAACATATATTTGCTGAACACTCCAAAAACACTACTCTTTCCTAGGCAAGCTTCAAACTGCTGTCAGACATCTGTGCTCTCTATTTTGTGGTGTCCTGCTCGTTGAAGAAGAGTGCACAGCTCCACCTGACATTCAGTGCACAGCGAAGTCAACTGCAAAAAGCCAGCAGCTGCTCACTCCCAAACACAAGGCGCTGTCTATGTCCTTGCTTCCTGAGAAACTCAGCGCAGCCCTTCTTCTCTGCATCTCGGAATCTCAGGGCACGAAAAAGAATTCTCCAGATTCGTTTGCATCAGGACCAAGTCAAAACGCAGGAAAGTCGTCCTGGAGCACCTGCCAGAAGCATGCCAGCGGTAAACTGAAAGGGCTGGCAGCGGCAGCCACCGTCCTCTAGCAGTGCCAAGGCAGCGCACACAAGCCGGTTTCGTTCTTCGCCACTCAGAAGCCAACCGCTCTCCCCGGCTGCCGGAGGCCAAGAAGCGGCTACTAGGTGCACCACAGACGTGAACCGCACTTGTAGGCTGCAAAGCGCGGTTTCGGCAGAAAGAAGCCGGCAACCGCCGCTTCCCTGCGGACAGCTGCGGAGAGCTGAAGTCTGCGTCTCTAGCGGACTGCATCATAGCGAAAAGCTTTTCCAGCGTTTATCGCAGGGAGAAAGCTTGCCAGCAGAGTGCATGCATGCCGCCCTTGCCCAGAAACATATATTTGCTGAACACTCCAAAAACACTACTATTTCCTAGGCAAGCTTCAAACTGCTGTCAGACATCTGTGCTCTCTGTTTTGTGGTGTCCTGCTCGTTGTAGAAGAGTGCACAGCTCCACCTGACATTCAGTGCCCAGCGAAGTCAACTGCAAAAAACCAGCAGCTGCTCACTCCCAAACACAAGGCGCTTTCTATGTCCTTGCTTCCCGAGCAATTCAGCACAGCCCTCCTTCTCTGCAGCTGCCATCGAGATCTCTGCAACTCGTAAACTCAGGGTACGAACAAGAATTCTCCAGATTCGTCTGCATCCGGACCAAGTCAAAACGCAGGAAAGTCGTCCTGGAGCACCTGCCAGACGCATGCCAGCGGTGAATTGAAAGGGCTGTCAGCTGCAGCCACCGTCTTCTAGCAGTGCCAAGGCTGCGCACACAAGCCGGTTTCGTTCTTCGCCTCTCAGAAGCCAACCGCTCTCCCCGGCTGCCGGTGGCGAAGAAGTGGCTACTAGGTGCACGGCTGACGTGAACCGCACTTGTAGGCTGCAAAGCGCGGTTTCGGCAGAAAGAAGCCGGCAACCGCCGCTTCCCTGCGGACAGCTGCCGAGAGCCGAAGTCTGCGTCTCTAGCGGACTGCATCATAGCGAAAAGCTTTTCCAGCGTGTTTCGCAGGTAGAAAGCTTGCCAGCGCAGTGCACGCATCCCGCCCTTGCCCAGAAACATATATTTGCTAAACACTCCAAAACCACTACTCTTTCCTAGGCAAGCTTCAAACTGCTGTCAGACATCTGTGCTCTCTGTTTTCTGCTGCCCTGCTCGTTGTAGAAGAGTGCACAGCTCCACCTGACATTCAGTGCACAGCGAAGTCAACTGCAAAAAGCCAGCAGCTGCTCACTCCCAAACACTAGGCGCTGTCTATGTCCTTGCTTCCCGAGCAACTCAGCGCAGCCCTTCTTCTCTGCATCTCGGAAGCTCAGGGCACGAACAAGAATTCTCCATATTTGTCTGCATCAGGACCAAGTCAAATCGCAGGAAAGTCGTCCTGGAGCACCTGCCAGAAGCATGCCAGCGGTAAACTGAAAGCGCAGGCAGCGGCAGCCACCGTCCTCTAGCAGTGCCAAGGCTGCGCACACAAGCCGGTTTCGTTCTTCGCCTCTCAGAAGCCAACCGCTGTCCGCGGCTGCCGGAGGCGAAGAAGCGTCTACTAGGTGCACCACTGACGTGAACCGCACTTGTAGGCTGCAAAGCGCGGTTTCGGCAGAAAGAAGCCGGCAACCGCCGCTTCCCTGCGGACAGCTGCCGAGAGCCGAAGTCTGCGTCTCTAGCGGACTGCATCATAGCGAAAAGCTTTTCCAGCGTGTTTCGCAGGTAGAAAGCTTGCCAGCGCAGTGCACGCATCCCGCCCTTGCCCAGAAACATATATTTGCTAAACACTCCAAAAACACTACTCTTTCCTAGGCAAGCTTCAAACTGCTGTCAGACATCTGTGCTCTCTGTTTTCTGCTGCCCTGCTCGTTGTAGAAGAGTGCACAGCTCCACCTGACATTCAGTGCACAGCGAAGTCAACTGCAAAAAACCAGCAGCTGCTCACTCCCAAACACAAGGCGCTGTCTATGTCCTTGCTTCCCGAGCAACTCAGCACAGCCCTTCTTTTCTGCAGCTGCCATCGAGATCTCTGCAACTCGTAAACTCAGGGTACGAACAAGAATTCTCCAGATTCGTCTGCATCAGGACCAAGTCAAAACGCAGGAAAGTCGTCCTGGAGCACCTGCCAGAAGCATGCCAGCGGTGAACTGAAAGGGCTGGCAGCTGTAGCCACTGTCTTCTAGCAGTGCCAAGGCTGCGCACACAAGCCGGTTTCGTTCTTCGCCTCTCCGAAGCCAACCGCTCTCCCCGGCTGCCGGAGGCGGAGAATCGGCTACTAGATGCACCGCTGACGTGAACCGCACTTGTAGGCTGCAAAGCGCGGTTTCGGCAGAAAGAAGCCGGCAACCGCCGCTTCCCTGCGGACAGCTGCCGAAAGCCGAAGTCTGCGTCTCTAGCGGACTGCATCATAGCGAAAAGCTTTTCCAGCGTGTCTCGCAGGGAGAAAGCTTGCCAGCGCAGTGCACGCATCCCGCCCTTGCCCAGAAACATATATTTGCTGAACACTCCAAAAACACTACTCTTTCCTAGGCAAGCTTCAAACTGCTGTCAGACATCTGTGCTCTCTGTTTTGTGGTGTCCTGCTCGTTGTAGAAGAGTGCACAGCTCCACCTGACATTCAGTGCACAGCGAAGTCAACTGCAAAAAACCAGCAGCTGCTTACTCCCAAACACAAGGCGCTGTCTATGTCCTTGCTTCCCGAGCAACTCAGCACAGCCCTTCTTTTCTGCAGCTGCCATCGAGATCTCTGCAACTCGTAAACTCAGGGTACGAACAAGAATTCTCCAGATTCGTCTGCATCCGGACCAAGTCAAAACGCAGGAAAGTCGTCCTGGAGCACCTGCCAGAAGCATGCCAGCGGTGAACTGAAAGGTCTGGCAGCTGCAGCCACCGTCTTCTAGCAGTGCCAAGGCTGCGCACACAAGCCGGTTTCGTTCTTCGCCTCTCAGAAGCCAACCGCTCCCTGCGGCTGCCGGAGGCGAAGAAGCGTCTAGTAGGTGCACCACTGACGTGAACCGCACTTGTAGGCTGCAAAGCGCGGTTTCGGCAGAAAGAAGCCGGCAACCGCCGCTTCCCTGCGGACAGCTGCCGAAAGCCGAAGTCTGCGTCTCTAGCGGACTGCATCATAGCGAAAAGCTTTTCCAGCGTGTCTCGCAGGGAGAAAGCTTGCCAGCACAGTGCACGCATCCCGCCCTTGCCCAGAAACATGGATCTGCTGAACACTCCAAAAACACTGCTCTTTTCTAGGCAAGCTTCAAATTGCTGTCAGACGTCCGTGCTCTCTGTTTTCTGCTGCCCTGCTCGTTGTAGAGGAGTGCACAGCTCCACCTGGCATTCAGTGCACAGCGAAGTCAACTGCAAAAAGCCAGCAGCTGCTCACTCCCAAACACAAGGCGCTGTCTATGTCCTTGCTTCCCGAGAAACTCAGCGCAGCCCTTCTTCTCTGCATCTCGGAATCTCAGGGCACGAACAAGAATTCTCCAGATTCGTTTGCATCAGGACCAAGTCAAAACGCAGGAAAGTCGTCCTGGAGCACCTGCCAGAAGCATGCCAGCGGTAAACTGAAAGGGCTGGCAGCGGCAGCCACCGTCCTCTAGCAGTGCCAAGGCAGCGCACACAAGCCGGTTTCGTTCTTCGCCACTCAGAAGCCAACCGCTCTCCCCGGCTGCCGGAGGCCAAGAAGCGGCTACTAGGTGCACCACAGACGTGAACCGCACTTGTAGGCTGCAAAGCGCGGTTTCGGCAGAAAGAAGCCGGCAACCGCCGCTTCCCTGCGGACAGCTGCGGAGAGCTGAAGTCTGCGTCTCTAGCGGACTGCATCATAGCGAAAAGCTTTTCCAGCGTTTATCGCAGGGAGAAAGCTTGCCAGCAGAGTGCATGCATGCCGCCCTTGCCCAGAAACATATATTTGCTGAACACTCCAAAAACACTACTCTTTCGTGGGCAAGCTTCAAACTGCTGTCAGACATCTGTGCTCTCTGTTTTGTGGTGTCCTGCTCGTTGTAGAAGAGTGCACAGCTCCACCTGACATTCAGTGCCCAGCGAAGTCAACTGCAAAAAACCAGCAGCTGCTCACTCCCAAACACAAGGCGCTTTCTATGTCCTTGCTTCCCGAGCAATTCAGCACAGCCCTCCTTCTCTGCAGCTGCCATCGAGATCTCTGCAACTCGTAAACTCAGGGTACGAACAAGAATTCTCCAGATTCGTCTGCATCAGGACCAAGTCAAACAGCAGGAAAGTCGTCCTGGAGCACCTGCCAGACGCATGCCAGCGGTGAATTGAAAGGGCTGTCAGCTTCAGCCACCGTCTTCTAGCAGTGCCAAGGCTGCGCACACAAGCCGGTTTCATTCTTCGCCTCTCAGAAGCCAACCGCTCTCCCCGGCTACCGGAGGCCAAGAAGCGGCTACTAGGTGCACTGCTGACGTGAACCGCACTTGTAGGCTTCAAAGCGCGGCTTCGGCAGAGAGACGAGGGCAACCGCCGCTTTCCTGCGGACAGCTGCGGAGAGCCGAAGTCTACGTCTCTAGCGGACTGCATCATAGCGAAAAGCTTTTCCAGCGTGTCTCGCAGGGAGAAAGCTTGCCAGCACACTGCACGCATCCCGCCCTTGCCCAGAAACATATATTTGCTGAACACTCCAAAAACACTGCTCTTTCCTAGGCAAGCTTCAAACTGCTGTCAGACATCTGTGCTCTCTATTTTGTGGTGTCCTGCTCGTTGAAGAAGAGTGCACAGCTCCACCTGACATTCAGTGCACAGCGAAGTCAACTGCAAAAAACCAGCAGCTGCTCACTCCCAAACACAAGGCGCTGTCTATGTCCTTGCTTCCCGAGCAATTCAGCACAGCCCTTCTTCTCTGCAGCTGCCATCGAGATCTCTGCAACTTGTAAACTCAGGGCACGAACAAGAATTCTCCAGATTCGTCTGCATCAGGACCAAGTCAAAACGCAGGAAAGTCGTTTCGGAGCACCTGCCAGAAGCATGCCAGCGGTTAACTGAAAGCGCAGGCAGCTGCAGCCAACGTCCTCTAGCAGTGCCAAGGCTGCGCACACAAGCCGGTTTCGTTCTTCGCCTCTCAGAAGCAACCGCTCTCCCCGGCTGCCGGAGGCGAAGAAGCGGCTACTAGGTGTACTGCTGACGTGAACCGCAGTTGTAGGCTGCAAAGCGCGGCTTCGGCAGAAAGACGCCGGCAACCGGCGCTGCCCTGCGGACAGCTGCCGAGAGTCGAAGTCTGCGTCTCCAGCGGACTGCATCATAGCGAAAAGCTTTTCCAGTGTGTCTCGCAGGGAGAAAGCTTGCCAGCACACTGCACGCATCCCGCCCTTGCCCAGAAACATATATTTGCTGAACACTCCAAAAACACTACTCTTTCCTAGGCAAGCTTCAAACTGCTGTCAGACATCTGTGCTCTCTGTTTTGTGGTGTCCTGCTCGTTGTAGAAGAGTGCACAGCTCCACCTGACATTCAGTGCACAGCGAAGTCAACTGCAAAAAACCAGCAGCTGCTCACTCCCAAACACAAGGCGCTGTCTATGTCCTTGCTTCCCGAGCAATTCAGCACAGCCCTTCTTCTCTGCAGCTGCCATCGAGATCTCTGCAACTCGTAAACTCAGGGTACGAACAAGAATTCTCCAGATTCGTCTGCATCCGGACCAAGTCAAAACGCAGGAAAGTCGTCCTGGAGCACCTGCCAGACGCATGCCAGCGGTGAATTGAAAGGGCTGTCAGCTGCAGCCACCGTCTTCTAGCAGTGCCAAGGCTGCGCACACAAGCCGGTTTCGTTCTTCGCCTCTCAGAAGCCAACCGCTCTCCCCGGCTGCCGGTGGCGAAGAAGTGGCTACTAGGTGCACGGCTGACGTGAACCGCACTTGTAGGCTGCAAAGCGCGGTTTCGGCAGAAAGAAGCCGGCAACCGCCGCTTCCCTGCGGACAGCTGCCGAGAGCCGAAGTCTGCGTCTCTAGCGGACTGCATCATAGCGAAAAGCTTTTCCAGCGTGTTTCGCAGGTAGAAAGCTTGCCAGCGCAGTGCACGCATCCCGCCCTTGCCCAGAAACATATATTTGCTAAACACTCCAAAACCACTACTCTTTCCTAGGCAAGCTTCAAACTGCTGTCAGACATCTGTGCTCTCTGTTTTCTGCTGCCCTGCTCGTTGTAGAAGAGTGCACAGCTCCACCTGACATTCAGTGCACAGCGAAGTCAACTGCAAAAAGCCAGCAGCTGCTCACTCCCAAACACTAGGCGCTGTCTATGTCCTTGCTTCCCGAGCAACTCAGCGCAGCCCTTCTTCTCTGCATCTCGGAAGCTCAGGGCACGAACAAGAATTCTCCATATTTGTCTGCATCAGGACCAAGTCAAATCGCAGGAAAGTCGTCCTGGAGCACCTGCCAGAAGCATGCCAGCGGTAAACTGAAAGCGCAGGCAGCGGCAGCCACCGTCCTCTAGCAGTGCCAAGGCTGCGCACACAAGCCGGTTTCGTTCTTCGCCTCTCAGAAGCCAACCGCTCTCCGCGGCTGCCGGAGGCGAAGAAGCGTCTACTAGGTGCACCACTGACGTGAACCGCACTTGTAGGCTGCAAAGCGCGGTTTCGGCAGAAAGAAGCCGGCAACCGCCGCTTCCCTGCGGACAGCTGCGGAGAGCCGAAGTCTGCGTCTCTAGCGGACTGCATCATAGCGAAAAGCTTTTCCAGCGTGTCTCGCAGGGAGAAAGCTTGCCAGCACTGTGCACGCATCCCGCCCTTGCCCAGAAACATGGATTTGCTGAACACTCCAAAAACACTACGCTTTCCTAGGCAAGCTTCAAAATGCTGTCAGACATCTGTGCTCTCTGTTTTGTGGTGTCCTGCTCGTTGTAGAAGAGTGCACAGCTCCACCTGACATTCACTGCACAGCGAAGTCAACTGCAAAAAACCAGCAGCTGCTCACTCCCAAACACAAGGCGCTGTCTATGTCCTTGCTTCCCGAGCAACTCAGCACAGCCCTTCTTTTCTGCAGCTGCCATCGAGATCTCTGCAACTCGTAAACTCAGGGTACGAACAAGAATTCTCCAGATTCGTCTGCATCAGGACCAAGTCAAAACGCAGGAAAGTCGTCCTGGAGCACCTGCCAGAAGCATGCCAGCGGTGAACTGAAAGGGCTGGCAGCTGTAGCCACTGTCTTCTAGCAGTGCCAAGGCTGCGCACACAAGCCGGTTTCGTTCTTCGCCTCTCCGAAGCCAACCGCTCTCCCCGGCTGCCGGAGGCCAAGAAGCGGCTACTAGGTGCACTGCTGACGTGAACCGCACTTGTAGGCTTCAAAGCGCGGCTTCGGCAGAAAGAAGCCGGCAACCGCCGCTTCCCTGCGGACAGCTGCCGAAAGCCGAAGTCTGCGTCTCTAGCGGACTGCATCATAGCGAAAAGCTTTTCCAGCGTGTCTCGCAGGGAGAAAGCTTGCCAGCGCAGTGCACGCATCCCGCCCTTGCCCAGAAACATATATTTGCTGAACACTCCAAAAACACTACTCTTTCCTAGGCAAGCTTCAAACTGCTGTCAGACATCTGTGCTCTCTGTTTTGTGGTGTCCTGCTCGTTGTAGAAGAGTGCACAGCTCCACCTGACATTCAGTGCACAGCGAAGTCAACTGCAAAAAACCAGCAGCTGCTTACTCCCAAACACAAGGCGCTGTCTATGTCCTTGCTTCCCGAGCAACTCAGCACAGCCCTTCTTTTCTGCAGCTGCCATCGAGATCTCTGCAACTCGTAAACTCAGGGTACGAACAAGAATTCTCCAGATTCGTCTGCATCCGGACCAAGTCAAAACGCAGGAAAGTCGTCCTGGAGCACCTGCCAGAAGCATGCCAGCGGTGAACTGAAAGGTCTGGCAGCTGCAGCCACCGTCTTCTAGCAGTGCCAAGGCTGCGCACACAAGCCGGTTTCGTTCTTCGCCTCTCAGAAGCCAACCGCTCCCTGCGGCTGCCGGAGGCGAAGAAGCGTCTAGTAGGTGCACCACTGACGTGAACCGCACTTGTAGGCTGCAAAGCGCGGTTTCGGCAGAAAGAAGCCGGCAACCGCCGCTTCCCTGCGGACAGCTGCCGAAAGCCGAAGTCTGCGTCTCTAGCGGACTGCATCATAGCGAAAAGCTTTTCCAGCGTGTCTCGCAGGGAGAAAGCTTGCCAGCACAGTGCACGCATCCCGCCCTTGCCCAGAAACATGGATCTGCTGAACACTCCAAAAACACTGCTCTTTTCTAGGCAAGCTTCAAATTGCTGTCAGACGTCCGTGCTCTCTGTTTTCTGCTGCCCTGCTCGTTGTAGAGGAGTGCACAGCTCCACCTGGCATTCAGTGCACAGCGAAGTCAACTGCAAAAAGCCAGCAGCTGCTCACTCCCAAACACAAGGCGCTGTCTATGTCCTTGCTTCCCGAGAAACTCAGCGCAGCCCTTCTTCTCTGCATCTCGGAATCTCAGGGCACGAACAAGAATTCTCCAGATTCGTTTGCATCAGGACCAAGTCAAAACGCAGGAAAGTCGTCCTGGAGCACCTGCCAGAAGCATGCCAGCGGTAAACTGAAAGGGCTGGCAGCGGCAGCCACCGTCCTCTAGCAGTGCCAAGGCAGCGCACACAAGCCGGTTTCGTTCTTCGCCACTCAGAAGCCAACCGCTCTCCCCGGCTGCCGGAGGCCAAGAAGCGGCTACTAGGTGCACCACAGACGTGAACCGCACTTGTAGGCTGCAAAGCGCGGTTTCGGCAGAAAGAAGCCGGCAACCGCCGCTTCCCTGCGGACAGCTGCCGAAAGCCGAAGTCTGCGTCTCTAGCGGACTGCATCATAGCGAAAAGCTTTTCCAGCGTGTCTCGCAGGGAGAAAGCTTGCCAGCGCAGTGCACGCATCCCGCCCTTGCCCAGAAACATATATTTGCTGAACACTCCAAAAACACTACTCTTTCGTGGGCAAGCTTCAAACTGCTGTCAGACATCTGTGCTCTCTGTTTTGTGGTGTCCTGCTCGTTGTAGAAGAGTGCACAGCTCCACCTGACATTCAGTGCCCAGCGAAGTCAACTGCAAAAAACCAGCAGCTGCTCACTCCCAAACACAAGGCGCTTTCTATGTCCTTGCTTCCCGAGCAATTCAGCACAGCCCTCCTTCTCTGCAGCTGCCATCGAGATCTCTGCAACTCGTAAACTCAGGGTACGAACAAGAATTCTCCAGATTCGTCTGCATCAGGACCAAGTCAAACAGCAGGAAAGTCGTCCTGGAGCACCTGCCAGACGCATGCCAGCGGTGAATTGAAAGGGCTGTCAGCTTCAGCCACCGTCTTCTAGCAGTGCCAAGGCTGCGCACACAAGCCGGTTTCATTCTTCGCCTCTCAGAAGCCAACCGCTCTCCCCGGCTGCCGGAAGCCAAGAAGCGGCTACTAGGTGCACTGCTGACGTGAACCGCACTTGTAGGCTTCAAAGTGCGGCTTCGGCAGAGAGACGAGGGCAACCGCCGCTTTCCTGCGGACAGCTGCGGAGAGCCGAAGTCTACGTCTCTAGCGGACTGCATCATAGCGAAAAGCTTTTCCAGCGTGTCTCGCAGGGAGAAAGCTTGCCAGCACACTGCACGCATCCCGCCCTTGCCCAGAAACATATATTTGCTGAACACTCCAAAAACACTGCTCTTTCCTAGGCAAGCTTCAAACTGCTGTCAGACATCTGTGCTCTCTATTTTGTGGTGTCCTGCTCGTTGAAGAAGAGTGCACAGCTCCACCTGACATTCAGTGCACAGCGAAGTCAACTGCAAAAAACCAGCAGCTGCTCACTCCCAAACACAAGGCGCTGTCTATGTCCTTGCTTCCCGAGCAATTCAGCACAGCCCTTCTTCTCTGCAGCTGCCATCGAGATCTCTGCAACTTGTAAACTCAGGGCACGAACAAGAATTCTCCAGATTCGTCTGCATCAGGACCAAGTCAAAACGCAGGAAAGTCGTTTCGGAGCACCTGCCAGAAGCATGCCAGCGGTTAACTGAAAGCGCAGGCAGCTGCAGCCAACGTCCTCTAGCAGTGCCAAGGCTGCGCACACAAGCCGGTTTCGTTCTTCGCCTCTCAGAAGCAACCGCTCTCCCCGGCTGCCGGAGGCGAAGAAGCGGCTACTAGGTGTACTGCTGACGTGAACCGCAGTTGTAGGCTGCAAAGCGCGGCTTCGGCAGAAAGACGCCGGCAACCGGCGCTGCCCTGCGGACAGCTGCCGAGAGTCGAAGTCTGCGTCTCTAGCGGACTGCATCATAGCGAAAAGCTTTTCCAGTGTGTCTCGCAGGGAGAAAGCTTGCCAGCACACTGCACGCATCCCGCCCTTGCCCAGAAACATATATTTGCTGAACACTCCAAAAACACTACTCTTTCCTAGGCAAGCTTCAAACTGCTGTCAGACATCTGTGCTCTCTGTTTTGTGGTGTCCTGCTCGTTGTAGAAGAGTGCACAGCTCCACCTGACATTCAGTGCACAGCGAAGTCAACTGCAAAAAACCAGCAGCTGCTCACTCCCAAACACAAGGCGCTGTCTATGTCCTTGCTTCCCGAGCAATTCAGCACAGCCCTTCTTCTCTGCAGCTGCCATCGAGATCTCTGCAACTCGTAAACTCAGGGTACGAACAAGAATTCTCCAGATTCGTCTGCATCCGGACCAAGTCAAAACGCAGGAAAGTCGTCCTGGAGCACCTGCCAGACGCATGCCAGCGGTGAATTGAAAGGGCTGTCAGCTGCAGCCACCGTCTTCTAGCAGTGCCAAGGCTGCGCACACAAGCCGGTTTCGTTCTTCGCCTCTCAGAAGCCAACCGCTCTCCCCGGCTGCCGGTGGCGAAGAAGTGGCTACTAGGTGCACGGCTGACGTGAACCGCACTTGTAGGCTGCAAAGCGCGGTTTCGGCAGAAAGAAGCCGGCAACCGCCGCTTCCCTGCGGACAGCTGCCGAGAGCCGAAGTCTGCGTCTCTAGCGGACTGCATCATAGCGAAAAGCTTTTCCAGCGTGTTTCGCAGGTAGAAAGCTTGCCAGCGCAGTGCACGCATCCCGCCCTTGCCCAGAAACATATATTTGCTAAACACTCCAAAACCACTACTCTTTCCTAGGCAAGCTTCACACTGCTGTCAGACGTGCGTGCTCTCTGTTTTCTGCTGCCCTGCTCACTGTAGAAGAGTGCACAGCTCCACCTGACATTCAGTGCACAGCGAAGTCAACTGCAAAAAGCCAGCAGCTGCTCACTCCCAAACACAAGGCGCTGTCTATGTCCTTGCTTCCCGAGAAACTCAGCGCAGCCCTTCTTCTCTGCATCTCGGAATCTCAGGGCACGAACAAGAATTCTCCAGATTCGTTTGCGTCAGGACCAAGTCAAAACGCAGGAAAGTCGTCCTGGAGCACCTGCCAGAAGCATGCCAGCGGTAAACTGAAAGGGCTGGCAGCGGCAGCCACCGTCCTCTAGCAGTGCCAAGGCAGCGCACACAAGCCGGTTTCGTTCTTCGCCACTCAGAAGCCAACCGCTCTCCCCGGCTGCCGGAGGCCAAGAAGCGGCTACTAGGTGCACCACAGACGTGAACCGCACTTGTAGGCTGCAAAGCGCGGTTTCGGCAGAAAGAAGCCGGCAACCGCCGCTTCCCTGCGGACAGCTGCGGAGAGCTGAAGTCTGCGTCTCTAGCGGACTGCATCATAGCGAAAAGCTTTTCCAGCGTTTATCGCAGGGAGAAAGCTTGCCAGCAGAGTGCATGCATGCCGCCCTTGCCCAGAAACATATATTTGCTGAACACTCCAAAAACACTACTCTTTCGTGGGCAAGCTTCAAACTGCTGTCAGACATCTGTGCTCTCTGTTTTGTGGTGTCCTGCTCGTTGTAGAAGAGTGCACAGCTCCACCTGACATTCAGTGCCCAGCGAAGTCAACTGCAAAAAACCAGCAGCTGCTCACTCCCAAACACAAGGCGCTTTCTATGTCCTTGCTTCCCGAGCAATTCAGCACAGCCCTCCTTCTCTGCAGCTGCCATCGAGATCTCTGCAACTCGTAAACTCAGGGTACGAACAAGAATTCTCCAGATTCGTCTGCATCAGGACCAAGTCAAACAGCAGGAAAGTCGTCCTGGAGCACCTGCCAGACGCATGCCAGCGGTGAATTGAAAGGGCTGTCAGCTTCAGCCACCGTCTTCTAGCAGTGCCAAGGCTGCGCACACAAGCCGGTTTCATTCTTCGCCTCTCAGAAGCCAACCGCTCTCCCCGGCTGCCGGAGGCCAAGAAGCGGCTACTAGGTGCACTGCTGACGTGAACCGCACTTGTAGGCTTCAAAGCGCGGCTTCGGCAGAGAGACGAGGGCAACCGCCGCTTTCCTGCGGACAGCTGCGGAGAGCCGAAGTCTACGTCTCTAGCGGACTGCATCATAGCGAAAAGCTTTTCCAGCGTGTCTCGCAGGGAGAAAGCTTGCCAGCACACTGCACGCATCCCGCCCTTGCCCAGAAACATATATTTGCTGAACACTCCAAAAACACTACTCTTTCGTGGGCAAGCTTCAAACTGCTGTCAGACATCTGTGCTCTCTATTTTGTGGTGTCCTGCTCGTTGAAGAAGAGTGCACAGCTCCACCTGACATTCAGTGCACAGCGAAGTCAACTGCAAAAAACCAGCAGCTGCTCACTCCCAAACACAAGGCGCTGTCTATGTCCTTGCTTCCCGAGAAACTCAGCGCAGCCCTTCTTCTCTGCATCTCGGAATCTCAGGGCACGAACAAGAATTCTCCAGATTCGTTTGCATCAGGACCAAGTCAAAACGCAGGAAAGTCGTCCTGGAGCACCTGCCAGAAGCATGACAGCGGTAAACTGAAAGGGCTGGCAGCGGCAGCCACCGTCCTCTAGCAGTGCCAAGGCAGCGCACACAAGCCGGTTTCGTTCTTCGCCACTCAGAAGCCAACCGCTCTCCCCGGCTGCCGGAGGCCAAGAAGCGGCTACTAGGTGCACCACAGACGTGAACCGCACTTGTAGGCTGCAAAGCGCGGTTTCGGCAGAAAGAAGCCGGCAACCGCCGCTTCCCTGCGGACAGCTGCGGAGAGCTGAAGTCTGCGTCTCTAGCGGACTGCATCATAGCGAAAAGCTTTTCCAGCGTTTATCGCAGGGAGAAAGCTTGCCAGCAGAGTGCATGCATGCCGCCCTTGCCCAGAAACATATATTTGCTGAACACTCCAAAAACACTACTCTTTCCTAGGCAAGCTTCAAACTGCTGTCAGACATCTGTGCTCTCTGTTTTGTGGTGTCCTGCTCGTTGTAGAAGAGTGCACAGCTCCACCTGACATTCAGTGCCCAGCGAAGTCAACTGCAAAAAACCAGCAGCTGCTCACTCCCAAACACAAGGCGCTTTCTATGTCCTTGCTTCCCGAGCAATTCAGCACAGCCCTCCTTCTCTGCAGCTGCCATCGAGATCTCTGCAACTCGTAAACTCAGGGTACGAACAAGAATTCTCCAGATTCGTCTGCATCAGGACCAAGTCAAACAGCAGGAAAGTCGTCCTGGAGCACCTGCCAGACGCATGCCAGCGGTGAATTGAAAGGGCTGTCAGCTTCAGCCACCGTCTTCTAGCAGTGCCAAGGCTGCGCACACAAGCCGGTTTCATTCTTCGCCTCTCAGAAGCCAACCGCTCTCCCCAGCTGCCGGAGGCCAAGAAGCGGCTACTAGGTGCACTGCTGACGTGAACCGCACTTGTAGGCTTCAAAGCGCGGCTTCGGCAGAGAGACGACGGCAACCGCCGCTTTCCTGCGGACAGCTGCGGAGAGCCGAAGTCTACGTCTCTAGCGGACTGCATCATAGCGAAAAGCTTTTCCAGCGTGTCTCGCAGGGAGAAAGCTTGCCAGCACACTGCACGCATCCCGCCCTTGCCCAGAAACATATATTTGCTGAACACTCCAAAAACTCTGCTCTTTCCTAGGCAAGCTTCAAACTGCTGTCAGACATCTGTGCTCTCTATTTTGTGGTGTCCTGCTCGTTGAAGAAGAGTGCACAGCTCCACCTGACATTCAGTGCACAGCGAAGTCAACTGCAAAAAACCAGCAGCTGCTCACTCCCAAACACAAGGCGCTGTCTATGTCCTTGCTTCCCGAGCAATTCAGCACAGCCCTTCTTCTCTGCAGCTGCCATCGAGATCTCTGCAACTTGTAAACTCAGGGCACGAACAAGAATTCTCCAGATTCGTCTGCATCAGGACCAAGTCAAAACGCAGGAAAGTCGTTTCGGAGCACCTGCCAGAAGCATGCCAGCGGTTAACTGAAAGCGCAGGCAGCTGCAGCCTCCGTCTTCTAGCAGTGCCAAGGCTGCGCACACAAGCCGGTTTCGTTCTTCGCCTCTCAGAAGCAACCGCTCTCCCCGGCTGCCGGAGGCGAAGAAGCGGCTACTAGGTGTACTGCTGACGTGAACCGCAGTTGTAGGCTGCAAAGCGCGGCTTCGGCAGAAAGACGCCGGCAACCGGCGCTGCCCTGCGGACAGCTGCCGAGAGTCGAAGTCTGCGTCTCTAGCGGACTGCATCATAGCGAAAAGCTTTTCCAGTGTGTCTCGCAGGGAGAAAGCTTGCCAGCACACTGCACACATCCCGCCCTTGCCCAGAAACATATATTTGCTGAACACTCCAAAAACACTACTCTTTCCTAGGCAAGCTTCAAACTGCTGTCAGACATCTGTGCTCTCTGTTTTGTGGTGTCCTGCTCGTTGTAGAAGAGTGCACAGCTCCACCTGACATTCAGTGCACAGCGAAGTCAACTGCAAAAAACCAGCAGCTGCTCACTCCCAAACACAAGGCGCTGTCTATGTCCTTGCTTCCCGAGCAATTCAGCACAGCCCTTCTTCTCTGCAGCTGCCATCGAGATCTCTGCAACTCGTAAACTCAGGGTACGAACAAGAATTCTCCAGATTCGTCTGCATCCGGACCAAGTCAAAACGCAGGAAAGTCGTCCTGGAGCACCTGCCAGACGCATGCCAGCGGTGAATTGAAAGGGCTGTCAGCTGCAGCCACCGTCTTCTAGCAGTGCCAAGGCTGCGCACACAAGCCGGTTTCGTTCTTCGCCTCTCAGAAGCCAACCGCTCTCCCCGGCTGCCGGTGGCGAAGAAGTGGCTACTAGGTGCACGGCTGACGTGAACCGCACTTGTAGGCTGCAAAGCGCGGTTTCGGCAGAAAGAAGCCGGCAACCGCCGCTTCCCTGCGGACAGCTGCCGAGAGCCGAAGTCTGCGTCTCTAGCGGACTGCATCATAGCGAAAAGCTTTTCCAGCGTGTTTCGCAGGTAGAAAGCTTGCCAGCGCAGTGCACGCATCCCGCCCTTGCCCAGAAACATATATTTGCTAAACACTCCAAAACCACTACTCTTTCCTAGGCAAGCTTCAAACTGCTGTCAGACATCTGTGCTCTCTGTTTTCTGCTGCCCTGCTCGTTGTAGAAGAGTGCACAGCTCCACCTGACATTCAGTGCACAGCGAAGTCAACTGCAAAAAGCCAGCAGCTGCTCACTCCCAAACACTAGGCGCTGTCTATGTCCTTGCTTCCCGAGCAACTCAGCGCAGCCCTTCTTCTCTGCATCTCGGAAGCTCAGGGCACGAACAAGAATTCTCCATATTTGTCTGCATCAGGACCAAGTCAAATCGCAGGAAAGTCGTCCTGGAGCACCTGCCAGAAGCATGCCAGCGGTAAACTGAAAGCGCAGGCAGCGGCAGCCACCGTCCTCTAGCAGTGCCAAGGCTGCGCACACAAGCCGGTTTCGTTCTTCGCCTCTCAGAAGCCAACCGCTGTCCGCGGCTGCCGGAGGCGAAGAAGCGTCTACTAGGTGCACCACTGACGTGAACCGCACTTGTAGGCTGCAAAGCGCGGTTTCGGCAGAAAGAAGCCGGCAACCGCCGCTTCCCTGCGGACAGCTGCGGAGAGCCGAAGTCTGCGTCTCTAGCGGACTGCATCATAGCGAAAAGCTTTTCCAGCGTGTTTCGCAGGTAGAAAGCTTGCCAGCGCAGTGCACGCATCCCGCCCTTGCCCAGAAACATGAATTTGCTGAACACTCCAAAAACACTACTCTTTCCTAGGCAAGCTTCAAACTGCTGTCAGACGTGCGTTCTCTCTGTTTTCTGCTGCCCTGCTCGTTGTAGAAGAGTGCACAGCTCCACCTGACATTCAGTGCACAGCGAAGTCAACTGCAAAAAGCCAGCAGCTGCTCACTCCCAAACACTAGGCGCTGTCTATGTCCTTGCTTCCCGAGAAACTCAGCGCAGGCCTTCTTCTCTGCATCTCGGAAGCTCAGGGCACGAACAAGAATTCTCCATATTTGTCTGCATCAGGACCAAGTCAAATCGCAGGAAAGTCGTCCTGGAGCACCTGCCAGAAGCATGCCAGCGGTAAACTGAAAGCGCAGGCAGCGGCAGCCACCGTCCTCTAGCAGTGCCAAGGCTGCGCACACAAGCCGGTTTCGTTCTTCGCCTCTCAGAAGCCAACCGCTCTCCGCGGCTGCCGGAGGCGAAGAAGCGTCTACTAGGTGCACCACTGACGTGAACCGCACTTGTAGGCTGCAAAGCGCGGTTTCGGCAGAAAGAAGCCGGCAACCGCCGCTTCCCTGCGGACAGCTGCGGAGAGCCGAAGTCTGCGTCTCTAGCGGACTGCATCATAGCGAAAAGCTTTTCCAGCGTGTCTCGCAGGGAGAAAGCTTGCCAGCACTGTGCACGCATCCCGCCCTTGCCCAGAAACATGGATTTGCTGAACACTCCAAAAACACTACTCTTTCGTGGGCAAGCTTCAAACTGCTGTCAGACATCTGTGCTCTCTATTTTGTGGTGTCCTGCTCGTTGAAGAAGAGTGCACAGCTCCACCTGACATTCAGTGCACAGCGAAGTCAACTGCAAAAAACCAGCAGCTGCTCACTCCCAAACACAAGGCGCTGTCTATGTCCTTGCTTCCCGAGCAATTCAGCACAGCCCTTCTTCTCTGCAGCTGCCATCGAGATCTCTGCAACTTGTAAACTCAGGGCACGAACAAGAATTCTCCAGATTCGTCTGCATCAGGACCAAGTCAAAACGCAGGAAAGTCGTCCCGGAGCACCTGCCAGAAGCATGCCAGCGGTTAACTGAAAGCGCAGGCAGCTGCAGCCAACGTCCTCTAGCAGTGCCAAGGCTGCGCACACAATCCGGTTTCGTTCTTCGCCTCTCAGAAGCAACCGCTCTCCCCGGCTGCCGGAGGCGAAGAAGCGGCTACTAGGTGTACTGCTGACGTGAACCGCAGTTGTAGGCTGCAAAGCGCGGCTTCGGCAGAAAGACGCCGGCAACCGGCGCTGCCCTGCGGACAGCTGCCGAGAGTCGAAGTCTGCGTCTCTAGCGGACTGCATCATAGCGAAAAGCTTTTCCAGTGTGTCTCGCAGGGAGAAAGCTTGCCAGCACACTGCACGCATCCCGCCCTTGCCCAGAAACATATATTTGCTGAACACTCCAAAAACACTACTCTTTCCTAGGCAAGCTTCAAACTGCTATCAGACATCTGTGCTCTCTGTTTTGTGGTGTCCTGCTCGTTGTAGAAGAGTGCACAGCTCCACCTGACATTCAGTGCACAGCGAAGTCAACTGCAAAAAACCAGCAGCTGCTCACTCCCAAACACAAGGCGCTGTCTATGTCCTTGCTTCCCGAGCAATTCAGCACAGCCCTTCTTTTCTGCAGCTGCCATCGAGATCTCTGCAACTCGTAAACTCAGGGTACGGACAAGAATTCTCCAGATTCGTCTGCATCAGGACCAAGTCAAAACGCAGGAAAGTCGTCCTGGAGCACCTGCCAGACGCAAGCCAGCGGTGAACTGAAAGGGCTGGCAGCTGCAGCCACCGTCTTCTAGCAGTGCCAAGGCTGCGCAAACAAGCCGGTTTCGTTCTTCGCCTCTCAGAAGCCAACCGCTCTCCCCGGCTGCCGGAGGCGAAGAAGCGGCTACTAGGTGCACCGCTGACGTGAACCGCACTAGTAGGCTTCAAAGCGCGGTTTCGGCACAAAGAAGCCGGCAACCGCCGCTTCCCTGCGGACAGCTGCCGAAAGCCGAAGTCTGCGTCTCTAGCGGACTGCATCATAGCGAAAAGCTTTTCCAGCGTGTCTCGCAGGGAGAAAGCTTGCCAGCACTGTGCACGCATCCCGCCCTTGCCCAGAAACATGGATTTGCTCAACACTCCAAAAACACTGCTCTTTCCTAGGCAAGCTTCAAAATGCTGTCACACATCTGTGCTCTCTGTTTTCTGCTGCCCTGCTCGTTGTAGAAGATTGCACATGTCCACCTGACATTCAGTGCCCAGCGAAGTCAACTGCAAAAAGCCAGCAGCTGCTCACTCCCAAACACAAGGCGCTGTCTATGTCCTTGCTTCCCGAGGAACTCAGCGCAGCCCTTCTTCTCTGCATCTCGGAATCTCAGGGCACGAACAAGAATTCTCCAGATTCGTTTGCATCAGGACCAAGTCAAAACGCAGGAAAGTCGTCCTGGAGCACCTGCCAGAAGCATGCCAGCGGTAAACTGAAAGGTCTGGCAGCTGCAGCCTCCGTCTTCTAGCAGTGCCAAGGCAGCGCACACAAGCCGGTTTCGTTCTTCGCCTCTCAGAAGCCAACCGCTCTCCGCAGCTGCCGGAGGCGAAGAAGCGTCTACTAGGTGCACCACTGACGTGAACCGCACTTGTAGGCTGCAAAGCGCGGTTTCGGCAGAAAGAAGCCGGCAACCGCCGCTTCCCTGCGGACAGCTGCCGAAAGCCGAAGTCTGCGTCTCTAGCGGACTGCATCATAGCGAAAAGCTTTTCCAGCGTGTCTCGCAGGGAGAAAGCTTGCCAGCGCAGTGCACGCATCCCGCCCTTGCCCAGAAACATATTTGCTGAACACTCCAAAAACACTACTCTTTCCTAGGCAAGCTTCACACTGCTGTCAGACGTGCGTGCTCTCTGTTTTGTGGTGTCCTGCTCGTTGTAGAAGAGTGCACAGCTCCACCTGACATTCAGTGCCCAGCGAAGTCAACTGCAAAAAACCAGCAGCTGCTCACTCCCAAACACAAGGCGCTTTCTATGTCCTTGCTTCCCGAGCAATTCAGCACAGCCCTCCTTCTCTGCAGCTGCCATCGAGATCTCTGCAACTCGTAAACTCAGGGTACGAACAAGAATTCTCCAGATTCGTCTGCATCAGGACCAAGTCAAAACGCAGGAAAGTCGTCCTGGAGCACCTGCCAGACGCAAGCCAGCGGTGAACTGAAAGGGCTGGCAGCTGCAGCCACCGTCTTCTAGCAGTGCCAAGGCTGCGCAAACAAGCCGGTTTCGTTCTTCGCCTCTCAGAAGCCAACCGCTCTCCCCGGCTGCCGGAGGCGAAGAAGCGGCTACTAGGTGCACCGCTGACGTGAACCGCACTAGTAGGCTTCAAAGCGCGGTTTCGGCACAAAGAAGCCGGCAACCGCCGCTTCCCTGCGGACAGCTGCCGAAAGCCGAAGTCTGCGTCTCTAGCGGACTGCATCATAGCGAAAAGCTTTTCCAGCGTGTCTCGCAGGGAGAAAGCTTGCCAGCACTGTGCACGCATCCCGCCCTTGCCCAGAAACATGGATTTGCTAAACACTCCAAAAACACTACTCTTTCGTGGGCAAGCTTCAAACTGCTGTCAGACATCTGTGCTCTCTATTTTGTGGTGTCCTGCTCGTTGAAGAAGAGTGCACAGCTCCACCTGACATTCAGTGCACAGCGAAGTCAACTGCAAAAAGCCAGCAGCTGCTCACTCCCAAACACAAGGCGCTGTCTATGTCCTTGCTTCCCGAGAAACTCAGCGCAGCCCTTCTTCTCTGCATCTCGGAATCTCAGGGCACGAACAAGAATTCTCCAGATTCGTTTGCATCAGGACCAAGTCAAAACGCAGGAAAGTCGTCCTGGAGCACCTGCCAGAAGCATGCCAGCGGTAAACTGAAAGGGCTGGCAGCGGCAGCCACCGTCCTCTAGCAGTGCCAAGGCAGCGCACACAAGCCGGTTTCGTTCTTCGCCACTCAGAAGCCAACCGCTCTCCCCGGCTGCCGGAGGCCAAGAAGCGGCTACTAGGTGCACCACAGACGTGAACCGCACTTGTAGGCTGCAAAGCGTGGTTTCGGCAGAAAGAAGCCGGCAACCGACGCTTCCCTGCGGACAGCTGCGGAGAGCTGAAGTCTGCGTCTCTAGCGGACTGCATCATAGCGAAAAGCTTTTCCAGCGTTTATCGCAGGGAGAAAGCTTGCCAGCAGAGTGCATGCATGCCGCCCTTGCCCAGAAACATATATTTGCTGAACACTCCAAAAACACTACTCTTTCGTGGGCAAGCTTCAAACTGCTGTCAGACATCTGTGCTCTCTGTTTTGTGGTGTCCTGCTCGTTGTAGAAGAGTGCACAGCTCCACCTGACATTCAGTGCCCAGCGAAGTCAACTGCAAAAAACCAGCAGCTGCTCACTCCCAAACACAAGGCGCTTTCTATGTCCTTGCTTCCCGAGCAATTCAGCACAGCCCTCCTTCTCTGCAGCTGCCATCGAGATCTCTGCAACTCGTAAACTCAGGGTACGAACAAGAATTCTCCAGATTCGTCTGCATCAGGACCAAGTCAAACAGCAGGAAAGTCGTCCTGGAGCACCTGCCAGACGCATGCCAGCGGTGAATTGAAAGGGCTGTCAGCTTCAGCCACCGTCTTCTAGCAGTGCCAAGGCTGCGCACACAAGCCGGTTTCATTCTTCGCCTCTCAGAAGCCAACCGCTCTCCCCGGCTGCCGGAGGCCAAGAAGCGGCTACTAGGTGCACTGCTGACGTGAACCGCACTTGTAGGCTTCAAAGCGCGGCTTCGGCAGAGAGACGAGGGCAACCGCCGCTTTCCTGCGGACAGCTGCGGAGAGCCGAAGTCTACGTCTCTAGCGGACTGCATCATAGCGAAAAGCTTTTCCAGCGTGTCTCGCAGGGAGAAAGCTTGCCAGCACACTGCACGCATCCCGCCCTTGCCCAGAAACATATATTTGCTGAACACTCCAAAAACACTACTCTTTCGTGGGCAAGCTTCAAACTGCTGTCAGACATCTGTGCTCTCTATTTTGTGGTGTCCTGCTCGTTGAAGAAGAGTGCACAGCTCCACCTGACATTCAGTGCACAGCGAAGTCAACTGCAAAAAGCCAGCAGCTGCTCACTCCCAAACACAAGGCGCTGTCTATGTCCTTGCTTCCCGAGCAACTCAGCACAGCCCTTCTTATCTGCATCTCGTAAACTCAGGGTACGGAAAAGAATTCTCCAGATTCGTCTGCATCCGGACCAAGTCAAAACGCAGGAAAGTCGTCCTGGAGCACCTGCCAGACGCATGCCAGCGGTGAACTGAAAGGGCTGGCAGCTGCAGCCACCGTCTTCTAGCAGTGCCAAGGCTGCGCACACAATCCGGTTTCGTTCTTCGCCTCTCAGAAGCCAACCGCTCTCCCCGGCTGCCATAGGCGAAGAAGCGGCTACTAGGTGCACCGCTAACGTGAACCGCACTTGTAGGCTGCAAAGCGCGGTTTCGGCACAAAGAAGCCGGCAACCGCCGCTTCCCTGCGGACAGCTGCGGAGAGCCGAAGTCTGCGTCTCTAGCGGACTGCATCATAGCGAAAAGCTTTTCCAGCGTGTCTCGCAGGGAGAAAGCTTGCCAGCGCAGTGCACGCATCCCGCCCTTGCCCAGAAACATATATTTGCTGAACACTCCAAAAACACTACTCTTTCCTAGGCAAGCTTCAAACTGCTATCAGACATCTGTGCTCTCTGTTTTGTGGTGTCCTGCTCGTTGTAGAAGAGTGCACAGCTCCACCTGACATTCAGTGCACAGCGAAGTCAACTGCAAAAAACCAGCAGCTGCTCACTCCCAAACACAAGGCGCTGTCTATGTCATTGCTTCCCGAGCAATTCAGCACAGCCCTTCTTTTCTGCAGCTGCCATCGAGATCTCTGCAACTCGTAAACTCAGGGTACGGACAAGAATTCTCCAGATTCGTCTGCATCCGGACCAAGTCAAAACGCAGGAAAGTCGTCCTGGAGCACCTGCCAGAAGCATGCCAGCGGTGAACTGAAAGGGCTGGCAGCTGTAGCCACTGTCTTCTAGCAGTGCCAAGGCTGCGCACACAAGCCGGTTTCGTTCTTCGCCTCTCCGAAGCCAACCGCTCTCCCCGGCTGCCGGAGGCGGAGAATCGGCTACTAGATGCACCGCTGACGTGAACCGCACTTGTAGGCTGCAAAGCGCGGTTTCGGCAGAAAGAAGCCGGCAACCGCCGCTTCCCTGCGGACAGCTGCGGAGAGCTGAAGTCTGCGTCGCTAGCGGACTGCATCATAGCGAAAAGCTTTTCCAGCGTTTATCGCAGGGAGAAAGCTTGCCAGCAGAGTGCATGCATGCCGCCCTTGCCCAGAAACATATATTTGCTGAACACTCCAAAAACACTACTCTTTCCTAGGCAAGCTTCAAACTGCTATCAGACATCTGTGCTCTCTGTTTTGTGGTGTCCTGCTCGTTGTAGAAGAGTGCACAGCTCCACCTGACATTCAGTGCACAGCGAAGTCAACTGCAAAAAACCAGCAGCTGCTCACTCCCAAACACAAGGCGCTGTCTATGTCCTTGCTTCCCGAGCAATTCAGCACAGCCCTTCTTCTCTGCAGCTGCCATCGAGATCTCTGCAACTTGTAAACTCAGGGCACGAACAAGAATTCTCCAGATTCGTCGGCATCAGGACCAAGTCAAAACGCAGGAAAGTCGTCCCGGAGCACCTGCCAGAAGCATGCCAGCGGTTAACTGAAAGCGCAGGCAGCTGCAGCCAACGTCCTCTAGCAGTGCCAAGGCTGCGCACACAATCCGGTTTCGTTCTTCGCCTCTCAGAAGCAACCGCTCTCCCCGGCTGCCGGAGGCGAAGAAGCGGCTACTAGGTGTACTGCTGACGTGAACCGCAGTTGTAGGCTGCAAAGCGCGGCTTCGGCAGAAAGACGCCGGCAACCGGCGCTTCCCTGCGGACAGCTGCCGAGAGTCGAAGTCTGCGTCTCTAGTGGACTGCATCATAGCGAAAAGCTTTTCCAGTGTGTCTCGCAGGGAGAAAGCTTGCCAGCACACTGCACGCATCCCGCCCTTGCCCAGAAACATATATTTGCTGAACACTCCAAAAACACTACTCTTTCCTAGGCAAGCTTCAAACTGCTGTCAGACATCTGTGCTCTCTGTTTTGTGGTGTCCTGCTCGTTGTAGAAGAGTGCACAGCTCCACCTGACATTCAGTGCACAGCGAAGTCAACTGCAAAAAACCAGCAGCTGCTCACTCCCAAACACAAGGCGCTGTCTATGTCCTTGCTTCCCGAGCAATTCAGCACAGCCCTTCTTTTCTGCAGCTGCCATCGAGATCTCTGCAACTCGTAAACTCAGGGTACGGACAAGAATTCTCCAGATTCGTCTGCATCAGGACCAAGTCAAAACGCAGGAAAGTCGTCCTGGAGCACCTGCCAGACGCAAGCCAGCGGTGAACTGAAAGGGCTGGCAGCTGCAGCCACCGTCTTCTAGCAGTGCCAAGGCTGCGCAAACAAGCCGGTTTCGTTCTTCGCCTCTCAGAAGCCAACCGCTCTCCCCGGCTGCCGGAGGCCAAGAAGCGGCTACTAGGTGCACCGCTGACGTGAACCGCACTAGTAGGCTTCAAAGCGCGGTTTCGGCACAAAGAAGCCGGCAACCGCCGCTTCCCTGCGGACAGCTGCCGAAAGCCGAAGTCTGCGTCTCTAGCGGACTGCATCATAGCGAAAAGCTTTTCCAGCGTGTCTCGCAGGGAGAAAGCTTGCCAGCACTGTGCACGCATCCCGCCCTTGCCCAGAAACATGGATTTGCTCAACACTCCAAAAACACTGCTCTTTCCTAGGCAAGCTTCAAAATGCTGTCACACATCTGTGCTCTCTGTTTTCTGCTGCCCTGCTCGTTGTAGAAGATTGCACATGTCCACCTGACATTCAGTGCCCAGCGAAGTCAACTGCAAAAAGCCAGCAGCTGCTCACTCCCAAACACAAGGCGCTGTCTATGTCCTTGCTTCCCGAGGAACTCAGCGCAGCCCTTCTTCTCTGCATCTCGGAATCTCAGGGCACGAACAAGAATTCTCCAGATTCGTTTGCATCAGGACCAAGTCAAAACGCAGGAAAGTCGTCCTGGAGCACCTGCCAGAAGCATGCCAGCGGTAAACTGAAAGGTCTGGCAGCTGCAGCCTCCGTCTTCTAGCAGTGCCAAGGCAGCGCACACAAGCCGGTTTCGTTCTTCGCCTCTCAGAAGCCAACCGCTCTCCGCAGCTGCCGGAGGCGAAGAAGCGTCTACTAGGTGCACCACTGACGTGAACCGCACTTGTAGGCTGCAAAGCGCGGTTTCGGCAGAAAGAAGCCGGCAACCGCCGCTTCCCTGCGGACAGCTGCGGAGAGCCGAAGTCTGCGTCTCTAGCGGACTGCATCATAGCGAAAAGCTTTTCCAGCGTGTCTCGCAGGGAGAAAGCTTGCCAGCACTGTGCACGCATCCCGCCCTTGCCCAGAAACATGGATTTGCTGAACACTCCAAAAACACTACGCTTTCCTAGGCAAGCTTCAAAATGCTGTCAGACATCTGTGCTCTCTGTTTTGTGGTGTCCTGCTCGTTGTAGAAGAGTGCACAGCTCCACCTGACATTCACTGCACAGCGAAGTCAACTGCAAAAAACCAGCAGCTGCTCACTCCCAAACACAAGGCGCTGTCTATGTCCTTGCTTCCCGAGCAACTCAGCACAGCCCTTCTTTTCTGCAGCTGCCATCGAGATCTCTGCAACTCGTAAACTCAGGGTACGAACAAGAATTCTCCAGATTCGTCTGCATCAGGACCAAGTCAAAACGCAGGAAAGTCGTCCTGGAGCACCTGCCAGAAGCATGCCAGCGGTGAACTGAAAGGGCTGGCAGCTGTAGCCACTGTCTTCTAGCAGTGCCAAGGCTGCGCACACAAGCCGGTTTCGTTCTTCGCCTCTCCGAAGCCAACCGCTCTCCCCGGCTGCCGGAGGCCAAGAAGCGGCTACTAGGTGCACTGCTGACGTGAACCGCACTTGTAGGCTTCAAAGCGCGGCTTCGGCAGAAAGAAGCCGGCAACCGCCGCTTCCCTGCGGACAGCTGCCGAAAGCCGAAGTCTGCGTCTCTAGCGGACTGCATCATAGCGAAAAGCTTTTCCAGCGTGTCTCGCAGGGAGAAAGCTTGCCAGCGCAGTGCACGCATCCCGCCCTTGCCCAGAAACATATATTTGCTGAACACTCCAAAAACACTACTCTTTCCTAGGCAAGCTTCAAACTGCTGTCAGACATCTGTGCTCTCTGTTTTGTGGTGTCCTGCTCGTTGTAGAAGAGTGCACAGCTCCACCTGACATTCAGTGCACAGCGAAGTCAACTGCAAAAAACCAGCAGCTGCTTACTCCCAAACACAAGGCGCTGTCTATGTCCTTGCTTCCCGAGCAACTCAGCACAGCCCTTCTTTTCTGCAGCTGCCATCGAGATCTCTGCAACTCGTAAACTCAGGGTACGAACAAGAATTCTCCAGATTCGTCTGCATCCGGACCAAGTCAAAACGCAGGAAAGTCGTCCTGGAGCACCTGCCAGAAGCATGCCAGCGGTGAACTGAAAGGTCTGGCAGCTGCAGCCACCGTCTTCTAGCAGTGCCAAGGCTGCGCACACAAGCCGGTTTCGTTCTTCGCCTCTCAGAAGCCAACCGCTCCCTGCGGCTGCCGGAGGCGAAGAAGCGTCTAGTAGGTGCACCACTGACGTGAACCGCACTTGTAGGCTGCAAAGCGCGGTTTCGGCAGAAAGAAGCCGGCAACCGCCGCTTCCCTGCGGACAGCTGCCGAAAGCCGAAGTCTGCGTCTCTAGCGGACTGCATCATAGCGAAAAGCTTTTCCAGCGTGTCTCGCAGGGAGAAAGCTTGCCAGCACAGTGCACGCATCCCGCCCTTGCCCAGAAACATGGATCTGCTGAACACTCCAAAAACACTGCTCTTTTCTAGGCAAGCTTCAAATTGCTGTCAGACGTCCGTGCTCTCTGTTTTCTGCTGCCCTGCTCGTTGTAGAGGAGTGCACAGCTCCACCTGGCATTCAGTGCACAGCGAAGTCAACTGCAAAAAGCCAGCAGCTGCTCACTCCCAAACACAAGGCGCTGTCTATGTCCTTGCTTCCCGAGAAACTCAGCGCAGCCCTTCTTCTCTGCATCTCGGAATCTCAGGGCACGAACAAGAATTCTCCAGATTCGTTTGCATCAGGACCAAGTCAAAACGCAGGAAAGTCGTCCTGGAGCACCTGCCAGAAGCATGCCAGCGGTAAACTGAAAGGGCTGGCAGCGGCAGCCACCGTCCTCTAGCAGTGCCAAGGCAGCGCACACAAGCCGGTTTCGTTCTTCGCCACTCAGAAGCCAACCGCTCTCCCCGGCTGCCGGAGGCCAAGAAGCGGCTACTAGGTGCACCACAGACGTGAACCGCACTTGTAGGCTGCAAAGCGCGGTTTCGGCAGAAAGAAGCCGGCAACCGCCGCTTCCCTGCGGACAGCTGCCGAAAGCCGAAGTCTGCGTCTCTAGCGGACTGCATCATAGCGAAAAGCTTTTCCAGCGTGTCTCGCAGGGAGAAAGCTTGCCAGCGCAGTGCACGCATCCCGCCCTTGCCCAGAAACATATATTTGCTGAACACTCCAAAAACACTACTCTTTCGTGGGCAAGCTTCAAACTGCTGTCAGACATCTGTGCTCTCTGTTTTGTGGTGTCCTGCTCGTTGTAGAAGAGTGCACAGCTCCACCTGACATTCAGTGCCCAGCGAAGTCAACTGCAAAAAACCAGCAGCTGCTCACTCCCAAACACAAGGCGCTTTCTATGTCCTTGCTTCCCGAGCAATTCAGCACAGCCCTCCTTCTCTGCAGCTGCCATCGAGATCTGTGCAACTCGTAAACTCAGGGTACGAACAAGAATTCTCCAGATTCGTCTGCATCAGGACCAAGTCAAACAGCAGGAAAGTCGTCCTGGAGCACCTGCCAGACGCATGCCAGCGGTGAATTGAAAGGGCTGTCAGCTTCAGCCACCGTCTTCTAGCAGTGCCAAGGCTGCGCACACAAGCCGGTTTCATTCTTCGCCTCTCAGAAGCCAACCGCTCTCCCCGGCTGCCGGAAGCCAAGAAGCGGCTACTAGGTGCACTGCTGACGTGAACCGCACTTGTAGGCTTCAAAGCGCGGCTTCGGCAGAGAGACGAGGGCAACCGCCGCTTTCCTGCGGACAGCTGCGGAGAGCCGAAGTCTACGTCTCTAGCGGACTGCATCATAGCGAAAAGCTTTTCCAGCGTGTCTCGCAGGGAGAAAGCTTGCCAGCACACTGCACGCATCCCGCCCTTGCCCAGAAACATATATTTGCTGAACACTCCAAAAACACTGCTCTTTCCTAGGCAAGCTTCAAACTGCTGTCAGACATCTGTGCTCTCTATTTTGTGGTGTCCTGCTCGTTGAAGAAGAGTGCACAGCTCCACCTGACATTCAGTGCACAGCGAAGTCAACTGCAAAAAACCAGCAGCTGCTCACTCCCAAACACAAGGCGCTGTCTATGTCCTTGCTTCCCGAGCAATTCAGCACAGCCCTTCTTCTCTGCAGCTGCCATCGAGATCTCTGCAACTTGTAAACTCAGGGCACGAACAAGAATTCTCCAGATTCGTCTGCATCAGGACCAAGTCAAAACGCAGGAAAGTCGTTTCGGAGCACCTGCCAGAAGCATGCCAGCGGTTAACTGAAAGGGCTGGCAGCTGCAGCCAACGTCCTCTAGCAGTGCCAAGGCTGCGCACACAAGCCGGTTTCGTTCTTCGCCTCTCAGAAGCAACCGCTCTCCCCGGCTGCCGGAGGCGAAGAAGCGGCTACTAGGTGTACTGCTGACGTGAACCGCAGTTGTAGGCTGCAAAGCGCGGCTTCGGCAGAAAGACGCCGGCAACCGGCGCTGCCCTGCGGACAGCTGCCGAGAGTCGAAGTCTGCGTCTCTAGCGGACTGCATCATAGCGAAAAGCTTTTCCAGTGTGTCTCGCAGGGAGAAAGCTTGCCAGCACACTGCACGCATCCCGCCCTTGCCCAGAAACATATATTTGCTGAACACTCCAAAAACACTACTCTTTCCTAGGCAAGCTTCAAACTGCTGTCAGACATCTGTGCTCTCTGTTTTGTGGTGTCCTGCTCGTTGTAGAAGAGTGCACAGCTCCACCTGACATTCAGTGCACAGCGAAGTCAACTGCAAAAAACCAGCAGCTGCTCACTCCCAAACACAAGGCGCTGTCTATGTCCTTGCTTCCCGAGCAATTCAGCACAGCCCTTCTTCTCTGCAGCTGCCATCGAGATCTCTGCAACTCGTAAACTCAGGGTACGAACAAGAATTCTCCAGATTCGTCTGCATCCGGACCAAGTCAAAACGCAGGAAAGTCGTCCTGGAGCACCTGCCAGACGCATGCCAGCAGTGAATTGAAAGGGCTGTCAGCTGCAGCCACCGTCTTCTAGCAGTGCCAAGGCTGCGCACACAAGCCGGTTTCGTTCTTCGCCTCTCAGAAGCCAACCGCTCTCCCCGGCTGCCGGTGGCGAAGAAGTGGCTACTAGGTGCACGGCTGACGTGAACCGCACTTGTAGGCTGCAAAGCGCGGTTTCGGCAGAAAGAAGCCGGCAACCGCCGCTTCCCTGCGGACAGCTGCCGAGAGCCGAAGTCTGCGTCTCTAGCGGACTGCATCATAGCGAAAAGCTTTTCCAGCGTGTTTCGCAGGTAGAAAGCTTGCCAGCGCAGTGCACGCATCCCGCCCTTGCCCAGAAACATATATTTGCTAAACACTCCAAAACCACTACTCTTTCCTAGGCAAGCTTCACACTGCTGTCAGACGTGCGTGCTCTCTGTTTTCTGCTGCCCTGCTCACTGTAGAAGAGTGCACAGCTCCACCTGACATTCAGTGCACAGCGAAGTCAACTGCAAAAAGCCAGCAGCTGCTCACTCCCAAACACAAGGCGCTGTCTATGTCCTTGCTTCCCGAGAAACTCAGCGCAGCCCTTCTTCTCTGCATCTCGGAATCTCAGGGCACGAACAAGAATTCTCCAGATTCGTTTGCATCAGGACCAAGTCAAAACGCAGGAAAGTCGTCCTGGAGCACCTGCCAGAAGCATGCCAGCGGTAAACTGAAAGGGCTGGCAGCGGCAGCCACCGTCCTCTAGCAGTGCCAAGGCAGCGCACACAAGCCGGTTTCGTTCTTCGCCACTCAGAAGCCAACCGCTCTCCCCGGCTGCCGGAGGCCAAGAAGCGGCTACTAGGTGCACCACAGACGTGAACCGCACTTGTAGGCTGCAAAGCGCGGTTTCGGCAGAAAGAAGCCGGCAACCGCCGCTTCCCTGCGGACAGCTGCGGAGAGCTGAAGTCTGCGTCTCTAGCGGACTGCATCATAGCGAAAAGCTTTTCCAGCGTTTATCGCAGGGAGAAAGCTTGCCAGCAGAGTGCATGCATGCCGCCCTTGCCCAGAAACATATATTTGCTGAACACTCCAAAAACACTACTCTTTCGTGGGCAAGCTTCAAACTGCTGTCAGACATCTGTGCTCTCTGTTTTGTGGTGTCCTGCTCGTTGTAGAAGAGTGCACAGCTCCACCTGACATTCAGTGCCCAGCGAAGTCAACTGCAAAAAACCAGCAGCTGCTCACTCCCAAACACAAGGCGCTTTCTATGTCCTTGCTTCCCGAGCAATTCAGCACAGCCCTCCTTCTCTGCAGCTGCCATCGAGATCTCTGCAACTCGTAAACTCAGGGTACGAACAAGAATTCTCCAGATTCGTCTGCATCAGGACCAAGTCAAACAGCAGGAAAGTCGTCCTGGAGCACCTGCCAGACGCATGCCAGCGGTGAATTGAAAGGGCTGTCAGCTTCAGCCACCGTCTTCTAGCAGTGCCAAGGCTGCGCACACAAGCCGGTTTCATTCTTCGCCTCTCAGAAGCCAACCGCTCTCCCCGGCTGCCGGAGGCCAAGAAGCGGCTACTAGGTGCACTGCTGACGTGAACCGCACTTGTAGGCTTCAAAGCGCGGCTTCGGCAGAGAGACGAGGGCAACCGCCGCTTTCCTGCGGACAGCTGCGGAGAGCCGAAGTCTACGTCTCTAGCGGACTGCATCATAGCGAAAAGCTTTTCCAGCGTGTCTCGCAGGGAGAAAGCTTGCCAGCACACTGCACGCATCCCGCCCTTGCCCAGAAACATATATTTGCTGAACACTCCAAAAACACTACTCTTTCGTGGGCAAGCTTCAAACTGCTGTCAGACATCTGTGCTCTCTATTTTGTGGTGTCCTGCTCGTTGAAGAAGAGTGCACAGCTCCACCTGACATTCAGTGCACAGCGAAGTCAACTGCAAAAAACCAGCAGCTGCTCACTCCCAAACACAAGGCGCTGTCTATGTCCTTGCTTCCCGAGAAACTCAGCGCAGCCCTTCTTCTCTGCATCTCGGAATCTCAGGGCACGAACAAGAATTCTCCAGATTCGTTTGCATCAGGACCAAGTCAAAACGCAGGAAAGTCGTCCTGGAGCACCTGCCAGAAGCATGACAGCGGTAAACTGAAAGGGCTGGCAGCGGCAGCCACCGTCCTCTAGCAGTGCCAAGGCAGCGCACACAAGCCGGTTTCGTTCTTCGCCACTCAGAAGCCAACCGCTCTCCCCGGCTGCCGGAGGCCAAGAAGCGGCTACTAGGTGCACCACAGACGTGAACCGCACTTGTAGGCTGCAAAGCGCGGTTTCGGCAGAAAGAAGCCGGCAACCGCCGCTTCCCTGCGGACAGCTGCGGAGAGCTGAAGTCTGCGTCTCTAGCGGACTGCATCATAGCGAAAAGCTTTTCCAGCGTTTATCGCAGGGAGAAAGCTTGCCAGCAGAGTGCATGCATGCCGCCCTTGCCCAGAAACATATATTTGCTGAACACTCCAAAAACACTACTCTTTCCTAGGCAAGCTTCAAACTGCTGTCAGACATCTGTGCTCTCTGTTTTGTGGTGTCCTGCTCGTTGTAGAAGAGTGCACAGCTCCACCTGACATTCAGTGCCCAGCGAAGTCAACTGCAAAAAACCAGCAGCTGCTCACTCCCAAACACAAGGCGCTTTCTATGTCCTTGCTTCCCGAGCAATTCAGCACAGCCCTCCTTCTCTGCAGCTGCCATCGAGATCTCTGCAACTCGTAAACTCAGGGTACGAACAAGAATTCTCCAGATTCGTCTGCATCAGGACCAAGTCAAACAGCAGGAAAGTCGTCCTGGAGCACCTGCCAGACGCATGCCAGCGGTGAATTGAAAGGGCTGTCAGCTTCAGCCACCGTCTTCTAGCAGTGCCAAGGCTGCGCACACAAGCCGGTTTCATTCTTCGCCTCTCAGAAGCCAACCGCTCTCCCCGGCTGCCGGAGGCCAAGAAGCGGCTACTAGGTGCACTGCTGACGTGAACCGCACTTGTAGGCTTCAAAGCGCGGCTTCGGCAGAGAGACGACGGCAACCGCCGCTTTCCTGCGGACAGCTGCGGAGAGCCGAAGTCTACGTCTCTAGCGGACTGCATCATAGCGAAAAGCTTTTCCAGCGTGTCTCGCAGGGAGAAAGCTTGCCAGCACACTGCACGCATCCCGCCCTTGCCCAGAAACATATATTTGCTGAACACTCCAAAAACTCTGCTCTTTCCTAGGCAAGCTTCAAACTGCTGTCAGACATCTGTGCTCTCTATTTTGTGGTGTCCTGCTCGTTGAAGAAGAGTGCACAGCTCCACCTGACATTCAGTGCACAGCGAAGTCAACTGCAAAAAACCAGCAGCTGCTCACTCCCAAACACAAGGCGCTGTCTATGTCCTTGCTTCCCGAGCAATTCAGCACAGCCCTTCTTCTCTGCAGCTGCCATCGAGATCTCTGCAACTTGTAAACTCAGGGCACGAACAAGAATTCTCCAGATTCGTCTGCATCAGGACCAAGTCAAAACGCAGGAAAGTCGTTTCGGAGCACCTGCCAGAAGCATGCCAGCGGTTAACTGAAAGCGCAGGCAGCTGCAGCCTCCGTCTTCTAGCAGTGCCAAGGCTGCGCACACAAGCCGGTTTCGTTCTTCGCCTCTCAGAAGCAACCGCTCTCCCCGGCTGCCGGAGGCGAAGAAGCGGCTACTAGGTGTACTGCTGACGTGAACCGCAGTTGTAGGCTGCAAAGCGCGGCTTCGGCAGAAAGACGCCGGCAACCGGCGCTGCCCTGCGGACAGCTGCCGAGAGTCGAAGTCTGCGTCTCTAGCGGACTGCATCATAGCGAAAAGCTTTTCCAGTGTGTCTCGCAGGGAGAAAGCTTGCCAGCACACTGCACGCATCCCGCCCTTGCCCAGAAACATATATTTGCTGAACACTCCAAAAACACTACTCTTTCCTAGGCAAGCTTCAAACTGCTGTCAGACATCTGTGCTCTCTGTTTTGTGGTGTCCTGCTCGTTGTAGAAGAGTGCACAGCTCCACCTGACATTCAGTGCACAGCGAAGTCAACTGCAAAAAACCAGCAGCTGCTCACTCCCAAACACAAGGCGCTGTCTATGTCCTTGCTTCCCGAGCAATTCAGCACAGCCCTTCTTCTCTGCAGCTGCCATCGAGATCTCTGCAACTCGTAAACTCAGGGTACGAACAAGAATTCTCCAGATTCGTCTGCATCCGGACCAAGTCAAAACGCAGGAAAGTCGTCCTGGAGCACCTGCCAGACGCATGCCAGCGGTGAATTGAAAGGGCTGTCAGCTGCAGCCACCGTCTTCTAGCAGTGCCAAGGCTGCGCACACAAGCCGGTTTCGTTCTTCGCCTCTCAGAAGCCAACCGCTCTCCCCGGCTGCCGGTGGCGAAGAAGTGGCTACTAGGTGCACGGCTGACGTGAACCGCACTTGTAGGCTGCAAAGCGCGGTTTCGGCAGAAAGAAGCCGGCAACCGCCGCTTCCCTGCGGACAGCTGCCGAGAGCCGAAGTCTGCGTCTCTAGCGGACTGCATCATAGCGAAAAGCTTTTCCAGCGTGTTTCGCAGGTAGAAAGCTTGCCAGCGCAGTGCACGCATCCCGCCCTTGCCCAGAAACATATATTTGCTAAACACTCCAAAACCACTACTCTTTCCTAGGCAAGCTTCAAACTGCTGTCAGACATCTGTGCTCTCTGTTTTCTGCTGCCCTGCTCGTTGTAGAAGAGTGCACAGCTCCACCTGACATTCAGTGCACAGCGAAGTCAACTGCAAAAAGCCAGCAGCTGCTCACTCCCAAACACTAGGCGCTGTCTATGTCCTTGCTTCCCGAGCAACTCAGCGCAGCCCTTCTTCTCTGCATCTCGGAAGCTCAGGGCACGAACAAGAATTCTCCATATTTGTCTGCATCAGGACCAAGTCAAATCGCAGGAAAGTCGTCCTGGAGCACCTGCCAGAAGCATGCCAGCGGTAAACTGAAAGCGCAGGCAGCGGCAGCCACCGTCCTCTAGCAGTGCCAAGGCTGCGCACACAAGCCGGTTTCGTTCTTCGCCTCTCAGAAGCCAACCGCTGTCCGCGGCTGCCGGAGGCGAAGAAGCGTCTACTAGGTGCACCACTGACGTGAACCGCACTTGTAGGCTGCAAAGCGCGGTTTCGGCAGAAAGAAGCCGGCAACCGCCGCTTCCCTGCGGACAGCTGCGGAGAGCCGAAGTCTGCGTCTCTAGCGGACTGCATCATAGCGAAAAGCTTTTCCAGCGTGTTTCGCAGGTAGAAAGCTTGCCAGCGCAGTGCACGCATCCCGCCCTTGCCCAGAAACATGAATTTGCTGAACACTCCAAAAACACTACTCTTTCCTAGGCAAGCTTCAAACTGCTGTCAGACGTGCGTTCTCTCTGTTTTCTGCTGCCCTGCTCGTTGTAGAAGAGTGCACAGCTCCACCTGACATTCAGTGCACAGCGAAGTCAACTGCAAAAAGCCAGCAGCTGCTCACTCCCAAACACTAGGCGCTGTCTATGTCCTTGCTTCCCGAGAAACTCAGCGCAGGCCTTCTTCTCTGCATCTCGGAAGCTCAGGGCACGAACAAGAATTCTCCATATTTGTCTGCATCAGGACCAAGTCAAATCGCAGGAAAGTCGTCCTGGAGCACCTGCCAGAAGCATGCCAGCGGTAAACTGAAAGCGCAGGCAGCGGCAGCCACCGTCCTCTAGCAGTGCCAAGGCTGCGCACACAAGCCGGTTTCGTTCTTCGCCTCTCAGAAGCCAACCGCTCTCCGCGGCTGCCGGAGGCGAAGAAGCGTCTACTAGGTGCACCACTGACGTGAACCGCACTTGTAGGCTGCAAAGCGCGGTTTCGGCAGAAAGAAGCCGGCAACCGCCGCTTCCCTGCGGACAGCTGCGGAGAGCCGAAGTCTGCGTCTCTAGCGGACTGCATCATAGCGAAAAGCTTTTCCAGCGTGTCTCGCAGGGAGAAAGCTTGCCAGCACTGTGCACGCATCCCGCCCTTGCCCAGAAACATGGATTTGCTGAACACTCCAAAAACACTACTCTTTCGTGGGCAAGCTTCAAACTGCTGTCAGACATCTGTGCTCTCTATTTTGTGGTGTCCTGCTCGTTGAAGAAGAGTGCACAGCTCCACCTGACATTCAGTGCACAGCGAAGTCAACTGCAAAAAACCAGCAGCTGCTCACTCCCAAACACAAGGCGCTGTCTATGTCCTTGCTTCCCGAGCAATTCAGCACAGCCCTTCTTCTCTGCAGCTGCCATCGAGATCTCTGCAACTTGTAAACTCAGGGCACGAACAAGAATTCTCCAGATTCGTCTGCATCAGGACCAAGTCAAAACGCAGGAAAGTCGTCCCGGAGCACCTGCCAGAAGCATGCCAGCGGTTAACTGAAAGCGCAGGCAGCTGCAGCCAACGTCCTCTAGCAGTGCCAAGGCTGCGCACACAATCCGGTTTCGTTCTTCGCCTCTCAGAAGCAACCGCTCTCCCCGGCTGCCGGAGGCGAAGAAGCGGCTACTAGGTGTACTGCTGACGTGAACCGCAGTTGTAGGCTGCAAAGCGCGGCTTCGGCAGAAAGACGCCGGCAACCGGCGCTGCCCTGCGGACAGCTGCCGAGAGTCGAAGTCTGCGTCTCTAGCGGACTGCATCATAGCGAAAAGCTTTTCCAGTGTGTCTCGCAGGGAGAAAGCTTGCCAGCACACTGCACGCATCCCGCCCTTGCCCAGAAACATATATTTGCTGAACACTCCAAAAACACTACTCTTTCCTAGGCAAGCTTCAAACTGCTATCAGACATCTGTGCTCTCTGTTTTGTGGTGTCCTGCTCGTTGTAGAAGAGTGCACAGCTCCACCTGACATTCAGTGCACAGCGAAGTCAACTGCAAAAAACCAGCAGCTGCTCACTCCCAAACACAAGGCGCTGTCTATGTCCTTGCTTCCCGAGCAATTCAGCACAGCCCTTCTTTTCTGCAGCTGCCATCGAGATCTCTGCAACTCGTAAACTCAGGGTACGGACAAGAATTCTCCAGATTCGTCTGCATCAGGACCAAGTCAAAACGCAGGAAAGTCGTCCTGGAGCACCTGCCAGACGCAAGCCAGCGGTGAACTGAAAGGGCTGGCAGCTGCAGCCACCGTCTTCTAGCAGTGCCAAGGCTGCGCAAACAAGCCGGTTTCGTTCTTCGCCTCTCAGAAGCCAACCGCTCTCCCCGGCTGCCGGAGGCGAAGAAGCGGCTACTAGGTGCACCGCTGACGTGAACCGCACTAGTAGGCTTCAAAGCGCGGTTTCGGCACAAAGAAGCCGGCAACCGCCGCTTCCCTGCGGACAGCTGCCGAAAGCCGAAGTCTGCGTCTCTAGCGGACTGCATCATAGCGAAAAGCTTTTCCAGCGTGTCTCGCAGGGAGAAAGCTTGCCAGCACTGTGCACGCATCCCGCCCTTGCCCAGAAACATGGATTTGCTCAACACTCCAAAAACACTGCTCTTTCCTAGGCAAGCTTCAAAATGCTGTCACACATCTGTGCTCTCTGTTTTCTGCTGCCCTGCTCGTTGTAGAAGATTGCACATGTCCACCTGACATTCAGTGCCCAGCGAAGTCAACTGCAAAAAGCCAGCAGCTGCTCACTCCCAAACACAAGGCGCTGTCTATGTCCTTGCTTCCCGAGGAACTCAGCGCAGCCCTTCTTCTCTGCATCTCGGAATCTCAGGGCACGAACAAGAATTCTCCAGATTCGTTTGCATCAGGACCAAGTCAAAACGCAGGAAAGTCGTCCTGGAGCACCTGCCAGAAGCATGCCAGCGGTAAACTGAAAGGTCTGGCAGCTGCAGCCTCCGTCTTCTAGCAGTGCCAAGGCAGCGCACACAAGCCGGTTTCGTTCTTCGCCTCTCAGAAGCCAACCGCTCTCCGCAGCTGCCGGAGGCGAAGAAGCGTCTACTAGGTGCACCACTGACGTGAACCGCACTTGTAGGCTGCAAAGCGCGGTTTCGGCAGAAAGAAGCCGGCAACCGCCGCTTCCCTGCGGACAGCTGCCGAAAGCCGAAGTCTGCGTCTCTAGCGGACTGCATCATAGCGAAAAGCTTTTCCAGCGTGTCTCGCAGGGAGAAAGCTTGCCAGCGCAGTGCACGCATCCCGCCCTTGCCCAGAAACATATTTGCTGAACACTCCAAAAACACTACTCTTTCCTAGGCAAGCTTCACACTGCTGTCAGACGTGCGTGCTCTCTGTTTTGTGGTGTCCTGCTCGTTGTAGAAGAGTGCACAGCTCCACCTGACATTCAGTGCCCAGCGAAGTCAACTGCAAAAAACCAGCAGCTGCTCACTCCCAAACACAAGGCGCTTTCTATGTCCTTGCTTCCCGAGCAATTCAGCACAGCCCTCCTTCTCTGCAGCTGCCATCGAGATCTCTGCAACTCGTAAACTCAGGGTACGAACAAGAATTCTCCAGATTCGTCTGCATCAGGACCAAGTCAAAACGCAGGAAAGTCGTCCTGGAGCACCTGCCAGACGCAAGCCAGCGGTGAACTGAAAGGGCTGGCAGCTGCAGCCACCGTCTTCTAGCAGTGCCAAGGCTGCGCAAACAAGCCGGTTTCGTTCTTCGCCTCTCAGAAGCCAACCGCTCTCCCCGGCTGCCGGAGGCGAAGAAGCGGCTACTAGGTGCACCGCTGACGTGAACCGCACTAGTAGGCTTCAAAGCGCGGTTTCGGCACAAAGAAGCCGGCAACCGCCGCTTCCCTGCGGACAGCTGCCGAAAGCCGAAGTCTGCGTCTCTAGCGGACTGCATCATAGCGAAAAGCTTTTCCAGCGTGTCTCGCAGGGAGAAAGCTTGCCAGCACTGTGCACGCATCCCGCCCTTGCCCAGAAACATGGATTTGCTAAACACTCCAAAAACACTACTCTTTCGTGGGCAAGCTTCAAACTGCTGTCAGACATCTGTGCTCTCTATTTTGTGGTGTCCTGCTCGTTGAAGAAGAGTGCACAGCTCCACCTGACATTCAGTGCACAGCGAAGTCAACTGCAAAAAGCCAGCAGCTGCTCACTCCCAAACACAAGGCGCTGTCTATGTCCTTGCTTCCCGAGAAACTCAGCGCAGCCCTTCTTCTCTGCATCTCGGAATCTCAGGGCACGAACAAGAATTCTCCAGATTCGTTTGCATCAGGACCAAGTCAAAACGCAGGAAAGTCGTCCTGGAGCACCTGCCAGAAGCATGCCAGCGGTAAACTGAAAGGGCTGGCAGCGGCAGCCACCGTCCTCTAGCAGTGCCAAGGCAGCGCACACAAGCCGGTTTCGTTCTTCGCCACTCAGAAGCCAACCGCTCTCCCCGGCTGCCGGAGGCCAAGAAGCGGCTACTAGGTGCACCACAGACGTGAACCGCACTTGTAGGCTGCAAAGCGTGGTTTCGGCAGAAAGAAGCCGGCAACCGACGCTTCCCTGCGGACAGCTGCGGAGAGCCGAAGTCTGCGTCTCTAGCGGACTGCATCATAGCGAAAAGCTTTTCCAGCGTTTATCGCAGGGAGAAAGCTTGCCAGCAGAGTGCATGCATGCCGCCCTTGCCCAGAAACATATATTTGCTGAACACTCCAAAAACACTACTCTTTCGTGGGCAAGCTTCAAACTGCTGTCAGACATCTGTGCTCTCTTTGTGGTGTCCTGCTCGTTGTAGAAGAGTGCACAGCTCCACCTGACATTCAGTGCCCAGCGAAGTCAACTGCAAAAAACCAGCAGCTGCTCACTCCCAAACACAAGGCGCTTTCTATGTCCTTGCTTCCCGAGCAATTCAGCACAGCCCTCCTTCTCTGCAGCTGCCATCGAGATCTCTGCAACTCGTAAACTCAGGGTACGAACAAGAATTCTCCAGATTCGTCTGCATCAGGACCAAGTCAAACAGCAGGAAAGTCGTCCTGGAGCACCTGCCAGACGCATGCCAGCGGTGAATTGAAAGGGCTGTCAGCTTCAGCCACCGTCTTCTAGCAGTGCCAAGGCTGCGCACACAAGCCGGTTTCATTCTTCGCCTCTCAGAAGCCAACCGCTCTCCCCGGCTGCCGGAGGCCAAGAAGCGGCTACTAGGTGCACTGCTGACGTGAACCGCACTTGTAGGCTTCAAAGCGCGGCTTCGGCAGAGAGACGACGGCAACCGCCGCTTTCCTGCGGACAGCTGCGGAGAGCCGAAGTCTACGTCTCTAGCGGACTGCATCATAGCGAAAAGCTTTTCCAGCGTGTCTCGCAGGGAGAAAGCTTGCCAGCACACTGCACGCATCCCGCCCTTGCCCAGAAACATATATTTGCTGAACACTCCAAAAACACTACTCTTTCGTGGGCAAGCTTCAAACTGCTGTCAGACATCTGTGCTCTCTATTTTGTGGTGTCCTGCTCGTTGAAGAAGAGTGCACAGCTCCACCTGACATTCAGTGCACAGCGAAGTCAACTGCAAAAAGCCAGCAGCTGCTCACTCCCAAACACAAGGCGCTGTCTATGTCCTTGCTTCCCGAGCAACTCAGCACAGCCCTTCTTATCTGCATCTCGTAAACTCAGGGTACGGAAAAGAATTCTCCAGATTCGTCTGCATCCGGACCAAGTCAAAACGCAGGAAAGTCGTCCTGGAGCACCTGCCAGACGCATGCCAGCGGTGAACTGAAAGGGCTGGCAGCTGCAGCCACCGTCTTCTAGCAGTGCCAAGGCTGCGCACACAATCCGGTTTCGTTCTTCGCCTCTCAGAAGCCAACCGCTCTCCCCGGCTGCCATAGGCGAAGAAGCGGCTACTAGGTGCACCGCTAACGTGAACCGCACTTGTAGGCTTCAAAGCGCGGTTTCGGCACAAAGAAGCCGGCAACCGCCGCTTCCCTGCGGACAGCTGCGGAGAGCCGAAGTCTGCGTCTCTAGCGGACTGCATCATAGCGAAAAGCTTTTCCAGCGTGTCTCGCAGGGAGAAAGCTTGCCAGCGCAGTGCACGCATCCCGCCCTTGCCCAGAAACATATATTTGCTGAACACTCCAAAAACACTACTCTTTCCTAGGCAAGCTTCAAACTGCTATCAGACATCTGTGCTCTCTGTTTTGTGGTGTCCTGCTCGTTGTAGAAGAGTGCACAGCTCCACCTGACATTCAGTGCACAGCGAAGTCAACTGCAAAAAACCAGCAGCTGCTCACTCCCAAACACAAGGCGCTGTCTATGTCATTGCTTCCCGAGCAATTCAGCACAGCCCTTCTTTTCTGCAGCTGCCATCGAGATCTCTGCAACTCGTAAACTCAGGGTACGGACAAGAATTCTCCAGATTCGTCTGCATCCGGACCAAGTCAAAACGCAGGAAAGTCGTCCTGGAGCACCTGCCAGAAGCATGCCAGCGGTGAACTGAAAGGGCTGGCAGCTGTAGCCACTGTCTTCTAGCAGTGCCAAGGCTGCGCACACAAGCCGGTTTCGTTCTTCGCCTCTCCGAAGCCAACCGCTCTCCCCGGCTGCCGGAGGCGGAGAATCGGCTACTAGATGCACCGCTGACGTGAACCGCACTTGTAGGCTGCAAAGCGCGGTTTCGGCAGAAAGAAGCCGGCAACCGCCGCTTCCCTGCGGACAGCTGCGGAGAGCTGAAGTCTGCGTCGCTAGCGGACTGCATCATAGCGAAAAGCTTTTCCAGCGTTTATCGCAGGGAGAAAGCTTGCCAGCAGAGTGCATGCATGCCGCCCTTGCCCAGAAACATATATTTGCTGAACACTCCAAAAACACTACTCTTTCCTAGGCAAGCTTCAAACTGCTATCAGACATCTGTGCTCTCTGTTTTGTGGTGTCCTGCTCGTTGTAGAAGAGTGCACAGCTCCACCTGACATTCAGTGCACAGCGAAGTCAACTGCAAAAAACCAGCAGCTGCTCACTCCCAAACACAAGGCGCTGTCTATGTCCTTGCTTCCCGAGCAATTCAGCACAGCCCTTCTTCTCTGCAGCTGCCATCGAGATCTCTGCAACTTGTAAACTCAGGGCACGAACAAGAATTCTCCAGATTCGTCGGCATCAGGACCAAGTCAAAACGCAGGAAAGTCGTCCCGGAGCACCTGCCAGAAGCATGCCAGCGGTTAACTGAAAGCGCAGGCAGCTGCAGCCAACGTCCTCTAGCAGTGCCAAGGCTGCGCACACAATCCGGTTTCGTTCTTCGCCTCTCAGAAGCAACCGCTCTCCCCGGCTGCCGGAGGCGAAGAAGCGGCTACTAGGTGTACTGCTGACGTGAACCGCAGTTGTAGGCTGCAAAGCGCGGCTTCGGCAGAAAGACGCCGGCAACCGGCGCTTCCCTGCGGACAGCTGCCGAGAGTCGAAGTCTGCGTCTCTAGTGGACTGCATCATAGCGAAAAGCTTTTCCAGTGTGTCTCGCAGGGAGAAAGCTTGCCAGCACACTGCACGCATCCCGCCCTTGCCCAGAAACATATATTTGCTGAACACTCCAAAAACACTACTCTTTCCTAGGCAAGCTTCAAACTGCTGTCAGACATCTGTGCTCTCTGTTTTGTGGTGTCCTGCTCGTTGTAGAAGAGTGCACAGCTCCACCTGACATTCAGTGCACAGCGAAGTCAACTGCAAAAAACCAGCAGCTGCTCACTCCCAAACACAAGGCGCTGTCTATGTCCTTGCTTCCCGAGCAATTCAGCACAGCCCTTCTTTTCTGCAGCTGCCATCGAGATCTCTGCAACTCGTAAACTCAGGGTACGGACAAGAATTCTCCAGATTCGTCTGCATCAGGACCAAGTCAAAACGCAGGAAAGTCGTCCTGGAGCACCTGCCAGACGCAAGCCAGCGGTGAACTGAAAGGGCTGGCAGCTGCAGCCACCGTCTTCTAGCAGTGCCAAGGCTGCGCAAACAAGCCGGTTTCGTTCTTCGCCTCTCAGAAGCCAACCGCTCTCCCCGGCTGCCGGAGGCGAAGAAGCGGCTACTAGGTGCACCGCTGACGTGAACCGCACTAGTAGGCTTCAAAGCGCGGTTTCGGCACAAAGAAGCCGGCAACCGCCGCTTCCCTGCGGACAGCTGCCGAAAGCCGAAGTCTGCGTCTCTAGCGGACTGCATCATAGCGAAAAGCTTTTCCAGCGTGTCTCGCAGGGAGAAAGCTTGCCAGCACTGTGCACGCATCCCGCCCTTGCCCAGAAACATGGATTTGCTCAACACTCCAAAAACACTGCTCTTTCCTAGGCAAGCTTCAAAATGCTGTCACACATCTGTGCTCTCTGTTTTCTGCTGCCCTGCTCGTTGTAGAAGATTGCACATGTCCACCTGACATTCAGTGCCCAGCGAAGTCAACTGCAAAAAGCCAGCAGCTGCTCACTCCCAAACACAAGGCGCTGTCTATGTCCTTGCTTCCCGAGGAACTCAGCGCAGCCCTTCTTCTCTGCATCTCGGAATCTCAGGGCACGAACAAGAATTCTCCAGATTCGTTTGCATCAGGACCAAGTCAAAACGCAGGAAAGTCGTCCTGGAGCACCTGCCAGAAGCATGCCAGCGGTAAACTGAAAGGTCTGGCAGCTGCAGCCTCCGTCTTCTAGCAGTGCCAAGGCAGCGCACACAAGCCGGTTTCGTTCTTCGCCTCTCAGAAGCCAACCGCTCTCCGCAGCTGCCGGAGGCGAAGAAGCGTCTACTAGGTGCACCACTGACGTGAACCGCACTTGTAGGCTGCAAAGCGCGGTTTCGGCAGAAAGAAGCCGGCAACCGCCGCTTCCCTGCGGACAGCTGCGGAGAGCTGAAGTCTGCGTCTCTAGCGGACTGCATCATAGCGAAAAGCTTTTCCAGCGTGTCTCGCAGGGAGAAAGCTTGCCAGCGCAGTGCACGCATCCCGCCCTTGCCCAGAAACATATATTTGCTGAACACTCCAAAAACACTACTCTTTCCTAGGCAAGCTTCACACTGCTGTCAGACGTGCGTGCTCTCTGTTTTGTGGTGTCCTGCTCGTTGTAGAAGAGTGCACAGCTCCACCTGACATTCAGTGCACAGCGAAGTCAACTGCAAAAAACCAGCAGCTGCTCACTCCCAAACACAAGGCGCTTTCTATGTCCTTGCTTCCCGAGCAATTCAGCACAGCCCTCCTTCTCTGCAGCTGCCATCGAGATCTCTGCAACTCGTAAACTCAGGGTACGAACAAGAATTCTCCAGATTCGTCTGCATCAGGACCAAGTCAAACAGCAGGAAAGTCGTCCTGGAGCACCTGCCAGACGCATGCCAGCGGTGAATTGAAAGGGCTGTCAGCTTCAGCCACCGTCTTCTAGCAGTGCCAAGGCTGCGCACACAAGCCGGTTTCATTCTTCGCCTCTCAGAAGCCAACCGCTCTCCCCGGCTGCCGGAGGCCAAGAAGCGGCTACTAGGTGCACTGCTGACGTGAACCGCACTTGTAGGCTTCAAAGCGCGGCTTCGGCAGAGAGACGACGGCAACCGCCGCTTTCCTGCGGACAGCTGCGGAGAGCCGAAGTCTACGTCTCTAGCGGACTGCATCATAGCGAAAAGCTTTTCCAGCGTGTCTCGCAGGGAGAAAGCTTGCCAGCACACTGCACGCATCCCGCCCTTGCCCAGAAACATATATTTGCTGAACACTCCAAAAACACTACTCTTTCGTGGGCAAGCTTCAAACTGCTGTCAGACATCTGTGCTCTCTATTTTGTGGTGTCCTGCTCGTTGAAGAAGAGTGCACAGCTCCACCTGACATTCAGTGCACAGCGAAGTCAACTGCAAAAAGCCAGCAGCTGCTCACTCCCAAACACAAGGCGCTGTCTATGTCCTTGCTTCCCGAGCAACTCAGCACAGCCCTTCTTATCTGCATCTCGTAAACTCAGGGTACGGAAAAGAATTCTCCAGATTCGTCTGCATCCGGACCAAGTCAAAACGCAGGAAAGTCGTCCTGGAGCACCTGCCAGACGCATGCCAGCGGTGAACTGAAAGGGCTGGCAGCTGCAGCCACCGTCTTCTAGCAGTGCCAAGGCTGCGCACACAATCCGGTTTCGTTCTTCGCCTCTCAGAAACCAACCGCTCTCCCATGCTGCCATAGGCGAAGAAGCGGCTACTAGGTGCACCGCTAACGTGAACCGCACTTGTAGGCTTCAAAGCGCGGTTTCGGCACAAAGAAGCCGGCAACCGCCGCTTCCCTGCGGACAGCTGCGGAGAGCCGAAGTCTGCGTCTCTAGCGGACTGCATCATAGCGAAAAGCTTTTCCAGCGTGTCTCGCAGGGAGAAAGCTTGCCAGCGCAGTGCACGCATCCCGCCCTTGCCCAGAAACATATATTTGCTGAACACTCCAAAAACACTACTCTTTCCTAGGCAAGCTTCAAACTGCTATCAGACATCTGTGCTCTCTGTTTTGTGGTGTCCTGCTCGTTGTAGAAGAGTGCACAGCTCCACCTGACATTCAGTGCACAGCGAAGTCAACTGCAAAAAACCAGCAGCTGCTCACTCCCAAACACAAGGCGCTGTCTATGTCATTGCTTCCCGAGCAATTCAGCACAGCCCTTCTTTTCTGCAGCTGCCATCGAGATCTCTGCAACTCGTAAACTCAGGGTACGGACAAGAATTCTCCAGATTCGTCTGCATCCGGACCAAGTCAAAACGCAGGAAAGTCGTCCTGGAGCACCTGCCAGAAGCATGCCAGCGGTGAACTGAAAGGGCTGGCAGCTGTAGCCACTGTCTTCTAGCAGTGCCAAGGCTGCGCACACAAGCCGGTTTCGTTCTTCGCCTCTCCGAAGCCAACCGCTCTCCCCGGCTGCCGGAGGCGGAGAATCGGCTACTAGATGCACCGCTGACGTGAACCGCACTTGTAGGCTGCAAAGCGCGGTTTCGGCAGAAAGAAGCCGGCAACCGCCGCTTCCCTGCGGACAGCTGCGGAGAGCTGAAGTCTGCGTCTCTAGCGGACTGCATCATAGCGAAAAGCTTTTCCAGCGTTTATCGCAGGGAGAAAGCTTGCCAGCAGAGTGCATGCATGCCGCCCTTGCCCAGAAACATATATTTGCTGAACACTCCAAAAACACTACTCTTTCCTAGGCAAGCTTCAAACTGCTATCAGACATCTGTGCTCTCTGTTTTGTGGTGTCCTGCTCGTTGTAGAAGAGTGCACAGCTCCACCTGACATTCAGTGCACAGCGAAGTCAACTGCAAAAAACCAGCAGCTGCTCACTCCCAAACACAAGGCGCTGTCTATGTCCTTGCTTCCCGAGCAATTCAGCACAGCCCTTCTTCTCTGCAGCTGCCATCGAGATCTCTGCAACTTGTAAACTCAGGGCACGAACAAGAATTCTCCAGATTCGTCGGCATCAGGACCAAGTCAAAACGCAGGAAAGTCGTCCCGGAGCACCTGCCAGAAGCATGCCAGCGGTTAACTGAAAGCGCAGGCAGCTGCAGCCAACGTCCTCTAGCAGTGCCAAGGCTGCGCACACAATCCGGTTTCGTTCTTCGCCTCTCAGAAGCAACCGCTCTCCCCGGCTGCCGGAGGCGAAGAAGCGGCTACTAGGTGTACTGCTGACGTGAACCGCAGTTGTAGGCTGCAAAGCGCGGCTTCGGCAGAAAGACGCCGGCAACCGGCGCTTCCCTGCGGACAGCTGCCGAGAGTCGAAGTCTGCGTCTCTAGCGGACTGCATCATAGCGAAAAGCTTTTCCAGTGTGTCTCGCAGGGAGAAAGCTTGCCAGCACACTGCACGCATCCCGCCCTTGCCCAGAAACATATATTTGCTGAACACTCCAAAAACACTACTCTTTCCTAGGCAAGCTTCAAACTGCTGTCAGACATCTGTGCTCTCTGTTTTGTGGTGTCCTGCTCGTTGTAGAAGAGTGCACAGCTCCACCTGACATTCAGTGCACAGCGAAGTCAACTGCAAAAAACCAGCAGCTGCTCACTCCCAAACACAAGGCGCTGTCTATGTCCTTGCTTCCCGAGCAATTCAGCACAGCCCTTCTTTTCTGCAGCTGCCATCGAGATCTCTGCAACTCGTAAACTCAGGGTACGGACAAGAATTCTCCAGATTCGTCTGCATCAGGACCAAGTCAAAACGCAGGAAAGTCGTCCTGGAGCACCTGCCAGACGCAAGCCAGCGGTGAACTGAAAGGGCTGGCAGCTGCAGCCACCGTCTTCTAGCAGTGCCAAGGCTGCGCAAACAAGCCGGTTTCGTTCTTCGCCTCTCAGAAGCCAACCGCTCTCCCCGGCTGCCGGAGGCGAAGAAGCGGCTACTAGGTGCACCGCTGACGTGAACCGCACTAGTAGGCTTCAAAGCGCGGTTTCGGCACAAAGAAGCCGGCAACCGCCGCTTCCCTGCGGACAGCTGCCGAAAGCCGAAGTCTGCGTCTCTAGCGGACTGCATCATAGCGAAAAGCTTTTCCAGCGTGTCTCGCAGGGAGAAAGCTTGCCAGCACTGTGCACGCATCCCGCCCTTGCCCAGAAACATGGATTTGCTCAACACTCCAAAAACACTGCTCTTTCCTAGGCAAGCTTCAAAATGCTGTCACACATCTGTGCTCTCTGTTTTCTGCTGCCCTGCTCGTTGTAGAAGATTGCACATGTCCACCTGACATTCAGTGCCCAGCGAAGTCAACTGCAAAAAGCCAGCAGCTGCTCACTCCCAAACACAAGGCGCTGTCTATGTCCTTGCTTCCCGAGAAACTCAGCGCAGCCCTTCTTCTCTGCATCTCGGAATCTCAGGGCACGAACAAGAATTCTCCAGATTCGTTTGCATCAGGACCAAGTCAAAACGCAGGAAAGTCGTCCTGGAGCACCTGCCAGAAGCATGCCAGCGGTAAACTGAAAGGTCTGGCAGCTGCAGCCTCCGTCTTCTAGCAGTGCCAAGGCAGCGCACACAAGCCGGTTTCGTTCTTCGCCTCTCAGAAGCCAACCGCTCTCCGCAGCTGCCGGAGGCGAAGAAGCGTCTACTAGGTGCACCACTGACGTGAACCGCACTTGTAGGCTGCAAAGCGCGGTTTCGGCAGAAAGAAGCCGGCAACCGCCGCTTCCCTGCGGACAGCTGCCGAAAGCTGAAGTCTGCGTCTCTAGCGGACTGCATCATAGCGAAAAGCTTTTCCAGCGTGTCTCGCAGGGAGAAAGCTTGCCAGCGCAGTGCACGCATCCCGCCCTTGCCCAGAAACATATTTGCTGAACACTCCAAAAACACTACTCTTTCCTAGGCAAGCTTCACACTGCTGTCAGACGTGCGTGCTCTCTGTTTTGTGGTGTCCTGCTCGTTGTAGAAGAGTGCACAGCTCCACCTGACATTCAGTGCACAGCGAAGTCAACTGCAAAAAACCAGCAGCTGCTCACTCCCAAACACAAGGCGCTTTCTATGTCCTTGCTTCCCGAGCAATTCAGCACAGCCCTCCTTCTCTGCAGCTGCCATCGAGATCTCTGCAACTCGTAAACTCAGGGTACGAACAAGAATTCTCCAGATTCGTCTGCATCAGGACCAAGTCAAAACGCAGGAAAGTCGTCCTGGAGCACCTGCCAGACGCAAGCCAGCGGTGAACTGAAAGGGCTGGCAGCTGCAGCCACCGTCTTCTAGCAGTGCCAAGGCTGCGCAAACAAGCCGGTTTCGTTCTTCGCCTCTCAGAAGCCAACCGCTCTCCCCGGCTGCCGGAGGCGAAGAAGCGGCTACTAGGTGCACCGCTGACGTGAACCGCACTAGTAGGCTTCAAAGCGCGGTTTCGGCACAAAGAAGCCGGCAACCGCCGCTTCCCTGCGGACAGCTGCCGAAAGCCGAAGTCTGCGTCTCTAGCGGACTGCATCATAGCGAAAAGCTTTTCCAGCGTGTCTCGCAGGGAGAAAGCTTGCCAGCACTGTGCACGCATCCCGCCCTTGCCCAGAAACATGGATTTGCTAAACACTCCAAAAACACTACTCTTTCGTGGGCAAGCTTCAAACTGCTGTCAGACATCTGTGCTCTCTATTTTGTGGTGTCCTGCTCGTTGAAGAAGAGTGCACAGCTCCACCTGACATTCAGTGCACAGCGAAGTCAACTGCAAAAAGCCAGCAGCTGCTCACTCCCAAACACAAGGCGCTGTCTATGTCCTTGCTTCCCGAGAAACTCAGCGCAGCCCTTCTTCTCTGCATCTCGGAATCTCAGGGCACGAACAAGAATTCTCCAGATTCGTTTGCATCAGGACCAAGTCAAAACGCAGGAAAGTCGTCCTGGAGCACCTGCCAGAAGCATGCCAGCGGTAAACTGAAAGGGCTGGCAGCGGCAGCCACCGTCCTCTAGCAGTGCCAAGGCAGCGCACACAAGCCGGTTTCGTTCTTCGCCACTCAGAAGCCAACCGCTGTCCCCGGCTGCCGGAGGCCAAGAAGCGGCTACTAGGTGCACCACAGACGTGAACCGCACTTGTAGGCTGCAAAGCGCGGTTTCGGCAGAAAGAAGCCGGCAACCGCCGCTTCCCTGCGGACAGCTGCGGAGTGCTGAAGTCTGCGTCTCTAGCGGACTGCATCATAGCGAAAAGCTTTTCCAGCGTTTATCGCAGGGAGAAAGCTTGCCAGCAGAGTGCATGCATGCCGCCCTTGCCCAGAAACATATATTTGCTGAACACTCCAAAAACACTACTCTTTCCTAGGCAAGCTTCAAACTGCTGTCAGACATCTGTGCTCTCTGTTTTGTGGTGTCCTGCTCGTTGTAGAAGTGTGCACAGCTCCACCTGACATTCAGTGCCCAGCGAAGTCAACTGCAAAAAACCAGCAGCTGCTCACTCCCAAACACAAGGCGCTTTCTATGTCCTTGCTTCCCGAGCAATTCAGCACAGCCCTCCTTCTCTGCAGCTGCCATCGAGATCTCTGCAACTCGTAAACTCAGGGTACGGACAAGAATTCTCCAGATTCGTCTGCATCAGGACCAAGTCAAAACGCAGGAAAGTCGTCCTGGAGCACCTGCCAGACGCATGCCAGCGGTGAATTGAAAGGGCTGTCAGCTTCAGCCACCGTCTTCTAGCAGTGCCAAGGCTGCGCACACAAGCCGGTTTCATTCTTCGCCTCTCAGAAGCCAACCGCTCTCCCCGGCTGCCGGAGGCCAAGAAGCGGCTACTAGGTGCACTGCTGACGTGAACCGCACTTGTAGGCTTCAAAGCGCGGCTTCGGCAGAGAGACGACGGCAACCGCCGCTTTCCTGCGGACAGCTGCGGAGAGCCGAAGTCTACGTCTCTAGCGGACTGCATCATACCGAAAAGCTTTTCCAGCGTGTCTCGCAGGGAGAAAGCTTGCCAGCACACTGCACGCATCCCGCCCTTGCCCAGAAACATATATTTGCTGAACACTCCAAAAACACTACTCTTTCGTGGGCAAGCTTCAAACTGCTGTCAGACATCTGTGCTCTCTATTTTGTGGTGTCCTGCTCGTTGAAGAAGAGTGCACAGCTCCACCTGACATTCAGTGCACAGCGAAGTCAACTGCAAAAAGCCAGCAGCTGCTCACTCCCAAACACAAGGCGCTGTCTATGTCCTTGCTTCCCGAGCAACTCAGCACAGCCCTTCTTATCTGCATCTCGTAAACTCAGGGTACGGAAAAGAATTCTCCAGATTCGTCTGCATCCGGACCAAGTCAAAACGCAGGAAAGTCGTCCTGGAGCACCTGCCAGACGCATGCCAGCGGTGAACTGAAAGGGCTGGCAGCTGCAGCCACCGTCTTCTAGCAGTGCCAAGGCTGCGCACACAATCCGGTTTCGTTCTTCGCCTCTCAGAAGCCAACCGCTCTCCCCGGCTGCCATAGGCGAAGAAGCGGCTACTAGGTGCACCGCTAACGTGAACCGCACTTGTAGGCTTCAAAGCGCGGTTTCGGCACAAAGAAGCCGGCAACCGCCGCTTCCCTGCGGACAGCTGCGGAGAGCCGAAGTCTGCGTCTCTAGCGGACTGCATCATAGCGAAAATCTTTTCCAGCGTGTCTCGCAGGGAGAAAGCTTGCCAGCGCAGTGCACGCATCCCGCCCTTGCCCAGAAACATATATTTGCTGAACACTCCAAAAACACTACTCTTTCCTAGGCAAGCTTCAAACTGCTATCAGACATCTGTGCTCTCTGTTTTGTGGTGTCCTGCTCGTTGTAGAAGAGTGCACAGCTCCACCTGACATTCAGTGCACAGCGAAGTCAACTGCAAAAAACCAGCAGCTGCTCACTCCCAAACACAAGGCGCTGTCTATGTCATTGCTTCCCGAGCAATTCAGCACAGCCCTTCTTTTCTGCAGCTGCCATCGAGATCTCTGCAACTCGTAAACTCAGGGTACGGACAAGAATTCTCCAGATTCGTCTGCATCCGGACCAAGTCAAAACGCAGGAAAGTCGTCCTGGAGCACCTGCCAGAAGCATGCCAGCGGTGAACTGAAAGGGCTGGCAGCTGTAGCCACTGTCTTCTAGCAGTGCCAAGGCTGCGCACACAAGCCGGTTTCGTTCTTCGCCTCTCCGAAGCCAACCGCTCTCCCCGGCTGCCGGAGGCGGAGAATCGGCTACTAGATGCACCGATGACGTGAACCGCACTTGTAGGCTGCAAAGCGCGGTTTCGGCAGAAAGAAGCCGGCAACCGCCGCTTCCCTGCGGACAGCTGCGGAGAGCTGAAGTCTGCGTCTCTAGCGGACTGCATCATAGCGAAAAGCTTTTCCAGCGTGTCTCGCAGGGAGAAAGCTTGCCAGCGCAGTGCACGCATCCCGCCCTTGCCCAGAAACATATATTTGCTGAACACTCCAAAAACACTACTCTTTCCTAGGCAAGCTTCAAACTGCTGTCAGACATCTGTGCTCTCTGTTTTGTGGTGTCCTGCTCGTTGTAGAAGAGTGCACAGCTCCACCTGACATTCAGTGCACAGCGAAGTCAACTGCAAAAAACCAGCAGCTGCTTACTCCCAAACACAAGGCGCTGTCTATGTCCTTGCTTCCCGAGCAATTCAGCACAGCCCTTCTTCTCTGCAGCTGCCATCGAGATCTCTGCAACTCGTAAACTCAGGGTACGAACAAGAATTCTCCAGATTCGTCTGCATCCGGACCAAGTCAAAACGCAGGAAAGTCGTCCTGGAGCACCTGCCAGAAGCATGCCAGCGGTAAACTGAAAGGTCTGGCAGCTGCAGCCACCGTCTTCTAGCAGTGCCAAGGCTGCGCAAAGAAGCCGGTTTCGTTCTTCGCCTCTCAGAAGCCAACCGCTCCCTGCGGCTGCCGGAGGCGAAGAAGCGTCTAGTAGGTGCACCACTGACGTGAACCGCACTTGTAGGCTGCAAAGCGCGGTTTCGGCAGAAAGAAGCCGGCAACCGCCGCTTCCCTGCGGACAGCTGCCGAAAGCCGAAGTCTGCGTCTCTAGCGGACTGCATCATAGCGAAAAGCTTTTCCAGCGTGTCTCGCAGGGAGAAAGCTTGCCAGCGCAGTGCACGCATCCCGCCCTTGCCCAGAAACATATATTTGCTGAACACTCCAAAAACACTACTCTTTCCTAGGCAAGCTTCAAACTGCTGTCAGACATCTGTGCTCTCTGTTTTGTGGTGTCCTGCTCGTTGTAGAAGAGTGCACAGCTCCACCTGACATTCAGTGCACAGCGAAGTCAACTGCAAAAAACCAGCAGCTGCTTACTCCCAAACACAAGGCGCTGTCTATGTCCTTGCTTCCCGAGCAACTCAGCACAGCCCTTCTTTTCTGCAGCTGCCATCGAGATCTCTGCAACTCGTAAACTCAGGGTACGAACAAGAATTCTCCAGATTCGTCTGCATCAGGACCAAGTCAAAACGCAGGAAAGTCGTCCTGGAGCACCTGCCAGAAGCATGCCAGCGGTAAACTGAAAGGGCTGGCAGCTGCAGCCACCGTCCTCTAGCAGTGCCAAGGCAGCGCACACAAGCCGGTTTCGTTCTTCGCCACTCAGAAGCCAACCGCTCTCCCCGGCTGCCGGAGGCCAAGAAGCGGCTACTAGGTGCACCACAGACGTGAACCGCACTTGTAGGCTGCAAAGCGCGGTTTCGGCAGAAAGAAGCCGGCAACCGCCGCTTCCCTGCGGACAGCTGCGGAGAGCTGAAGTCTGCGTCTCTAGCGGACTGCATCATAGCGAAAAGCTTTTCCAGCGTTTATCGCAGGGAGAAAGCTTGCCAGCAGAGTGCATGCATGCCGCCCTTGCCCAGAAACATATATTTGCTGAACACTCCAAAAACACTACTCTTTCCTAGGCAAGCTTCAAACTGCTATCAGACATCTGTGCTCTCTGTTTTGTGGTGTCCTGCTCGTTGTAGAAGAGTGCACAGCTCCACCTGACATTCAGTGCACAGCGAAGTCAACTGCAAAAAACCAGCAGCTGCTCACTCCCAAACACAAGGCGCTTTCTATGTCCTTGCTTCCTGAGCAATTCAGCACAGCCCTCCTTCTCTGCAGCTGCCATCGAGATCTCTGCAACTCGTAAACTCAGGGTACGAACAAGAATTCTCCAGATTCGTCTGCATCAGGACCAAGTCAAACAGCAGGAAAGTCGTCCTGGAGCACCTGCCAGACGCATGCCAGCGGTGAATTGAAAGGGCTGTCAGCTTCAGCCACCGTCTTCTAGCAGTGCCAAGGCTGCGCACACAAGCCGGTTTCATTCTTCGCCTCTCAGAAGCCAACCGCTCTCCCCGGCTGCCGGAGGCCAAGAAGCGGCTACTAGGTGCACTGCTGACGTGAACCGCACTTGTAGGCTTCAAAGCGCGGCTTCGGCAGAGAGACGACGGCAACCGCCGCTTTCCTGCGGACAGCTGCGGAGAGCCGAAGTCTACGTCTCTAGCGGACTGCATCATACCGAAAAGCTTTTCCAGCGTGTCTCGCAGGGAGAAAGCTTGCCAGCACACTGCACGCATCCCGCCCTTGCCCAGAAACATATATTTGCTGAACACTCCAAAAACACTACTCTTTCGTGGGCAAGCTTCAAACTGCTGTCAGACATCTGTGCTCTCTATTTTGTGGTGTCCTGCTCGTTGAAGAAGAGTGCACAGCTCCACCTGACATTCAGTGCACAGCGAAGTCAACTGCAAAAAACCAGCAGCTGCTCACTCCCAAACACAAGGCGCTGTCTATGTCCTTGCTTCCCGAGCAATTCAGCACAGCCCTTCTTTTCTGCAGCTGCCATCGAGATCTCTGCAACTCGTAAACTCAGGGTACGGACAAGAATTCTCCAGATTCGTCTGCATCAGGACCAAGTCAAAACGCAGGAAAGTCGTCCTGGAGCACCTGCCAGACGCAAGCCAGCGGTGAACTGAAAGGGCTGGCAGCTGCAGCCACCGTCTTCTAGCAGTGCCAAGGCTGCGCAAACAAGCCGGTTTCGTTCTTCGCCTCTCAGAAGCCAACCGCTCTCCCCGGCTGCCGGAGGCCAAGAAGCGGCTACTAGGTGCACCGCTGACGTGAACCGCACTAGTAGGCTTCAAAGCGCGGTTTCGGCACAAAGAAGCCGGCAACCGCCGCTTCCCTGCGGACAGCTGCCGAAAGCCGAAGTCTGCGTCTCTAGCGGACTGCATCATAGCGAAAAGCTTTTCCAGCGTGTCTCGCAGGGAGAAAGCTTGCCAGCACTGTGCACGCATCCCGCCCTTGCCCAGAAACATGGATTTGCTGAACACTCCAAAAACACTACTCTTTCGTGGGCAAGCTTCAAACTGCTGTCAGACATCTGTGCTCTCTATTTTGTGGTGTCCTGCTCGTTGAAGAAGAGTGCACAGCTCCACCTGACATTCAGTGCACAGCGAAGTCAACTGCAAAAAGCCAGCAGCTGCTCACTCCCAAACACAAGGCGCTGTCTATGTCCTTGCTTCCCGAGAAACTCAGCGCAGCCCTTCTTCTCTGCATCTCGGAATCTCAGGGCACGAACAAGAATTCTCCAGATTCGTTTGCATCAGGACCAAGTCAAAACGCAGGAAAGTCGTCCTGGAGCACCTGCCAGAAGCATGCCAGCGGTGAACTGAAAGGGCTGGCAGCTGTAGCCACTGTCTTCTAGCAGTGCCAAGGCTGCGCACACAAGCCGGTTTCGTTCTTCGCCTCTCCGAAGCCAACCGCTCTCCCCGGCTGCCGGAGGCGGAGAATCGGCTACTAGATGCACCGATGACGTGAACCGCACTTGTAGGCTGCAAAGCGCGGTTTCGGCAGAAAGAAGCCGGCAACCGCCGCTTCCCTGCGGACAGCTGCGGAGAGCTGAAGTCTGCGTCTCTAGCGGACTGCATCATAGCGAAAAGCTTTTCCAGCGTGTCTCGCAGGGAGAAAGCTTGCCAGCGCAGTGCACGCATCCCGCCCTTGCCCAGAAACATATATTTGCTGAACACTCCAAAAACACTACTCTTTCCTAGGCAAGCTTCAAACTGCTGTCAGACATCTGTGCTCTCTGTTTTGTGGTGTCCTGCTCGTTGTAGAAGAGTGCACAGCTCCACCTGACATTCAGTGCACAGCGAAGTCAACTGCAAAAAACCAGCAGCTGCTTACTCCCAAACACAAGGCGCTGTCTATGTCCTTGCTTCCCGAGCAATTCAGCACAGCCCTTCTTCTCTGCAGCTGCCATCGAGATCTCTGCAACTCGTAAACTCAGGGTACGAACAAGAATTCTCCAGATTCGTCTGCATCCGGACCAAGTCAAAACGCAGGAAAGTCGTCCTGGAGCACCTGCCAGAAGCATGCCAGCGGTAAACTGAAAGGTCTGGCAGCTGCAGCCACCGTCTTCTAGCAGTGCCAAGGCTGCGCAAAGAAGCCGGTTTCGTTCTTCGCCTCTCAGAAGCCAACCGCTCCCTGCGGCTGCCGGAGGCGAAGAAGCGTCTAGTAGGTGCACCACTGACGTGAACCGCACTTGTAGGCTGCAAAGCGCGGTTTCGGCAGAAAGAAGCCGGCAACCGCCGCTTCCCTGCGGACAGCTGCCGAAAGCCGAAGTCTGCGTCTCTAGCGGACTGCATCATAGCGAAAAGCTTTTCCAGCGTGTCTCGCAGGGAGAAAGCTTGCCAGCGCAGTGCACGCATCCCGCCCTTGCCCAGAAACATATATTTGCTGAACACTCCAAAAACACTACTCTTTCCTAGGCAAGCTTCAAACTGCTGTCAGACATCTGTGCTCTCTGTTTTGTGGTGTCCTGCTCGTTGTAGAAGAGTGCACAGCTCCACCTGACATTCAGTGCACAGCGAAGTCAACTGCAAAAAACCAGCAGCTGCTTACTCCCAAACACAAGGCGCTGTCTATGTCCTTGCTTCCCGAGCAACTCAGCACAGCCCTTCTTTTCTGCAGCTGCCATCGAGATCTCTGCAACTCGTAAACTCAGGGTACGAACAAGAATTCTCCAGATTCGTCTGCATCAGGACCAAGTCAAAACGCAGGAAAGTCGTCCTGGAGCACCTGCCAGAAGCATGCCAGCGGTAAACTGAAAGGGCTGGCAGCTGCAGCCACCGTCCTCTAGCAGTGCCAAGGCAGCGCACACAAGCCGGTTTCGTTCTTCGCCACTCAGAAGCCAACCGCTCTCCCCGGCTGCCGGAGGCCAAGAAGCGGCTACTAGGTGCACCACAGACGTGAACCGCACTTGTAGGCTGCAAAGCGCGGTTTCGGCAGAAAGAAGCCGGCAACCGCCGCTTCCCTGCGGACAGCTGCGGAGAGCTGAAGTCTGCGTCTCTAGCGGACTGCATCATAGCGAAAAGCTTTTCCAGCGTTTATCGCAGGGAGAAAGCTTGCCAGCAGAGTGCATGCATGCCGCCCTTGCCCAGAAACATATATTTGCTGAACACTCCAAAAACACTACTCTTTCCTAGGCAAGCTTCAAACTGCTATCAGACATCTGTGCTCTCTGTTTTGTGGTGTCCTGCTCGTTGTAGAAGAGTGCACAGCTCCACCTGACATTCAGTGCACAGCGAAGTCAACTGCAAAAAACCAGCAGCTGCTCACTCCCAAACACAAGGCGCTTTCTATGTCCTTGCTTCCTGAGCAATTCAGCACAGCCCTCCTTCTCTGCAGCTGCCATCGAGATCTCTGCAACTCGTAAACTCAGGGTACGAACAAGAATTCTCCAGATTCGTCTGCATCAGGACCAAGTCAAACAGCAGGAAAGTCGTCCTGGAGCACCTGCCAGACGCATGCCAGCGGTGAATTGAAAGGGCTGTCAGCTTCAGCCACCGTCTTCTAGCAGTGCCAAGGCTGCGCACACAAGCCGGTTTCATTCTTCGCCTCTCAGAAGCCAACCGCTCTCCCCGGCTGCCGGAGGCCAAGAAGCGGCTACTAGGTGCACTGCTGACGTGAACCGCACTTGTAGGCTTCAAAGCGCGGCTTCGGCAGAGAGACGACGGCAACCGCCGCTTTCCTGCGGACAGCTGCGGAGAGCCGAAGTCTACGTCTCTAGCGGACTGCATCATACCGAAAAGCTTTTCCAGCGTGTCTCGCAGGGAGAAAGCTTGCCAGCACACTGCACGCATCCCGCCCTTGCCCAGAAACATATATTTGCTGAACACTCCAAAAACACTACTCTTTCGTGGGCAAGCTTCAAACTGCTGTCAGACATCTGTGCTCTCTATTTTGTGGTGTCCTGCTCGTTGAAGAAGAGTGCACAGCTCCACCTGACATTCAGTGCACAGCGAAGTCAACTGCAAAAAACCAGCAGCTGCTCACTCCCAAACACAAGGCGCTGTCTATGTCCTTGCTTCCCGAGCAATTCAGCACAGCCCTTCTTTTCTGCAGCTGCCATCGAGATCTCTGCAACTCGTAAACTCAGGGTACGGACAAGAATTCTCCAGATTCGTCTGCATCAGGACCAAGTCAAAACGCAGGAAAGTCGTCCTGGAGCACCTGCCAGACGCAAGCCAGCGGTGAACTGAAAGGGCTGGCAGCTGCAGCCACCGTCTTCTAGCAGTGCCAAGGCTGCGCAAACAAGCCGGTTTCGTTCTTCGCCTCTCAGAAGCCAACCGCTCTCCCCGGCTGCCGGAGGCCAAGAAGCGGCTACTAGGTGCACCGCTGACGTGAACCGCACTAGTAGGCTTCAAAGCGCGGTTTCGGCACAAAGAAGCCGGCAACCGCCGCTTCCCTGCGGACAGCTGCCGAAAGCCGAAGTCTGCGTCTCTAGCGGACTGCATCATAGCGAAAAGCTTTTCCAGCGTGTCTCGCAGGGAGAAAGCTTGCCAGCACTGTGCACGCATCCCGCCCTTGCCCAGAAACATGGATTTGCTGAACACTCCAAAAACACTACTCTTTCGTGGGCAAGCTTCAAACTGCTGTCAGACATCTGTGCTCTCTATTTTGTGGTGTCCTGCTCGTTGAAGAAGAGTGCACAGCTCCACCTGACATTCAGTGCACAGCGAAGTCAACTGCAAAAAGCCAGCAGCTGCTCACTCCCAAACACAAGGCGCTGTCTATGTCCTTGCTTCCCGAGAAACTCAGCGCAGCCCTTCTTCTCTGCATCTCGGAATCTCAGGGCACGAACAAGAATTCTCCAGATTCGTTTGCATCAGGACCAAGTCAAAACGCAGGAAAGTCGTCCTGGAGCACCTGCCAGAAGCATGCCAGCGGTGAACTGAAAGGGCTGGCAGCTGTAGCCACTGTCTTCTAGCAGTGCCAAGGCTGCGCACACAAGCCGGTTTCGTTCTTCGCCTCTCAGAAGCCAACCGCTCTCCCCGGCTGCCGGAGGCGGAGAATCGGCTACTAGATGCACCGATGACGTGAACCGCACTTGTAGGCTGCAAAGCGCGGTTTCGGCAGAAAGAAGCCGGCAACCGCCGCTTCCCTGCGGACAGCTGCGGAGAGCTGAAGTCTGCGTCTCTAGCGGACTGCATCATAGCGAAAAGCTTTTCCAGCGTGTCTCGCAGGGAGAAAGCTTGCCAGCGCAGTGCACGCATCCCGCCCTTGCCCAGAAACATATATTTGCTGAACACTCCAAAAACACTACTCTTTCCTAGGCAAGCTTCAAACTGCTGTCAGACATCTGTGCTCTCTGTTTTGTGGTGTCCTGCTCGTTGTAGAAGAGTGCACAGCTCCACCTGACATTCAGTGCACAGCGAAGTCAACTGCAAAAAACCAGCAGCTGCTTACTCCCAAACACAAGGCGCTGTCTATGTCCTTGCTTCCCGAGCAATTCAGCACAGCCCTTCTTCTCTGCAGCTGCCATCGAGATCTCTGCAACTCGTAAACTCAGGGTACGAACAAGAATTCTCCAGATTCGTCTGCATCCGGACCAAGTCAAAACGCAGGAAAGTCGTCCTGGAGCACCTGCCAGAAGCATGCCAGCGGTAAACTGAAAGGTCTGGCAGCTGCAGCCACCGTCTTCTAGCAGTGCCAAGGCTGCGCAAAGAAGCCGGTTTCGTTCTTCGCCTCTCAGAAGCCAACCGCTCCCTGCGGCTGCCGGAGGCGAAGAAGCGTCTAGTAGGTGCACCACTGACGTGAACCGCACTTGTAGGCTGCAAAGCGCGGTTTCGGCAGAAAGAAGCCGGCAACCGCCACTTCCCTGCGGACAGCTGCCGAAAGCCGAAGTCTGCGTCTCTAGCGGACTGCATCATAGCGAAAAGCTTTTCCAGCGTGTCTCGCAGGGAGAAAGCTTGCCAGCGCAGTGCACGCATCCCGCCCTTGCCCAGAAACATATATTTGCTGAACACTCCAAAAACACTACTCTTTCCTAGGCAAGCTTCAAACTGCTGTCAGACATCTGTGCTCTCTGTTTTGTGGTGTCCTGCTCGTTGTAGAAGAGTGCACAGCTCCACCTGACATTCAGTGCACAGCGAAGTCAACTGCAAAAAACCAGCAGCTGCTTACTCCCAAACACAAGGCGCTGTCTATGTCCTTGCTTCCCGAGCAACTCAGCACAGCCCTTCTTTTCTGCAGCTGCCATCGAGATCTCTGCAACTCGTAAACTCAGGGTACGAACAAGAATTCTCCAGATTCGTCTGCATCAGGACCAAGTCAAAACGCAGGAAAGTCGTCCTGGAGCACCTGCCAGAAGCATGCCAGCGGTAAACTGAAAGGGCTGGCAGCTGCAGCCACCGTCCTCTAGCAGTGCCAAGGCAGCGCACACAAGCCGGTTTCGTTCTTCGCCACTCAGAAGCCAACCGCTCTCCCCGGCTGCCGGAGGCCAAGAAGCGGCTACTAGGTGCACCACAGACGTGAACCGCACTTGTAGGCTGCAAAGCGCGGTTTCGGCAGAAAGAAGCCGGCAACCGCCGCTTCCCTGCGGACAGCTGCGGAGAGCTGAAGTCTGCGTCTCTAGCGGACTGCATCATAGCGAAAAGCTTTTCCAGCGTTTATCGCAGGGAGAAAGCTTGCCAGCAGAGTGCATGCATGCCGCCCTTGCCCAGAAACATATATTTGCTGAACACTCCAAAAACACTACTCTTTCCTAGGCAAGCTTCAAACTGCTATCAGACATCTGTGCTCTCTGTTTTGTGGTGTCCTGCTCGTTGTAGAAGAGTGCACAGCTCCACCTGACATTCAGTGCACAGCGAAGTCAACTGCAAAAAACCAGCAGCTGCTCACTCCCAAACACAAGGCGCTTTCTATGTCCTTGCTTCCTGAGCAATTCAGCACAGCCCTCCTTCTCTGCAGCTGCCATCGAGATCTCTGCAACTCGTAAACTCAGGGTACGAACAAGAATTCTCCAGATTCGTCTGCATCAGGACCAAGTCAAACAGCAGGAAAGTCGTCCTGGAGCACCTGCCAGACGCATGCCAGCGGTGAATTGAAAGGGCTGTCAGCTTCAGCCACCGTCTTCTAGCAGTGCCAAGGCTGCGCACACAAGCCGGTTTCATTCTTCGCCTCTCAGAAGCCAACCGCTCTCCCCGGCTGCCGGAGGCCAAGAAGCGGCTACTAGGTGCACTGCTGACGTGAACCGCACTTGTAGGCTTCAAAGCGCGGCTTCGGCAGAGAGACGACGGGAACCGCCGCTTTCCTGCGGACAGCTGCGGAGAGCCGAAGTCTACGTCTCTAGCGGACTGCATCATAGCGAAAAGCTTTTCCAGCGTGTCTCGCAGGGAGAAAGCTTGCCAGCACACTGCACGCATCCCGCCCTTGCCCAGAAACATATATTTGCTGAACACTCCAAAAACACTACTCTTTCGTGGGCAAGCTTCAAACTGCTGTCAGACATCTGTGCTCTCTATTTTGTGGTGTCCTGCTCGTTGAAGAAGAGTGCACAGCTCCACCTGACATTCAGTGCACAGCGAAGTCAACTGCAAAAAACCAGCAGCTGCTCACTCCCAAACACAAGGCGCTGTCTATGTCCTTGCTTCCCGAGCAATTCAGCACAGCCCTTCTTTTCTGCAGCTGCCATCGAGATCTCTGCAACTCGTAAACTCAGGGTACGGACAAGAATTCTCCAGATTCGTCTGCATCAGGACCAAGTCAAAACGCAGGAAAGTCGTCCTGGAGCACCTGCCAGACGCAAGCCAGCGGTGAACTGAAAGGGCTGGCAGCTGCAGCCACCGTCTTCTAGCAGTGCCAAGGCTGCGCAAACAAGCCGGTTTCGTTCTTCGCCTCTCAGAAGCCAACCGCTCTCCCCGGCTGCCGGAGGCCAAGAAGCGGCTACTAGGTGCACCGCTGACGTGAACCGCACTAGTAGGCTTCAAAGCGCGGTTTCGGCACAAAGAAGCCGGCAACCGCCGCTTCCCTGCGGACAGCTGCCGAAAGCCGAAGTCTGCGTCTCTAGCGGACTGCATCATAGCGAAAAGCTTTTCCAGCGTGTCTCGCAGGGAGAAAGCTTGCCAGCACTGTGCACGCATCCCGCCCTTGCCCAGAAACATGGATTTGCTGAACACTCCAAAAACACTACTCTTTCGTGGGCAAGCTTCAAACTGCTGTCAGACATCTGTGCTCTCTATTTTGTGGTGTCCTGCTCGTTGAAGAAGAGTGCACAGCTCCACCTGACATTCAGTGCACAGCGAAGTCAACTGCAAAAAGCCAGCAGCTGCTCACTCCCAAACACAAGGCGCTGTCTATGTCCTTGCTTCCCGAGAAACTCAGCGCAGCCCTTCTTCTCTGCATCTCGGAATCTCAGGGCACGAACAAGAATTCTCCAGATTCGTTTGCATCAGGACCAAGTCAAAACGCAGGAAAGTCGTCCTGGAGCACCTGCCAGAAGCATGCCAGCGGTGAACTGAAAGGGCTGGCAGCTGTAGCCACTGTCTTCTAGCAGTGCCAAGGCTGCGCACACAAGCCGGTTTCGTTCTTCGCCTCTCCGAAGCCAACCGCTCTCCCCGGCTGCCGGAGGCGGAGAATCGGCTACTAGATGCACCGATGACGTGAACCGCACTTGTAGGCTGCAAAGCGCAGTTTCGGCAGAAAGAAGCCGGCAACCGCCGCTTCCCTGCGGACAGCTGCGGAGAGCTGAAGTCTGCGTCTCTAGCGGACTGCATCATAGCGAAAAGCTTTTCCAGCGTTTATCGCAGGGAGAAAGCTTGCCAGCAGAGTGCATGCATGCCGCCCTTGCCCAGAAACATATATTTGCTGAACACTCCAAAAACACTACTCTTTCCTAGGCAAGCTTCAAACTGCTGTCAGACATCTGTGCTCTCTGTTTTGTGGTGTCCTGCTCGTTGTAGAAGAGTGCACAGCTCCACCTGACATTCAGTGCCCAGCGAAGTCAACTGCAAAAAACCAGCAGCTGCTCACTCCCAAACACAAGGCGCTTTCTATGTCCTTGTTTCCTGAGCAATTCAGCACAGCCCTCCTTCTCTGCAGCTGCCATCGAGATCTCTGCAACTCGTAAACTCAGGGTACGAACAAGAATTCTCCAGATTCGTCTGCATCAGGACCAAGTCAAACAGCAGGAAAGTCGTCCTGGAGCACCTGCCAGACGCATGCCAGCGGTGAATTGAAAGGGCTGTCAGCTTCAGCCACCGTCTTCTAGCAGTGCCAAGGCTGCGCACACAAGCCGGTTTCATTCTTCGCCTCTCAGAAGCCAACCGCTCTCCCCGGCTGCCGGAGGCCAAGAAGCGGCTACTAGGTGCACTGCTGACGTGAACCGCACTTGTAGGCTTCAAAGCGCGGCTTCGGCAGAGAGACGACGGCAACCGCCGCTTTCCTGCGGACAGCTGCGGAGAGCCGAAGTCTACGTCTCTAGCGGACTGCATCATAGCGAAAAGCTTTTCCAGCGTGTCTCGCAGGGAGAAAGCTTGCCAGCACACTGCACGCATCCCGCCCTTGCCCAGAAACATATATTTGCTGAACACTCCAAAAACACTACTCTTTCGTGGGCAAGCTTCAAACTGCTGTCAGACATCTGTGCTCTCTATTTTGTGGTGTCCTGCTCGTTGAAGAAGAGTGCACAGCTCCACCTGACATTCAGTGCACAGCGAAGTCAACTGCAAAAAGCCAGCAGCTGCTCACTCCCAAACACAAGGCGCTGTCTATGTCCTTGCTTCCCGAGCAACTCAGCACAGCCCTTCTTATCTGCATCTCGTAAACTCAGGGTACGGAAAAGAATTCTCCAGATTCGTCTGCATCCGGACCAAGTCAAAACGCAGGAAAGTCGTCCTGGAGCACCTGCCAGACGCATGCCAGCGGTGAACTGAAAGGGCTGGCAGCTGCAGCCACCGTCTTCTAGCAGTGCCAAGGCTGCGCACACAATCCGGTTTCGTTCTTCGCCTCTCAGAAGCCAACCGCTCTCCCCGGCTGCCATAGGCGAAGAAGCGGCTACTAGGTGCACCGCTAACGTGAACCGCACTTGTAGGCTTCAAAGCGCGGTTTCGGCAGAAAGAAGCCGGCAACCGCCGCTTCCCTGCGGACAGCTGCGGAGAGCCGAAGTCTGCGTCTCTAGCGGACTGCATCATAGCGAAAAGCTTTTCCAGCGTGTCTCGCAGGGAGAAAGCTTGCCAGCGCAGTGCACGCATCCCGCCCTTGCCCAGAAACATATATTTGCTGAACACTCCAAAAACACTACTCTTTCCTAGGCAAGCTTCAAACTGCTATCAGACATCTGTGCTCTCTGTTTTGTGGTGTCCTGCTCGTTGTAGAAGAGTGCACAGCTCCACCTGACATTCAGTGCACAGCGAAGTCAACTGCAAAAAACCAGCAGCTGCTCACTCCCAAACACAAGGCGCTGTCTATGTCCTTGCTTCCCGAGCAATTCAGCACAGCCCTTCTTCTCTGCAGCTGCCATCGAGATCTCTGCAACTTGTAAACTCAGGGCACGAACAAGAATTCTCCAGATTCGTCTGCATCAGGACCAAGTCAAAACGCAGGAAAGTCGTCCCGGAGCACCTGCCAGAAGCATGCCAGCGGTTAACTGAAAGCGCAGGAAGCTGCAGCCAACGTCCTCTAGCAGTGCCAAGGCTGCGCACACAAGCCGGTTTCGTTCTTCGCCTCTCAGAAGCAACCGCTCTCCCCGGCTGCCGGAGGCGAAGAAGCGGCTACTAGGTGTACTGCTGACGTGAACCGCAGTTGTAGGCTGCAAAGCGCGGCTTCGGCAGAAAGACGCCGGCAACCGGCGCTGCCCTGCGGACAGCTGCCGAGAGTCGAAGTCTGCGTCTCTAGCGGACTGCATCATAGCGAAAAGCTTTTCCAGTGTGTCTCGCAGGGAGAAAGCTTGCCAGCACACTGCACGCATCCCGCCCTTGCCCAGAAACATATATTTGCTGAACACTCCAAAAACACTACTCTTTCCTAGGCAAGCTTCAAACTGCTGTCAGACATCTGTGCTCTCTGTTTTGTGGTGTCCTGCTCGTTGTAGAAGAGTGCACAGCTCCACCTGACATTCAGTGCACAGCGAAGTCAACTGCAAAAAACCAGCAGCTGCTCACTCCCAAACACAAGGCGCTTTCTATGTCCTTGCTTCCCGAGCAATTCAGCACAGCCCTCCTTCTCTGCAGCTGCCATCGAGATCTCTGCAACTCGTAAACTCAGGGTACGAACAAGAATTCTCCAGATTCGTCTGCATCAGGACCAAGTCAAAACGCAGGAAAGTCGTCCTGGAGCACCTGCCAGACGCAAGCCAGCGGTGAACTGAAAGGGCTGGCAGCTGCAGCCACCGTCTTCTAGCAGTGCCAAGGCTGCGCAAACAAGCCGGTTTCGTTCTTCGCCTCTCAGAAGCCAACCGCTCTCCCCGGCTGCCGGAGGCGAAGAAGCGGCTACTAGGTGCACCGCTGACGTGAACCGCACTAGTAGGCTTCAAAGCGCGGTTTCGGCACAAAGAAGCCGGCAACCGCCGCTTCCCTGCGGACAGCTGCCGAAAGCCGAAGTCTGCGTCTCTAGCGGACTGCATCATAGCGAAAAGCTTTTCCAGCGTGTCTCGCAGGGAGAAAGCTTGCCAGCACTGTGCACGCATCCCGCCCTTGCCCAGAAACATGGATTTGCTAAACACTCCAAAAACACTACTCTTTCGTGGGCAAGCTTCAAACTGCTGTCAGACATCTGTGCTCTCTATTTTGTGGTGTCCTGCTCGTTGAAGAAGAGTGCACAGCTCCACCTGACATTCAGTGCACAGCGAAGTCAACTGCAAAAAGCCAGCAGCTGCTCACTCCCAAACACAAGGCGCTGTCTATGTCCTTGCTTCCCGAGAAACTCAGCGCAGCCCTTCTTCTCTGCATCTCGGAATCTCAGGGCACGAACAAGAATTCTCCAGATTCGTTTGCATCAGGACCAAGTCAAAACGCAGGAAAGTCGTCCTGGAGCACCTGCCAGAAGCATGCCAGCGGTAAACTGAAAGGGCTGGCAGCGGCAGCCACCGTCCTCTAGCAGTGCCAAGGCAGCGCACACAAGCCGGTTTCGTTCTTCGCCACTCAGAAGCCAACCGCTCTCCCCGGCTGCCGGAGGCCAAGAAGCGGCTACTAGGTGCACCACAGACGTGAACCGCACTTGTAGGCTGCAAAGCGCGGTTTCGGCAGAAAGAAGCCGGCAACCGCCGCTTCCCAGCGGACAGCTGCCGAGAGCTGAAGTCTGCGTCTCTAGCGGACTGCATCATAGCGAAAAGCTTTTCCAGCGTTTATCGCAGGGAGAAAGCTTGCCAGCAGAGTGCATGCATGCCGCCCTTGCCCAGAAACATATATTTGCTGAACACTCCAAAAACACTACTCTTTCCTAGGCAAGCTTCAAACTGCTGTCAGACATCTGTGCTCTCTGTTTTGTGGTGTCCTGCTCGTTGTAGAAGAGTGCACAGCTCCACCTGACATTCAGTGCCCAGCGAAGTCAACTGCAAAAAACCAGCAGCTGCTCACTCCCAAACACAAGGCGCTTTCTATGTCCTTGTTTCCTGAGCAATTCAGCACAGCCCTCCTTCTCTGCAGCTGCCATCGAGATCTCTGCAACTCGTAAACTCAGGGTACGAACAAGAATTCTCCAGATTCGTCTGCATCAGGACCAAGTCAAACAGCAGGAAAGTCGTCCTGGAGCACCTGCCAGACGCATGCCAGCGGTGAATTGAAAGGGCTGTCAGCTTCAGCCACCGTCTTCTAGCAGTGCCAAGGCTGCGCACACAAGCCGGTTTCATTCTTCGCCTCTCAGAAGCCAACCGCTCTCCCCGGCTGCCGGAGGCCAAGAAGCGGCTACTAGGTGCACTGCTGACGTGAACCGCACTTGTAGGCTTCAAAGCGCGGCTTCGGCAGAGAGACGACGGCAACCGCCGCTTTCCTGCGGACAGCTGCGGAGAGCCGAAGTCTACGTCTCTAGCGGACTGCATCATAGCGAAAAGCTTTTCCAGCGTGTCTCGCAGGGAGAAAGCTTGCCAGCACACTGCACGCATCCCGCCCTTGCCCAGAAACATATATTTGCTGAACACTCCAAAAACACTACTCTTTCGTGGGCAAGCTTCAAACTGCTGTCAGACATCTGTGCTCTCTATTTTGTGGTGTCCTGCTCGTTGAAGAAGAGTGCACAGCTCCACCTGACATTCAGTGCACAGCGAAGTCAACTGCAAAAAGCCAGCAGCTGCTCACTCCCAAACACAAGGCGCTGTCTATGTCCTTGCTTCCCGAGAAACTCAGCGCAGCCCTTCTTCTCTGCATCTCGGAATCTCAGGGCACGAACAAGAATTCTCCAGATTCGTCTGCATCCGGACCAAGTCAAAACGCAGGAAAGTCGTCCTGGAGCACCTGCCAGACGCATGCCAGCGGTGAACTGAAAGGGCTGGCAGCTGCAGCCACCGTCTTCTAGCAGTGCCAAGGCTGCGCACACAATCCGGTTTCGTTCTTCGCCTCTCAGAAGCCAACCGCTCTCCCCGGCTGCCATAGGCGAAGAAGCGGCTACTAGGTGCACCGCTAACGTGAACCGCACTTGTAGGCTTCAAAGCGCGGTTTCGGCACAAAGAAGCCGGCAACCGCCGCTTCCCTGCGGACAGCTGCGGAGAGCCGAAGTCTGCGTCTCTAGCGGACTGCATCATAGCGAAAAGCTTTTCCAGCGTGTCTCGCAGGGAGAAAGCTTGCCAGCGCAGTGCACGCATCCCGCCCTTGCCCAGAAACATATATTTGCTGAACACTCCAAAAACACTACTCTTTCCTAGGCAAGCTTCAAACTGCTATCAGACATCTGTGCTCTCTGTTTTGTGGTGTCCTGCTCGTTGTAGAAGAGTGCACAGCTCCACCTGACATTCAGTGCACAGCGAAGTCAACTGCAAAAAACCAGCAGCTGCTCACTCCCAAACACAAGGCGCTGTCTATGTCATTGCTTCCCGAGCAATTCAGCACAGCCCTTCTTTTCTGCAGCTGCCATCGAGATCTCTGCAACTCGTAAACTCAGGGTACGGACAAGAATTCTCCAGATTCGTCTGCATCCGGACCAAGTCAAAACGCAGGAAAGTCGTCCTGGAGCACCTGCCAGAAGCATGCCAGCGGTGAACTGAAAGGGCTGGCAGCTGTAGCCACTGTCTTCTAGCAGTGCCAAGGCTGCGCACACAAGCCGGTTTCGTTCTTCGCCTCTCCGAAGCCAACCGCTCTCCCCGGCTGCCGGAGGCGGAGAATCGGCTACTAGATGCACCGCTGACGTGAACCGCACTTGTAGGCTGCAAAGCGCGGTTTCGGCAGAAAGAAGCCGGCAACCGCCGCTTCCCTGCGGACAGCTGCGGAGAGCTGAAGTCTGCGTCTCTAGCGGACTGCATCATAGCGAAAAGCTTTTCCAGCGTTTATCGCAGGGAGAAAGCTTGCCAGCAGAGTGCATGCATGCCGCCCTTGCCCAGAAACATATATTTGCTGAACACTCCAAAAACACTACTCTTTCCTAGGCAAGCTTCAAACTGCTATCAGACATCTGTGCTCTCTGTTTTGTGGTGTCCTGCTCGTTGTAGAAGAGTGCACAGCTCCACCTGACATTCAGTGCACAGCGAAGTCAACTGCAAAAAACCAGCAGCTGCTCACTCCCAAACACAAGGCGCTGTCTATGTCCTTGCTTCCCGAGCAATTCAGCACAGCCCTTCTTCTCTGCAGCTGCCATCGAGATCTCTGCAACTTGTAAACTCAGGGCACGAACAAGAATTCTCCAGATTCGTCTGCATCAGGACCAAGTCAAAACGCAGGAAAGTCGTCCCGGAGCACCTGCCAGAAGCATGCCAGCGGTTAACTGAAAGCGCAGGCAGCTGCAGCCAACGTCCTCTAGCAGTGCCAAGGCTGCGCACACAAGCCGGTTTCGTTCTTCGCCTCTCAGAAGCAACCGCTCTCCCCGGCTGCCGGAGGCGAAGAAGCGGCTACTAGGTGTACTGCTGACGTGAACCGCAGTTGTAGGCTGCAAAGCGCGGCTTCGGCAGAAAGACGCCGGCAACCGGCGCTGCCCTGCGGACAGCTGCCGAGAGTCGAAGTCTGCGTCTCTAGCGGACTGCATCATAGCGAAAAGCTTTTCCAGTGTGTCTCGCAGGGAGAAAGCTTGCCAGCACACTGCACGCATCCCGCCCTTGCCCAGAAACATATATTTGCTGAACACTCCAAAAACACTACTCTTTCCTAGGCAAGCTTCAAACTGCTGTCAGACATCTGTGCTCTCTGTTTTGTGGTGTCCTGCTCGTTGTAGAAGAGTGCACAGCTCCACCTGACATTCAGTGCCCAGCGAAGTCAACTGCAAAAAACCAGCAGCTGCTCACTCCCAAACACAAGGCGCTTTCTATGTCCTTGCTTCCCGAGCAATTCAGCACAGCCCTCCTTCTCTGCAGCTGCCATCGAGATCTCTGCAACTCGTAAACTCAGGGTACGAACAAGAATTCTCCAGATTCGTCTGCATCAGGACCAAGTCAAAACGCAGGAAAGTCGTCCTGGAGCACCTGCCAGACGCAAGCCAGCGGTGAACTGAAAGGGCTGGCAGCTGCAGCCACCGTCTTCTAGCAGTGCCAAGGCTGCGCAAACAAGCCGGTTTCGTTCTTCGCCTCTCAGAAGCCAACCGCTCTCCCCGGCTGCCGGAGGCGAAGAAGCGGCTACTAGGTGCACCGCTGACGTGAACCGCACTAGTAGGCTTCAAAGCGCGGTTTCGGCACAAAGAAGCCGGCAACCGCCGCTTCCCTGCGGACAGCTGCCGAAAGCCGAAGTCTGCGTCTCTAGCGGACTGCATCATAGCGAAAAGCTTTTCCAGCGTGTCTCGCAGGGAGAAAGCTTGCCAGCACTGTGCACGCATCCCGCCCTTGCCCAGAAACATGGATTTGCTAAACACTCCAAAAACACTACTCTTTCGTGGGCAAGCTTCAAACTGCTGTCAGACATCTGTGCTCTCTATTTTGTGGTGTCCTGCTCGTTGAAGAAGAGTGCACAGCTCCACCTGACATTCAGTGCACAGCGAAGTCAACTGCAAAAAGCCAGCAGCTGCTCACTCCCAAACACAAGGCGCTGTCTATGTCCTTGCTTCCCGAGAAACTCAGCGCAGCCCTTCTTCTCTGCATCTCGGAATCTCAGGGCACGAACAAGAATTCTCCAGATTCGTTTGCATCAGGACCAAGTCAAAACGCAGGAAAGTCGTCCTGGAGCACCTGCCAGAAGCATGCCAGCGGTAAACTGAAAGGGCTGGCAGCGGCAGCCACCGTCCTCTAGCAGTGCCAAGGCAGCGCACACAAGCCGGTTTCGTTCTTCGCCACTCAGAAGCCAACCGCTCTCCCCGGCTGCCGGAGGCCAAGAAGCGGCTACTAGGTGCACCACAGACGTGAACCGCACTTGTAGGCTGCAAAGCGCGGTTTCGGCAGAAAGAAGCCGGCAACCGCCGCTTCCCTGCGGACAGCTGCGGAGTGCTGAAGTCTGCGTCTCTAGCGGACTGCATCATAGCGAAAAGCTTTTCCAGCGTTTATCGCAGGGAGAAAGCTTGCCAGCAGAGTGCATGCATGCCGCCCTTGCCCAGAAACATATATTTGCTGAACACTCCAAAAACACTACTCTTTCCTAGGCAAGCTTCAAACTGCTGTCAGACATCTGTGCTCTCTGTTTTGTGGTGTCCTGCTCGTTGTAGAAGAGTGCACAGCTCCACCTGACATTCAGTGCCCAGCGAAGTCAACTGCAAAAAACCAGCAGCTGCTCACTCCCAAACACAAGGCGCTTTCTATGTCCTTGCTTCCCGAGCAATTCAGCACAGCCCTCCTTCTCTGCAGCTGCCATCGAGATCTCTGCAACTCGTAAACTCAGGGTACGAACAAGAATTCTCCAGATTCGTCTGCATCAGGACCAAGTCAAACAGCAGGAAAGTCGTCCTGGAGCACCTGCCAGACGCATGCCAGCGGTGAATTGAAAGGGCTGTCAGCTTCAGCCACCGTCTTCTAGCAGTGCCAAGGCTGCGCACACAAGCCGGTTTCATTCTTCGCCTCTCAGAAGCCAACCGCTCTCCCCGGCTGCCGGAGGCCAAGAAGCGGCTACTAGGTGCACTGCTGACGTGAACCGCACTTGTAGGCTTCAAAGCGCGGCTTCGGCAGAGAGACGACGGCAACCGCCGCTTTCCTGCGGACAGCTGCGGAGAGCCGAAGTCTACGTCTCTAGCGGACTGCATCATAGCGAAAAGCTTTTCCAGCGTGTCTCGCAGGGAGAAAGCTTGCCAGCACACTGCACGCATCCCGCCCTTGCCCAGAAACATATATTTGCTGAACACTCCAAAAACACTACTCTTTCGTGGGCAAGCTTCAAACTGCTGTCAGACATCTGTGCTCTCTATTTTGTGGTGTCCTGCTCGTTGAAGAAGAGTGCACAGCTCCACCTGACATTCAGTGCACAGCGAAGTCAACTGCAAAAAGCCAGCAGCTGCTCACTCCCAAACACAAGGCGCTGTCTATGTCCTTGCTTCCCGAGCAACTCAGCACAGCCCTTCTTATCTGCATCTCGTAAACTCAGGGTACGGAAAAGAATTCTCCAGATTCGTCTGCATCCGGACCAAGTCAAAACGCAGGAAAGTCGTCCTGGAGCACCTGCCAGACGCATGCCAGCGGTGAACTGAAAGGGCTGGCAGCTGCAGCCACCGTCTTCTAGCAGTGCCAAGGCTGCGCACACAATCCGGTTTCGTTCTTCGCCTCTCAGAAGCCAACCGCTCTCCCCGGCTGCCATAGGCGAAGAAGCGGCTACTAGGTGCACCGCTAACGTGAACCGCACTTGTAGGCTTCAAAGCGCGGTTTCGGCACAAAGAAGCCGGCAACCGCCGCTTCCCTGCGGACAGCTGCGGAGAGCCGAAGTCTGCGTCTCTAGCGGACTGCATCATAGCGAAAAGCTTTTCCAGCGTGTCTCGCAGGGAGAAAGCTTGCCAGCGCAGTGCACGCATCCCGCCCTTGCCCAGAAACATATATTTGCTGAACACTCCAAAAACACTACTCTTTCCTAGGCAAGCTTCAAACTGCTATCAGACATCTGTGCTCTCTGTTTTGTGGTGTCCTGCTCGTTGTAGAAGAGTGCACAGCTCCACCTGACATTCAGTGCACAGCGAAGTCAACTGCAAAAAACCAGCAGCTGCTCACTCCCAAACACAAGGCGCTGTCTATGTCATTGCTTCCCGAGCAATTCAGCACAGCCCTTCTTTTCTGCAGCTGCCATCGAGATCTCTGCAACTCGTAAACTCAGGGTACGGACAAGAATTCTCCAGATTCGTCTGCATCCGGACCAAGTCAAAACGCAGGAAAGTCGTCCTGGAGCACCTGCCAGAAGCATGCCAGCGGTGAACTGAAAGGGCTGGCAGCTGTAGCCACTGTCTTCTAGCAGTGCCAAGGCTGCGCACACAAGCCGGTTTCGTTCTTCGCCTCTCCGAAGCCAACCGCTCTCCCCGGCTGCCGGAGGCGGAGAATCGGCTACTAGATGCACCGATGACGTGAACCGCACTTGTAGGCTGCAAAGCGCGGTTTCGGCAGAAAGAAGCCGGCAACCGCCGCTTCCCTGCGGACAGCTGCGGAGAGCTGAAGTCTGCGTCTCTAGCGGACTGCATCATAGCGAAAAGCTTTTCCAGCGTGTCTCGCAGGGAGAAAGCTTGCCAGCGCAGTGCACGCATCCCGCCCTTGCCCAGAAACATATATTTGCTGAACACTCCAAAAACACTACTCTTTCCTAGGCAAGCTTCAAACTGCTGTCAGACATCTGTGCTCTCTGTTTTGTGGTGTCCTGCTCGTTGTAGAAGAGTGCACAGCTCCACCTGACATTCAGTGCACAGCGAAGTCAACTGCAAAAAACCAGCAGCTGCTTACTCCCAAACACAAGGCGCTGTCTATGTCCTTGCTTCCCGAACAATTCAGCACAGCCCTTCTTCTCTGCAGCTGCCATCGAGATCTCTGCAACTCGTAAACTCAGGGTACGAACAAGAATTCTCCAGATTCGTCTGCATCCGGACAAAGTCAAAACGCAGGAAAGTCGTCCTGGAGCACCTGCCAGAAGCATGCCAGCGGTAAACTGAAAGGTCTGGCAGCTGCAGCCACCGTCTTCTAGCAGTGCCAAGGCTGCGCAAAGAAGCCGGTTTCGTTCTTCGCCTCTCAGAAGCCAACCGCTCCCTGCGGCTGCCGGAGGAGAAGAAGCGTCTAGTAGGTGCACCACTGACGTGAACCGCACTTGTAGGCTGCAAAGCGCGGTTTCGGCAGAAAGAAGCCGGCAACCGCCGCTTCCCTGCGGACAGCTGCCGAAAGCCGAAGTCTGCGTCTCTAGCGGACTGCATCATAGCGAAAAGCTTTTCCAGCGTGTCTCGCAGGGAGAAAGCTTGCCAGCACTGTGCACGCATCCCGCCCTTGCCCAGAAACATATATTTGCTGAACACTCCAAAAACACTACTCTTTCCTAGGCAAGCTTCAAACTGCTGTCAGACATCTGTGCTCTCTGTTTTGTGGTGTCCTGCTCGTTGTAGAAGAGTGCACAGCTCCACCTGACATTCAGTGCACAGCGAAGTCAACTGCAAAAAACCAGCAGCTGCTTACTCCCAAACACAAGGCGCTGTCTATGTCCTTGCTTCCCGAGCAACTCAGCACAGCCCTTCTTTTCTGCAGCTGCCATCGAGATCTCTGCAACTCGTAAACTCAGGGTACGAACAAGAATTCTCCAGATTCGTCTGCATCAGGACCAAGTCAAAACGCAGGAAAGTCGTCCTGGAGCACCTGCCAGAAGCATGCCAGCGGTAAACTGAAAGGGCTGGCAGCTGCAGCCACCGTCCTCTAGCAGTGCCAAGGCAGCGCACACAAGCCGGTTTCGTTCTTCGCCACTCAGAAGCCAACCGCTCTCCCCGGCTGCCGGAGGCCAAGAAGCGGCTACTAGGTGCACCACAGACGTGAACCGCACTTGTAGGCTGCAAAGCGCGGTTTCGGCAGAAAGAAGCCGGCAACCGCCGCTTCCCTGCGGACAGCTGCGGAGAGCTGAAGTCTGCGTCTCTAGCGGACTGCATCATAGCGAAAAGCTTTTCCAGCGTTTATTGCAGGGAGAAAGCTTGCCAGCAGAGTGCATGCATGCCGCCCTTGCCCAGAAACATATATTTGCTGAACACTCCAAAAACACTACTCTTTCCTAGGCAAGCTTCAAACTGCTATCAGACATCTGTGCTCTCTGTTTTGTGGTGTCCTGCTCGTTGTAGAAGAGTGCACAGCTCCACCTGACATTCAGTGCACAGCGAAGTCAACTGCAAAAAACCAGCAGCTGCTCACTCCCAAACACAAGGCGCTTTCTATGTCCTTGCTTCCTGAGCAATTCAGCACAGCCCTCCTTCTCTGCAGCTGCCATCGAGATCTCTGCAACTCGTAAACTCAGGGTACGAACAAGAATTCTCCAGATTCGTCTGCATCAGGACCAAGTCAAACAGCAGGAAAGTCGTCCTGGAGCACCTGCCAGACGCATGCCAGCGGTGAATTGAAAGGGCTGTCAGCTTCAGCCACCGTCTTCTAGCAGTGCCAAGGCTGCGCACACAAGCCGGTTTCATTCTTCGCCTCTCAGAAGCCAACCGCTCTCCCCGGCTGCCGGAGGCCAAGAAGCGGCTACTAGGTGCACTGCTGACGTGAACCGCACTTGTAGGCTTCAAAGCGCGGCTTCGGCAGAGAGACGACGGCAACCGCCGCTTTCCTGCGGACAGCTGCGGAGAGCCGAAGTCTACGTCTCTAGCGGACTGCATCATACCGAAAAGCTTTTCCAGCGTGTCTCGCAGGGAGAAAGCTTGCCAGCACACTGCACGCATCCCGCCCTTGCCCAGAAACATATATTTGCTGAACACTCCAAAAACACTACTCTTTCGTGGGCAAGCTTCAAACTGCTGTCAGACATCTGTGCTCTCTATTTTGTGGTGTCCTGCTCGTTGAAGAAGAGTGCACAGCTCCACCTGACATTCAGTGCACAGCGAAGTCAACTGCAAAAAACCAGCAGCTGCTCACTCCCAAACACAAGGCGCTGTCTATGTCCTTGCTTCCCGAGCAATTCAGCACAGCCCTTCTTTTCTGCAGCTGCCATCGAGATCTCTGCAACTCGTAAACTCAGGGTACGGACAAGAATTCTCCAGATTCGTCTGCATCAGGACCAAGTCAAAACGCAGGAAAGTCGTCCTGGAGCAACTGCCAGACGCAAGCCAGCGGTGAACTGAAAGGGCTGTCAGCTGCAGCCACCGTCTTCTAGCAGTGCCAAGGCTGCGCAAACAAGCCGGTTTCGTTCTTCGCCTCTCAGAAGCCAACCGCTCTCCCCGGCTGCCGGAGGCCAAGAAGCGGCTACTAGGTGCACCGCTGACGTGAACCGCACTAGTAGGCTTCAAAGCGCGGTTTCGGCACAAAGAAGCCGGCAACCGCCGCTTCCCTGCGGACAGCTGCCGAAAGCCGAAGTCTGCGTCTCTAGCGGACTGCATCATAGCGAAAAGCTTTTCCAGCGTGTCTCGCAGGGAGAAAGCTTGCCAGCACTGTGCACGCATCCCGCCCTTGCCCAGAAACATGGATTTGCTGAACACTCCAAAAACACTACTCTTTCGTGGGCAAGCTTCAAACTGCTGTCAGACATCTGTGCTCTCTATTTTGTGGTGTCCTGCTCGTTGAAGAAGAGTGCACAGCTCCACCTGACATTCAGTGCACAGCGAAGTCAACTGCAAAAAGCCAGCAGCTGCTCACTCCCAAACACAAGGCGCTGTCTATGTCCTTGCTTCCCGAGAAACTCAGCGCAGCCCTTCTTCTCTGCATCTCGGAATCTCAGGGCACGAACAAGAATTCTCCAGATTCGTTTGCATCAGGACCAAGTCAAAACGCAGGAAAGTCGTCCTGGAGCACCTGCCAGAAGCATGCCAGCGGTAAACTGAAAGGGCTGGCAGCGGCAGCCACCGTCCTCTAGCAGTGCCAAGGCAGCGCACACAAGCCGGTTTCGTTCTTCGCCACTCAGAAGCCAACCGCTCTCCCCGGCTGCCGGAGGCCAAGAAGCGGCTACTAGGTGCACCACAGACGTGAACCGCACTTGTAGGCTGCAAAGCGCGGTTTCGGCAGAAAGAAGCCGGCAACCGCCGCTTCCCTGCGGACAGCTGCGGAGAGCTGAAGTCTGCGTCTCTAGCGGACTGCATCATAGCGAAAAGCTTTTCCAGCGTTTATCGCAGGGAGAAAGCTTGCCAGCAGAGTGCATGCATGCCGCCCTTGCCCAGAAACATATATTTGCTGAACACTCCAAAAACACTACTCTTTCCTAGGCAAGCTTCAAACTGCTGTCAGACATCTGTGCTCTCTGTTTTGTGGTGTCCTGCTCGTTGTAGAAGAGTGCACAGCTCCACCTGACATTCAGTGCCCAGCGAAGTCAACTGCAAAAAACCAGCAGCTGCTCACTCCCAAACACAAGGCGCTTTCTATGTCCTTGTTTCCTGAGCAATTCAGCACAGCCCTCCTTCTCTGCAGCTGCCATCGAGATCTCTGCAACTCGTAAACTCAGGGTACGAACAAGAATTCTCCAGATTCGTCTGCATCAGGACCAAGTCAAACAGCAGGAAAGTCGTCCTGGAGCACCTGCCAGACGCATGCCAGCGGTGAATTGAAAGGGCTGTCAGCTTCAGCCACCGTCTTCTAGCAGTGCCAAGGCTGCGCACACAAGCCGGTTTCATTCTTCGCCTCTCAGAAGCCAACCGCTCTCCCCGGCTGCCGGAGGCCAAGAAGCGGCTACTAGGTGCACTGCTGACGTGAACCGCACTTGTAGGCTTCAAAGCGCGGCTTCGGCAGAGAGACGACGGCAACCGCCGCTTTCCTGCGGACAGCTGCGGAGAGCCGAAGTCTACGTCTCTAGCGGACTGCATCATAGCGAAAAGCTTTTCCAGCGTGTCTCGCAGGGAGAAAGCTTGCCAGCACACTGCACGCATCCCGCCCTTGCCCAGAAACATATATTTGCTGAACACTCCAAAAACACTACTCTTTCGTGGGCAAGCTTCAAACTGCTGTCAGACATCTGTGCTCTCTATTTTGTGGTGTCCTGCTCGTTGAAGAAGAGTGCACAGCTCCACCTGACATTCAGTGCACAGCGAAGTCAACTGCAAAAAGCCAGCAGCTGCTCACTCCCAAACACAAGGCGCTGTCTATGTCCTTGCTTCCCGAGAAACTCAGCGCAGCCCTTCTTCTCTGCATCTCGGAATCTCAGGGCACGAACAAGAATTCTCCAGATTCGTCTGCATCCGGACCAAGTCAAAACGCAGGAAAGTCGTCCTGGAGCACCTGCCAGACGCATGCCAGCGGTGAGCTGAAAGGGCTGGCAGCTGCAGCCACCGTCTTCTAGCAGTGCCAAGGCTGCGCACACAATCCGGTTTCGTTCTTCGCCTCTCAGAAGCCAACCGCTCTCCCCGGCTGCCATAGGCGAAGAAGCGGCTACTAGGTGCACCGCTAACGTGAACCGCACTTGTAGGCTTCAAAGCGCGGTTTCGGCACAAAGAAGCCGGCAACCGCCGCTTCCCTGCGGACAGCTGCGGAGAGCCGAAGTCTGCGTCTCTAGCGGACTGCATCATAGCGAAAAGCTTTTCCAGCGTGTCTCGCAGGGAGAAAGCTTGCCAGCGCAGTGCACGCATCCCGCCCTTGCCCAGAAACATATATTTGCTGAACACTCCAAAAACACTACTCTTTCCTAGGCAAGCTTCAAACTGCTATCAGACATCTGTGCTCTCTGTTTTGTGGTGTCCTGCTCGTTGTAGAAGAGTGCACAGCTCCACCTGACATTCAGTGCACAGCGAAGTCAACTGCAAAAAACCAGCAGCTGCTCACTCCCAAACACAAGGCGCTGTCTATGTCATTGCTTCCCGAGCAATTCAGCACAGCCCTTCTTTTCTGCAGCTGCCATCGAGATCTCTGCAACTCGTAAACTCAGGGTACGGACAAGAATTCTCCAGATTCGTCTGCATCCGGACCAAGTCAAAACGCAGGAAAGTCGTCCTGGAGCACCTGCCAGAAGCATGCCAGCGGTGAACTGAAAGGGCTGGCAGCTGTAGCCACTGTCTTCTAGCAGTGCCAAGGCTGCGCACACAAGCCGGTTTCGTTCTTCGCCTCTCCGAAGCCAACCGCTCTCCCCGGCTGCCATAGGCGGAGAATCGGCTACTAGATGCACCGCTGACGTGAACCGCACTTGTAGGCTGCAAAGCGCGGTTTCGGCAGAAAGAAGCCGGCAACCGCCGCTTCCCTGCGGACAGCTGCGGAGAGCTGAAGTCTGCGTCTCTAGCGGACTGCATCATAGCGAAAAGCTTTTCCAGCGTTTATCGCAGGGAGAAAGCTTGCCAGCAGAGTGCATGCATGCCGCCCTTGCCCAGAAACATATATTTGCTGAACACTCCAAAAACACTACTCTTTCCTAGGCAAGCTTCAAACTGCTATCAGACATCTGTGCTCTCTGTTTTGTGGTGTCCTGCTCGTTGTAGAAGAGTGCACAGCTCCACCTGACATTCAGTGCACAGCGAAGTCAACTGCAAAAAACCAGCAGCTGCTCACTCCCAAACACAAGGCGCTGTCTATGTCCTTGCTTCCCGAGCAATTCAGCACAGCCCTTCTTCTCTGCAGCTGCCATCGAGATCTCTGCAACTTGTAAACTCAGGGCACGAACAAGAATTCTCCAGATTCGTCTGCATCAGGACCAAGTCAAAACGCAGGAAAGTCGTCCCGGAGCACCTGCCAGAAGCATGCCAGCGGTTAACTGAAAGCGCAGGCAGCTGCAGCCAACGTCCTCTAGCAGTGCCAAGGCTGCGCACACAAGCCGGTTTCGTTCTTCGCCTCTCAGAAGCAACCGCTCTCCCCGGCTGCCGGAGGCGAAGAAGCGGCTACTAGGTGTACTGCTGACGTGAACCGCAGTTGTAGGCTGCAAAGCGCGGCTTCGGCAGAAAGACGCCGGCAACCGGCGCTGCCCTGCGGACAGCTGCCGAGAGTCGAAGTCTGCGTCTCTAGCGGACTGCATCATAGCGAAAAGCTTTTCCAGTGTGTCTCGCAGGGAGAAAGCTTGCCAGCACACTGCACGCATCCCGCCCTTGCCCAGAAACATATATTTGCTGAACACTCCAAAAACACTACTCTTTCCTAGGCAAGCTTCAAACTGCTGTCAGACATCTGTGCTCTCTGTTTTGTGGTGTCCTGCTCGTTGTAGAAGAGTGCACAGCTCCACCTGACATTCAGTGCCCAGCGAAGTCAACTGCAAAAAACCAGCAGCTGCTCACTCCCAAACACAAGGCGCTTTCTATGTCCTTGCTTCCCGAGCAATTCAGCACAGCCCTCCTTCTCTGCAGCTGCCATCGAGATCTCTGCAACTCGTAAACTCAGGGTACGAACAAGAATTCTCCAGATTCGTCTGCATCAGGACCAAGTCAAAACGCAGGAAAGTCGTCCTGGAGCACCTGCCAGACGCAAGCCAGCGGTGAACTGAAAGGGCTGGCAGCTGCAGCCACCGTCTTCTAGCAGTGCCAAGGCTGCGCAAACAAGCCGGTTTCGTTCTTCGCCTCTCAGAAGCCAACCGCTCTCCCCGGCTGCCGGAGGCGAAGAAGCGGCTACTAGGTGCACCGCTGACGTGAACCGCACTAGTAGGCTTCAAAGCGCGGTTTCGGCACAAAGAAGCCGGCAACCGCCGCTTCCCTGCGGACAGCTGCCGAAAGCCGAAGTCTGCGTCTCTAGCGGACTGCATCATAGCGAAAAGCTTTTCCAGCGTGTCTCGCAGGGAGAAAGCTTGCCAGCACTGTGCACGCATCCCGCCCTTGCCCAGAAACATGGATTTGCTAAACACTCCAAAAACACTACTCTTTCGTGGGCAAGCTTCAAACTGCTGTCAGACATCTGTGCTCTCTATTTTGTGGTGTCCTGCTCGTTGAAGAAGAGTGCACAGCTCCACCTGACATTCAGTGCACAGCGAAGTCAACTGCAAAAAGCCAGCAGCTGCTCACTCCCAAACACAAGGCGCTGTCTATGTCCTTGCTTCCCGAGAAACTCAGCGCAGCCCTTCTTCTCTGCATCTCGGAATCTCAGGGCACGAACAAGAATTCTCCAGATTCGTTTGCATCAGGACCAAGTCAAAACGCAGGAAAGTCGTCCTGGAGCACCTGCCAGAAGCATGCCAGCGGTAAACTGAAAGGGCTGGCAGCGGCAGCCACCGTCCTCTAGCAGTGCCAAGGCAGCGCACACAAGCCGGTTTCGTTCTTCGCCACTCAGAAGCCAACCGCTCTCCCCGGCTGCCGGAGGCCAAGAAGCGGCTACTAGGTGCACCACAGACGTGAACCGCACTTGTAGGCTGCAAAGCGCGGTTTCGGCAGAAAGAAGCCGGCAACCGCCGCTTCCCTGCGGACAGCTGCGGAGTGCTGAAGTCTGCGTCTCTAGCGGACTGCATCATAGCGAAAAGCTTTTCCAGCGTTTATCGCAGGGAGAAAGCTTGCCAGCAGAGTGCATGCATGCCGCCCTTGCCCAGAAACATATATTTGCTGAACACTCCAAAAACACTACTCTTTCCTAGGCAAGCTTCAAACTGCTGTCAGACATCTGTGCTCTCTGTTTTGTGGTGTCCTGCTCGTTGTAGAAGAGTGCACAGCTCCACCTGACATTCAGTGCCCAGCGAAGTCAACTGCAAAAAACCAGCAGCTGCTCACTCCCAAACACAAGGCGCTTTCTATGTCCTTGCTTCCCGAGCAATTCAGCACAGCCCTCCTTCTCTGCAGCTGCCATCGAGATCTCTGCAACTCGTAAACTCAGGGTACGAACAAGAATTCTCCAGATTCGTCTGCATCAGGACCAAGTCAAACAGCAGGAAAGTCGTCCTGGAGCACCTGCCAGACGCATGCCAGCGGTGAATTGAAAGGGCTGTCAGCTTCAGCCACCGTCTTCTAGCAGTGCCAAGGCTGCGCACACAAGCCGGTTTCATTCTTCGCCTCTCAGAAGCCAACCGCTCTCCCCGGCTGCCGGAGGCCAAGAAGCGGCTACTAGGTGCACTGCTGACGTGAACCGCACTTGTAGGCTTCAAAGCGCGGCTTCGGCAGAGAGACGACGGCAACCGCCGCTTTCCTGCGGACAGCTGCGGAGAGCCGAAGTCTACGTCTCTAGCGGACTGCATCATAGCGAAAAGCTTTTCCAGCGTGTCTCGCAGGGAGAAAGCTTGCCAGCACACTGCACGCATCCCGCCCTTGCCCAGAAACATATATTTGCTGAACACTCCAAAAACACTACTCTTTCGTGGGCAAGCTTCAAACTGCTGTCAGACATCTGTGCTCTCTATTTTGTGGTGTCCTGCTCGTTGAAGAAGAGTGCACAGCTCCACCTGACATTCAGTGCACAGCGAAGTCAACTGCAAAAAGCCAGCAGCTGCTCACTCCCAAACACAAGGCGCTGTCTATGTCCTTGCTTCCCGAGCAACTCAGCACAGCCCTTCTTATCTGCATCTCGTAAACTCAGGGTACGGAAAAGAATTCTCCAGATTCGTCTGCATCCGGACCAAGTCAAAACGCAGGAAAGTCGTCCTGGAGCACCTGCCAGACGCATGCCAGCGGTGAACTGAAAGGGCTGGCAGCTGCAGCCACCGTCTTCTAGCAGTGCCAAGGCTGCGCACACAATCCGGTTTCGTTCTTCGCCTCTCAGAAGCCAACCGCTCTCCCCGGCTGCCATAGGCGAAGAAGCGGCTACTAGGTGCACCGCTAACGTGAACCGCACTTGTAGGCTTCAAAGCGCGGTTTCGGCACAAAGAAGCCGGCAACCGCCGCTTCCCTGCGGACAGCTGCGGAGAGCCGAAGTCTGCGTCTCTAGCGGACTGCATCATAGCGAAAAGCTTTTCCAGCGTGTCTCGCAGGGAGAAAGCTTGCCAGCGCAGTGCACGCATCCCGCCCTTGCCCAGAAACATATATTTGCTGAACACTCCAAAAACACTACTCTTTCCTAGGCAAGCTTCAAACTGCTATCAGACATCTGTGCTCTCTGTTTTGTGGTGTCCTGCTCGTTGTAGAAGAGTGCACAGCTCCACCTGACATTCAGTGCACAGCGAAGTCAACTGCAAAAAACCAGCAGCTGCTCACTCCCAAACACAAGGCGCTTTCTATGTCATTGCTTCCCGAGCAATTCAGCACAGCCCTTCTTTTCTGCAGCTGCCATCGAGATCTCTGCAACTCGTAAACTCAGGGTACGGACAAGAATTCTCCAGATTCGTCTGCATCCGGACCAAGTCAAAACGCAGGAAAGTCGTCCTGGAGCACCTGCCAGAAGCATGCCAGCGGTGAACTGAAAGGGCTGGCAGCTGTAGCCACTGTCTTCTAGCAGTGCCAAGGCTGCGCACACAAGCCGGTTTCGTTCTTCGCCTCTCCGAAGCCAACCGCTCTCCCCGGCTGCCGGAGGCGGAGAATCGGCTACTAGATGCACCGATGACGTGAACCGCACTTGTAGGCTGCAAAGCGCGGTTTCGGCAGAAAGAAGCCGGCAACCGCCGCTTCCCTGCGGACAGCTGCGGAGAGCCGAAGTCTGCGTCTCTAGCGGACTGCATCATAGCGAAAAGCTTTTCCAGCGTGTCTCGCAGGGAGAAAGCTTGCCAGCGCAGTGCACGCATCCCGCCCTTGCCCAGAAACATATATTTGCTGAACACTCCAAAAACACTACTCTTTCCTAGGCAAGCTTCAAACTGCTGTCAGACATCTGTGCTCTCTGTTTTGTGGTGTCCTGCTCGTTGTAGAAGAGTGCACAGCTCCACCTGACATTCAGTGCACAGCGAAGTCAACTGCAAAAAACCAGCAGCTGCTTACTCCCAAACACAAGGCGCTGTCTATGTCCTTGCTTCCCGAGCAATTCAGCACAGCCCTTCTTCTCTGCAGCTGCCATCGAGATCTCTGCAACTCGTAAACTCAGGGTACGAACAAGAATTCTCCAGATTCGTCTGAATCCGGACCAAGTCAAAACGCAGGAAAGTCGTCCTGGAGCACCTGCCAGAAGCATGCCAGCGGTAAACTGAAAGGTCTGGCAGCTGCAGCCACCGTCTTCTAGCAGTGCCAAGGCTGCGCAAAGAAGCCGGTTTCCTTCTTCGCCTCTCAGAAGCCAACCGCTCCCTGCGGCTGCCGGAGGCGAAGAAGCGTCTAGTAGGTGCACCACTGACGTGAACCGCACTTGTAGGCTGCAAAGCGCGGTTTCGGCAGAAAGAAGCCGGCAACCGCCGCTTCCCTGCGGACAGCTGCCGAAAGCCGAAGTCTGCGTCTCTAGCGGACTGCATCATAGCGAAAAGCTTTTCCAGCGTGTCTCGCAGGGAGAAAGCTTGCCAGCACTGTGCACGCATCCCGCCCTTGCCCAGAAACATATATTTGCTGAACACTCCAAAAACACTACTCTTTCCTAGGCAAGCTTCAAACTGCTGTCAGACATCTGTGCTCTCTGTTTTGTGGTGTCCTGCTCGTTGTAGAAGAGTGCACAGCTCCACCTGACATTCAGTGCACAGCGAAGTCAACTGCAAAAAACCAGCAGCTGCTTACTCCCAAACACAAGGCGCTGTCTATGTCCTTGCTTCCCGAGCAACTCAGCACAGCCCTTCTTTTCTGCAGCTGCCATCGAGATCTCTGCAACTCGTAAACTCAGGGTACGAACAAGAATTCTCCAGATTCGTCTGCATCAGGACCAAGTCAAAACGCAGGAAAGTCGTCCTGGAGCACCTGCCAGAAGCATGCCAGCGGTAAACTGAAAGGGCTGGCAGCTGCAGCCACCGTCCTCTAGCAGTGCCAAGGCAGCGCACACAAGCCGGTTTCGTTCTTCGCCACTCAGAAGCCAACCGCTCTCCCCGGCTGCCGGAGGCCAAGAAGCGGCTACTAGGTGCACCACAGACGTGAACCGCACTTGTAGGCTGCAAAGCGCGGTTTCGGCAGAAAGAAGCCGGCAACCGCCGCTTCCCTGCGGACAGCTGCGGAGAGCTGAAGTCTGCGTCTCTAGCGGACTGCATCATAGCGAAAAGCTTTTCCAGCGTTTATCGCAGGGAGAAAGCTTGCCAGCAGAGTGCATGCATGCCGCCCTTGCCCAGAAACATATATTTGCTGAACACTCCAAAAACACTACTCTTTCCTAGGCAAGCTTCAAACTGCTATCAGACATCTGTGCTCTCTGTTTTGTGGTGTCCTGCTCGTTGTAGAAGAGTGCACAGCTCCACCTGACATTCAGTGCACAGCGAAGTCAACTGCAAAAAACCAGCAGCTGCTCACTCCCAAACACAAGGCGCTTTCTATGTCCTTGCTTCCTGAGCAATTCAGCACAGCCCTCCTTCTCTGCAGCTGCCATCGAGATCTCTGCAACTCGTAAACTCAGGGTACGAACAAGAATTCTCCAGATTCGTCTGCATCAGGACCAAGTCAAACAGCAGGAAAGTCGTCCTGGAGCACCTGCCAGACGCATGCCAGCGGTGAATTGAAAGGGCTGTCAGCTTCAGCCACCGTCTTCTAGCAGTGCCAAGGCTGCGCACACAAGCCGGTTTCATTCTTCGCCTCTCAGAAGCCAACCGCTCTCCCCGGCTGCCGGAGGCCAAGAAGCGGCTACTAGGTGCACTGCTGACGTGAACCGCACTTGTAGGCTTCAAAGCGCGGCTTCGGCAGAGAGACGACGGCAACCGCCGCTTTCCTGCGGACAGCTGCGGAGAGCCGAAGTCTACGTCTCTAGCGGACTGCATCATAGCGAAAAGCTTTTCCAGCGTGTCTCGCAGGGAGAAAGCTTGCCAGCACACTGCACGCATCCCGCCCTTGCCCAGAAACATATATTTGCTGAACACTCCAAAAACACTACTCTTTCGTGGGCAAGCTTCAAACTGCTGTCAGACATCTGTGCTCTCTATTTTGTGGTGTCCTGCTCGTTGAAGAAGAGTGCACAGCTCCACCTGACATTCAGTGCACAGCGAAGTCAACTGCAAAAAACCAGCAGCTGCTCACTCCCAAACACAAGGCGCTGTCTATGTCCTTGCTTCCCGAGCAATTCAGCACAGCCCTTCTTTTCTGCAGCTGCCATCGAGATCTCTGCAACTCGTAAACTCAGGGTACGGACAAGAATTCTCCAGATTCGTCTGCATCAGGACCAAGTCAAAACGCAGGAAAGTCGTCCTGGAGCACCTGCCAGACGCAAGCCAGCGGTGAACTGAAAGGGCTGGCAGCTGCAGCCACCGTCTTCTAGCAGTGCCAAGGCTGCGCAAACAAGCCGGTTTCGTTCTTCGCCTCTCAGAAGCCAACCGCTCTCCCCGGCTGCCGGAGGCCAAGAAGCGGCTACTAGGTGCACCGCTGACGTGAACCGCACTAGTAGGCTTCAAAGCGCGGTTTCGGCACAAAGAAGCCGGCAACCGCCGCTTCCCTGCGGACAGCTGCGGAGAGCCGAAGTCTGCGTCTCTAGCGGACTGCATCATAGCGAAAAGCTTTTCCAGCGTGTCTCGCAGGGAGAAAGCTTGCCAGCGCAGTGCACGCATCCCGCCCTTGCCCAGAAACATATATTTGCTGAACACTCCAAAAACACTACTCTTTCCTAGGCAAGCTTCAAACTGCTATCAGACATCTGTGCTCTCTGTTTTGTGGTGTCCTGCTCGTTGTAGAAGAGTGCACAGCTCCACCTGACATTCAGTGCACAGCGAAGTCAACTGCAAAAAACCAGCAGCTGCTCACTCCCAAACACAAGGCGCTGTCTATGTCATTGCTTCCCGAGCAATTCAGCACAGCCCTTCTTTTCTGCAGCTGCCATCGAGATCTCTGCAACTCGTAAACTCAGGGTACGAACAAGAATTCTCCAGATTCGTCTGCATCCGGACCAAGTCAAAACGCAGGAAAGTCGTCCTGGAGCACCTGCCAGAAGCATGCCAGCGGTGAACTGAAAGGGCTGGCAGCTGTAGCCACTGTCTTCTAGCAGTGCCAAGGCTGCGCACACAAGCCGGTTTCGTTCTTCGCCTCTCCGAAGCCAACCGCTCTCCCCGGCTGCCGGAGGCGGAGAATCGGCTACTAGATGCACCGATGACGTGAACCGCACTTGTAGGCTGCAAAGCGCGGTTTCGGCAGAAAGAAGCCGGCAACCGCCGCTTCCCTGCGGACAGCTGCGGAGAGCTGAAGTCTGCGTCTCTAGCGGACTGCATCATAGCGAAAAGCTTTTCCAGCGTGTCTCGCAGGGAGAAAGCTTGCCAGCGCAGTGCACGCATCCCGCCCTTGCCCAGAAACATATATTTGCTGAACACTCCAAAAACACTACTCTTTCCTAGGCAAGCTTCAAACTGCTGTCAGACATCTGTGCTCTCTGTTTTGTGGTGTCCTGCTCGTTGTAGAAGAGTGCACAGCTCCACCTGACATTCAGTGCACAGCGAAGTCAACTGCAAAAAACCAGCAGCTGCTTACTCCCAAACACAAGGCGCTGTCTATGTCCTTGCTTCCCGAGCAATTCAGCACAGCCCTTCTTCTCTGCAGCTGCCATCGAGATCTCTGCAACTCGTAAACTCAGGGTACGAACAAGAATTCTCCAGATTCGTCTGCATCCGGACCAAGTCAAAACGCAGGAAAGTCGTCCTGGAGCACCTGCCAGAAGCATGCCAGCGGTAAACTGAAAGGTCTGGCAGCTGCAGCCACCGTCTTCTAGCAGTGCCAAGGCTGCGCAAAGAAGCCGGTTTCGTTCTTCGCCTCTCAGAAGCCAACCGCTCCCTGCGGCTGCCGGAGGCGAAGAAGCGTCTAGTAGGTGCACCACTGACGTGAACCGCACTTGTAGGCTGCAAAGCGCGGTTTCGGCAGAAAGAAGCCGGCAACCGCCGCTTCCCTGCGGACAGCTGCCGAAAGCCGAAGTCTGCGTCTCTAGCGGACTACATCATAGCGAAAAGCTTTTCCAGCGTGTCTCGCAGGGAGAAAGCTTGCCAGCACTGTGCACGCATCCCGCCCTTGCCCAGAAACATATATTTGCTGAACACTCCAAAAACACTACTCTTTCCTAGGCAAGCTTCAAACTGCTGTCAGACATCTGTGCTCTCTGTTTTGTGGTGTCCTGCTCGTTGTAGAAGAGTGCACAGCTCCACCTGACATTCAGTGCACAGCGAAGTCAACTGCAAAAAACCAGCAGCTGCTTACTCCCAAACACAAGGCGCTGTCTATGTCCTTGCTTCCCGAGCAACTCAGCACAGCCCTTCTTTTCTGCAGCTGCCATCGAGATCTCTGCAACTCGTAAACTCAGGGTACGAACAAGAATTCTCCAGATTCGTCTGCATCAGGACCAAGTCAAAACGCAGGAAAGTCGTCCTGGAGCACCTGCCAGAAGCATGCCAGCGGTAAACTGAAAGGGCTGGCAGCTGCAGCCACCGTCCTCTAGCAGTGCCAAGGCAGCGCACACAAGCCGGTTTCGTTCTTCGCCACTCAGAAGCCAACCGCTCTCCCCGGCTGCCGGAGGCCAAGAAGCGGCTACTAGGTGCACCACAGACGTGAACCGCACTTGTAGGCTGCAAAGCGCGGTTTCGGCAGAAAGAAGCCAGCAACCGCCGCTTCCCTGCGGACAGCTGCGGAGAGCTGAAGTCTGCGTCTCTAGCGGACTGCATCATAGCGAAAAGCTTTTCCAGCGTTTATCGCAGGGAGAAAGCTTGCCAGCAGAGTGCATGCATGCCGCCCTTGCCCAGAAACATATATTTGCTGAACACTCCAAAAACACTACTCTTTCCTAGGCAAGCTTCAAACTGCTATCAGACATCTGTGCTCTCTGTTTTGTGGTGTCCTGCTCGTTGTAGAAGAGTGCACAGCTCCACCTGACATTCAGTGCACAGCGAAGTCAACTGCAAAAAACCAGCAGCTGCTCACTCCCAAACACAAGGCGCTTTCTATGTCCTTGCTTCCTGAGCAATTCAGCACAGCCCTCCTTCTCTGCAGCTGCCATCGAGATCTCTGCAACTCGTAAACTCAGGGTACGAACAAGAATTCTCCAGATTCGTCTGCATCAGGACCAAGTCAAACAGCAGGAAAGTCGTCCTGGAGCACCTGCCAGACGCATGCCAGCGGTGAATTGAAAGGGCTGTCAGCTTCAGCCACCGTCTTCTAGCAGTGCCAAGGCTGCGCACACAAGCCGGTTTCATTCTTCGCCTCTCAGAAGCCAACCGCTCTCCCCGGCTGCCGGAGGCCAAGAAGCGGCTACTAGGTGCACTGCTGACGTGAACCGCACTTGTAGGCTTCAAAGCGCGGCTTCGGCAGAGAGACGACGGCAACCGCCGCTTTCCTGCGGACAGCTGCGGAGAGCCGAAGTCTACGTCTCTAGCGGACTGCATCATACCGAAAAGCTTTTCCAGCGTGTCTCGCAGGGAGAAAGCTTGCCAGCACACTGCACGCATCCCGCCCTTGCCCAGAAACATATATTTGCTGAACACTCCAAAAACACTACTCTTTCGTGGGCAAGCTTCAAACTGCTGTCAGACATCTGTGCTCTCTATTTTGTGGTGTCCTGCTCGTTGAAGAAGAGTGCACAGCTCCACCTGACATTCAGTGCACAGCGAAGTCAACTGCAAAAAACCAGCAGCTGCTCACTCCCAAACACAAGGCGCTGTCTATGTCCTTGCTTCCCGAGCAATTCAGCACAGCCCTTCTTTTCTGCAGCTGCCATCGAGATCTCTGCAACTCATAAACTCAGGGTACGGACAAGAATTCTCCAGATTCGTCTGCATCAGGACCAAGTCAAAACGCAGGAAAGTCGTCCTGGAGCACCTGCCAGACGCAAGCCAGCGGTGAACTGAAAGGGCTGTCAGCTGCAGCCACCGTCTTCTAGCAGTGCCAAGGCTGCGCAAACAAGCCGGTTTCGTTCTTCGCCTCTCAGAAGCCAACCGCTCTCCCCGGCTGCCGGAGGCCGAGAAGCGGCTACTAGGTGCACCACAGACGTGAACCGCACTTGTAGGCTGCAAAGCGCGGTTTCGGCAGAAAGAAGCCGGCAACCGCCGCTTCCCTGCGGACAGCTGCCGAGAGCCGAAGTCTGCGTCTCTAGCGGACTGCATCATAGCGAAAAGCTTTTCCAGCGTGTCTCGCAGGGAGAAAGCTTGCCAGCACACTGCACGCATCCCGCCCTTGCCCAGAAACATATATTTGCTGAACACTCCAAAAACACTACTCTTTCGTGGGCAAGCTTCAAACTGCTGTCAGACATCTGTGCTCTCTATTTTGTGGTGTCCTGCTCGTTGAAGAAGAGTGCACAGCTCCACCTGACATTCAGTGCACAGCGAAGTCAACTGCAAAAAGCCAGCAGCTGCTCACTCCCAAACACAAGGCGCTGTCTATGTCCTTGCTTCCCGAGAAACTCAGCGCAGCCCTTCTTCTCTGCATCTCGGAATCTCAGGGCACGAACAAGAATTCTCCAGATTCGTCTGCATCAGGACCAAGTCAAAACGCAGGAAAGTCGTCCTGGAGCACCTGCCAGAAGCATGCCAGCGGTAAACTGAAAGGGCTGGCAGCGGCAGCCACCGTCCTCTAGCAGTGCCAAGGCAGCGCACACAAGCCGGTTTCGTTCTTCGCCACTCAGAAGCCAACCGCTCTCCCCGGCTGCCGGAGGCCAAGAAGCGGCTACTAGGTGCACCACAGACGTGAACCGCACTTGTAGGCTGCAAAGCGCGGTTTCGGCAGAAAGAAGCCGGCAACCGCCGCTTCCCTGCGGACAGCTGCGGAGAGCTGAAGTCTGCGTCTCTAGCGGACTGCATCATAGCGAAAAGCTTTTCCAGCGTGTCTCGCAGGGAGAAAGCTTGCCAGCGCAGTGCACGCATCCCGCCCTTGCCCAGAAACATATATTTGCTGAACACTCCAAAAACACTACTCTTTCCTAGGCAAGCTTCAAACTGCTGTCAGACATCTGTGCTCTCTGTTTTGTGGTGTCCTGCTCGTTGTAGAAGAGTGCACAGCTCCACCTGACATTCAGTGCCCAGCGAAGTCAACTGCAAAAAACCAGCAGCTGCTCACTCCCAAACACAAGGCGCTTTCTATGTCCTTGCTTCCTGAGCAATTCAGCACAGCCCTCCTTCTCTGCAGCTGCCATCGAGATCTCTGCAACTCGTAAACTCAGGGTACGAACAAGAATTCTCCAGATTCGTCTGCATCAGGACCAAGTCAAACAGCAGGAAAGTCGTCCTGGAGCACCTGCCAGACGCATGCCAGCGGTGAATTGAAAGGGCTGTCAGCTTCAGCCACCGTCTTCTAGCAGTGCCAAGGCTGCGCACACAAGCCGGTTTCATTCTTCGCCTCTCAGAAGCCAACCGCTCTCCCCGGCTGCCGGAGGCCAAGAAGCGGCTACTAGGTGCACTGCTGACGTGAACCGCACTTGTAGGCTTCAAAGCGCGGCTTCGGCAGAGAGACGACGGCAACCGCCGCTTTCCTGCGGACAGCTGCGGAGAGCCGAAGTCTACGTCTCTAGCGGACTGCATCATAGTGAAAAGCTTTTCCAGCGTGTCTCGCAGGGAGAAAGCTTGCCAGCACACTGCACGCATCCCGCCCTTGCCCAGAAACATATATTTGCTGAACACTCCAAAAACACTACTCTTTCGTGGGCAAGCTTCAAACTGCTGTCAGACATCTGTGCTCTCTATTTTGTGGTGTCCTGCTCGTTGAAGAAGAGTGCACAGCTCCACCTGACATTCAGTGCACAGCGAAGTCAACTGCAAAAAGCCAGCAGCTGCTCACTCCCAAACACAAGGCGCTGTCTATGTCCTTGCTTCCCGAGCAACTCAGCACAGCCCTTCTTATCTGCATCTCGTAAACTCAGGGTACGGAAAAGAATTCTCCAGATTCGTCTGCATCCGGACCAAGTCAAAACGCAGGAAAGTCGTCCTGGAGCACCTGCCAGACGCATGCCAGCGGTGAACTGAAAGGGCTGGCAGCTGCAGCCACCGTCTTCTAGCAGTGCCAAGGCTGCGCACACAATCCGGTTTCGTTCTTCGCCTCTCAGAAGCCAACCGCTCTCCCCGGCTGCCATAGGCGAAGAAGCGGCTACTAGGTGCACCGCTAACGTGAACCGCACTTGTAGGCTTCAAAGCGCGGTTTCGGCACAAAGAAGCCGGCAACCGCCGCTTCCCTGCGGACAGCTGCGGAGAGCCGAAGTCTGCGTCTCTAGCGGACTGCATCATAGCGAAAAGCTTTTCCAGCGTGTCTCGCAGGGAGAAAGCTTGCCAGCGCAGTGCACGCATCCCGCCCTTGCCCAGAAACATATATTTGCTGAACACTCCAAAAACACTACTCTTTCCTAGGCAAGCTTCAAACTGCTATCAGACATCTGTGCTCTCTGTTTTGTGGTGTCCTGCTCGTTGTAGAAGAGTGCACAGCTCCACCTGACATTCAGTGCACAGCGAAGTCAACTGCAAAAAACCAGCAGCTGCTCACTCCCAAACACAAGGCGCTGTCTATGTCCTTGCTTCCCGAGCAATTCAGCACAGCCCTTCTTCTCTGCAGCTGCCATCGAGATCTCTGCAACTTGTAAACTCAGGGCACGAACAAGAATTCTCCAGATTCGTCTGCATCAGGACCAAGTCAAAACGCAGGAAAGTCGTCCCGGAGCACCTGCCAGAAGCATGCCAGCGGTTAACTGAAAGCGCAGGCAGCTGCAGCCAACGTCCTCTAGCAGTGCCAAGGCTGCGCACACAAGCCGGTTTCGTTCTTCGCCTCTCAGAAGCAACCGCTCTCCCCGGCTGCCGGAGGCGAAGAAGCGGCTACTAGGTGTACTGCTGACGTGAACCGCAGTTGTAGGCTGCAAAGCGCAGCTTCGGCAGAAAGACGCCGGCAACCGGCGCTGCCCTGCGGACAGCTGCCGAGAGTCGAAGTCTGCGTCTCTAGCGGACTGCATCATAGCGAAAAGCTTTTCCAGTGTGTCTCGCAGGGAGAAAGCTTGCCAGCACACTGCACGCATCCCGCCCTTGCCCAGAAACATATATTTGCTGAACACTCCAAAAACACTACTCTTTCCTAGGCAAGCTTCAAACTGCTGTCAGACATCTGTGCTCTCTGTTTTGTGGTGTCCTGCTCGTTGTAGAAGAGTGCACAGCTCCACCTGACATTCAGTGCCCAGCGAAGTCAACTGCAAAAAACCAGCAGCTGCTCACTCCCAAACACAAGGCGCTTTCTATGTCCTTGCTTCCCGAGCAATTCAGCACAGCCCTCCTTCTCTGCAGCTGCCATCGAGATCTCTGCAACTCGTAAACTCAGGGTACGAACAAGAATTCTCCAGATTCGTCTGCATCAGGACCAAGTCAAAACGCAGGAAAGTCGTCCTGGAGCACCTGCCAGACGCAAGCCAGCGGTGAACTGAAAGGGCTGGCAGCTGCAGCCACCGTCTTCTAGCAGTGCCAAGGCTGCGCAAACAAGCCGGTTTCGTTCTTCGCCTCTCAGAAGCCAACCGCTCTCCCCGGCTGCCGGAGGCGAAGAAGCGGCTACTAGGTGCACCGCTGACGTGAACCGCACTAGTAAGCTTCAAAGCGCGGTTTCGGCACAAAGAAGCCGGCAACCGCCGCTTCCCTGCGGACAGCTGCCGAAAGCCGAAGTCTGCGTCTCTAGCGGACTGCATCATAGCGAAAAGCTTTTCCAGCGTGTCTCGCAGGGAGAAAGCTTGCCAGCACTGTGCACGCATCCCGCCCTTGCCCAGAAACATGGATCTGCTGAACACTCCAAAAACACTACTCTTTCCTAGGCAAGCTTCAAACTGCTGTCAGACATCTGTGCTCTCTATTTTGTGGTGTCCTGCTCGTTGAAGAAGAGTGCACAGCTCCACCTGACATTCAGTGCACAGCGAAGTCAACTGCAAAAAGCCAGCAGCTGCTCACTCCCAAACACAAGGCGCTGTCTATGTCCTTGCTTCCCGAGAAACTCAGCGCAGCCCTTCTTCTCTGCATCTCGGAATCTCAGGGCACGAACAAGAATTCTCCAGATTCGTTTGCATCAGGACCAAGTCAAAACGCAGGAAAGTCGTCCTGGAGCACCTGCCAGAAGCATGCCAGCGGTAAACTGAAAGGGCTGGCAGCGGCAGCCACCGTCCTCTAGCAGTGCCAAGGCAGCGCACACAAGCCGGTTTCGTTCTTCGCCACTCAGAAGCCAACCGCTCTCCCCGGCTGCCGGAGGCCAAGAAGCGGCTACTAGGTGCACCACAGACGTGAACCGCACTTGTAGGCTGCAAAGCGCGGTTTCGGCAGAAAGAAGCCGGCAACCGCCGCTTCCCTGCGGACAGCTGCGGAGTGCTGAAGTCTGCGTCTCTAGCGGACTGCATCATAGCGAAAAGCTTTTCCAGCGTTTATCGCAGGGAGAAAGCTTGCCAGCAGAGTGCATGCATGCCGCCCTTGCCCAGAAACATATATTTGCTGAACACTCCAAAAACACTACTCTTTCCTAGGCAAGCTTCAAACTGCTGTCAGACATCTGTGCTCTCTGTTTTGTGGTGTCCTGCTCGTTGTAGAAGAGTGCACAGCTCCACCTGACATTCAGTGCCCAGCGAAGTCAACTGCAAAAAACCAGCAGCTGCTCACTCCCAAACACAAGGCGCTTTCTATGTCCTTGCTTCCCGAGCAATTCAGCACAGCCCTCCTTCTCTGCAGCTGCCATCGAGATCTCTGCAACTCGTAAACTCAGGGTACGAACAAGAATTCTCCAGATTCGTCTGCATCAGGACCAAGTCAAACAGCAGGAAAGTCGTCCTGGAGCACCTGCCAGACGCATGCCAGCGGTGAATTGAAAGGGCTGTCAGCTTCAGCCACCGTCTTCTAGCAGTGCCAAGGCTGCGCACACAAGCCGGTTTCATTCTTCGCCTCTCAGAAGCCAACCGCTCTCCCCGGCTGCCGGAGGCCAAGAAGCGGCTACTAGGTGCACTGCTGACGTGAACCGCACTTGTAGGCTTCAAAGCGCGGCTTCGGCAGAGAGACGACGGGAACCGCCGCTTTCCTGCGGACAGCTGCGGAGAGCCGAAGTCTACGTCTCTAGCGGACTGCATCATAGCGAAAAGCTTTTCCAGCGTGTCTCGCAGGGAGAAAGCTTGCCAGCACACTGCACGCATCCCGCCCTTGCCCAGAAACATATATTTGCTGAACACTCCAAAAACACTACTCTTTCGTGGGCAAGCTTCAAACTGCTGTCAGACATCTGTGCTCTCTATTTTGTGGTGTCCTGCTCGTTGAAGAAGAGTGCACAGCTCCACCTGACATTCAGTGCACAGCGAAGTCAACTGCAAAAAGCCAGCAGCTGCTCACTCCCAAACACAAGGCGCTGTCTATGTCCTTGCTTCCCGAGCAACTCAGCACAGCCCTTCTTATCTGCATCTCGTAAACTCAGGGTACGGAAAAGAATTCTCAAGATTCGTCTGCATCAGGACCAAGTCAAAACGCAGGAAAGTCGTCCTGGAGCACCTGCCAGACGCATGCCAGCGGTGAACTGAAAGGGCTGGCAGCTGCAGCCACCGTCTTCTAGCAGTGCCAAGGCTGCGCACACAATCCGGTTTCGTTCTTCGCCTCTCAGAAGCCAACCGCTCTCCCCGGCTGCCATAGGCGAAGAAGCGGCTACTAGGTGCACCGCTAACGTGAACCGCACTTGTAGGCTTCAAAGCGCGGTTTCGGCACAAAGAAGCCGGCAACCGCCGCTTCCCTGCGGACAGCTGCGGAGAGCCGAAGTCTGCGTCTCTAGCGGACTGCATCATAGCGAAAAGCTTTTCCAGCGTGTCTCGCAGGGAGAAAGCTTGCCAGCGCAGTGCACGCATCCCGCCCTTGCCCAGAAACATATATTTGCTGAACACTCCAAAAACACTACTCTTTCCTAGGCAAGCTTCAAACTGCTATCAGACATCTGTGCTCTCTGTTTTGTGGTGTCCTGCTCGTTGTAGAAGAGTGCACAGCTCCACCTGACATTCAGTGCACAGCGAAGTCAACTGCAAAAAACCAGCAGCTGCTCACTCCCAAACACAAGGCGCTGTCTATGTCATTGCTTCCCGAGCAATTCAGCACAGCCCTTCTTTTCTGCAGCTGCCATCGAGATCTCTGCAACTCGTAAACTCAGGGTACGGACAAGAATTCTCCAGATTCGTCTGCATCCGGACCAAGTCAAAACGCAGGAAAGTCGTCCTGGAGCACCTGCCAGAAGCATGCCAGCGGTGAACTGAAAGGGCTGGCAGCTGTAGCCACTGTCTTCTAGCAGTGCCAAGGCTGCGCACACAAGCCGGTTTCGTTCTTCGCCTCTCAGAAGCCAACCGCTCCCTGCGGCTGCCGGAGGCGAAGAAGCGTCTAGTAGGTGCACCACTGACGTGAACCGCACTTGTAGGCTGCAAAGCGCGGTTTCGGCAGAAAGAAGCCGGCAACCGCCGCTTCCCTGCGGACAGCTGCCGAAAGCCGAAGTCTGCGTCTCTAGCGGACTGCATCATAGCGAAAAGCTTTTCCAGCGTGTCTCGCAGGGAGAAAGCTTGCCAGCGCAGTGCACGCATCCCGCCCTTGCCCAGAAACATATATTTGCTGAACACTCCAAAAACACTACTCTTTCCTAGGCAAGCTTCAAACTGCTGTCAGACATCTGTGCTCTCTGTTTTGTGGTGTCCTGCTCGTTGTAGAAGAGTGCACAGCTCCACCTGACATTCAGTGCACAGCGAAGTCAACTGCAAAAAACCAGCAGCTGCTTACTCCCAAACACAAGGCGCTGTCTATGTCCTTGCTTCCCGAGCAACTCAGCACAGCCCTTCTTTTCTGCAGCTGCCATCGAGATCTCTGCAACTCGTAAACTCAGGGTACGAACAAGAATTCTCCAGATTCGTCTGCATCAGGACCAAGTCAAAACGCAGGAAAGTCGTCCTGGAGCACCTGCCAGAAGCATGCCATCGGTAAACTGAAAGGGCTGGCAGCTGCAGCCACCGTCCTCTAGCAGTGCCAAGGCAGCGCACACAAGCCGGTTTCGTTCTTCGCCACTCAGAAGCCAACCGCTCTCCCCGGCTGCCGGAGGCCAAGAAGCGGCTACTAGGTGCACCACAGACGTGAACCGCACTTGTAGGCTGCAAAGCGCGGTTTCGGCAGAAAGAAGCCGGCAACCGCCGCTTCCCTGCGGACAGCTGCGGAGAGCTGAAGTCTGCGTCTCTAGCGGACTGCATCATAGCGAAAAGCTTTTCCAGCGTTTATCGCAGGGAGAAAGCTTGCCAGCAGAGTGCATGCATGCCGCCCTTGCCCAGAAACATATATTTGCTGAACACTCCAAAAACACTACTCTTTCCTAGGCAAGCTTCAAACTGCTATCAGACATCTGTGCTCTCTGTTTTGTGGTGTCCTGCTCGTTGTAGAAGAGTGCACAGCTCCACCTGACATTCAGTGCACAGCGAAGTCAACTGCAAAAAACCAGCAGCTGCTCACTCCCAAACACAAGGCGCTTTCTATGTCCTTGCTTCCTGAGCAATTCAGCACAGCCCTCCTTCTCTGCAGCTGCCATCGAGATCTCTGCAACTCGTAAACTCAGGGTACGAACAAGAATTCTCCAGATTCGTCTGCATCAGGACCAAGTCAAACAGCAGGAAAGTCGTCCTGGAGCACCTGCCAGACGCAAGCCAGCGGTGAATTGAAAGGGCTGTCAGCTTCAGCCACCGTCTTCTAGCAGTGCCAAGGCTGCGCACACAAGCCGGTTTCATTCTTCGCCTCTCAGAAGCCAACCGCTCTCCCCGGCTGCCGGAGGCCAAGAAGCGGCTACTAGGTGCACTGCTGACGTGAACCGCACTTGTAGGCTTCAAAGCGCGGCTTCGGCAGAGAGACGACGGCAACCGCCGCTTTCCTGCGGACAGCTGCGGAGAGCCGAAGTCTACGTCTCTAGCGGACTGCATCATACCGAAAAGCTTTTCCAGCGTGTCTCGCAGGGAGAAAGCTTGCCAGCACACTGCACGCATCCCGCCCTTGCCCAGAAACATATATTTGCTGAACACTCCAAAAACACTACTCTTTCGTGGGCAAGCTTCAAACTGCTGTCAGACATCTGTGCTCTCTATTTTGTGGTGTCCTGCTCGTTGAAGAAGAGTGCACAGCTCCACCTGACATTCAGTGCACAGCGAAGTCAACTGCAAAAAACCAGCAGCTGCTCACTCCCAAACACAAGGCGCTGTCTATGTCCTTGCTTCCCGAGCAATTCAGCACAGCCCTTCTTTTCTGCAGCTGCCATCGAGATCTCTGCAACTCATAAACTCAGGGTACGGACAAGAATTCTCCAGATTCGTCTGCATCAGGACCAAGTCAAAACGCAGGAAAGTCGTCCTGGAGCACCTGCCAGACGCAAGCCAGCGGTGAACTGAAAGGGCTGTCAGCTGCAGCCACCGTCTTCTAGCAGTGCCAAGGCTGCGCAAACAAGCCGGTTTCGTTCTTCGCCTCTCAGAAGCCAACCGCTCTCCCCGGCTGCCGGAGGCCGAGAAGCGGCTACTAGGTGCACCACAGACGTGAACCGCACTTGTAGGCTGCAAAGCGCGGTTTCGGCAGAAAGAAGCCGGCAACCGCCGCTTCCCTGCGGACAGCTGCCGAGAGCCGAAGTCTGCGTCTCTAGCGGACTGCATCATAGCGAAAAGCTTTTCCAGCGTGTCTCGCAGGGAGAAAGCTTGCCAGCACACTGCACGCATCCCGCCCTTGCCCAGAAACATATATTTGCTGAACACTCCAAAAACACTACTCTTTCGTGGGCAAGCTTCAAACTGCTGTCAGACATCTGTGCTCTCTATTTTGTGGTGTCCTGCTCGTTGAAGAAGAGTGCACAGCTCCACCTGACATTCAGTGCACAGCGAAGTCAACTGCAAAAAGCCAGCAGCTGCTCACTCCCAAACACAAGGCGCTGTCTATGTCCTTGCTTCCCGAGAAACTCAGCGCAGCCCTTCTTCTCTGCATCTCGGAATCTCAGGGCACGAACAAGAATTCTCCAGATTCGTCTGCATCAGGACCAAGTCAAAACGCAGGAAAGTCGTCCTGGAGCACCTGCCAGAAGCATGCCAGCGGTAAACTGAAAGGGCTGGCAGCGGCAGCCACCGTCCTCTAGCAGTGCCAAGGCAGCGCACACAAGCCGGTTTCGTTCTTCGCCACTCAGAAGCCAACCGCTCTCCCCGGCTGCCGGAGGCCAAGAAGCGGCTACTAGGTGCACCACAGACGTGAACCGCACTTGTAGGCTGCAAAGCGCGGTTTCGGCAGAAAGAAGCCGGCAACCGCCGCTTCCCTGCGGACAGCTGCGGAGAGCTGAAGTCTGCGTCTCTAGCGGACTGCATCATAGCGAAAAGCTTTTCCAGCGTGTCTCGCAGGGAGAAAGCTTGCCAGCGCAGTGCACGCATCCCGCCCTTGCCCAGAAACATATATTTGCTGAACACTCCAAAAACACTACTCTTTCCTAGGCAAGCTTCAAACTGCTGTCAGACATCTGTGCTCTCTGTTTTGTGGTGTCCTGCTCGTTGTAGAAGAGTGCACAGCTCCACCTGACATTCAGTGCCCAGCGAAGTCAACTGCAAAAAACCAGCAGCTGCTCACTCCCAAACACAAGGCGCTTTCTATGTCCTTGCTTCCTGAGCAATTCAGCACAGCCCTCCTTCTCTGCAGCTGCCATCGAGATCTCTGCAACTCGTAAACTCAGGGTACGAACAAGAATTCTCCAGATTCGTCTGCATCAGGACCAAGTCAAACAGCAGGAAAGTCGTCCTGGAGCACCTGCCAGACGCATGCCAGCGGTGAATTGAAAGGGCTGTCAGCTTCAGCCACCGTCTTCTAGCAGTGCCAAGGCTGCGCACACAAGCCGGTTTCATTCTTCGCCTCTCAGAAGCCAACCGCTCTCCCCGGCTGCCGGAGGCCAAGAAGCGGCTACTAGGTGCACTGCTGACGTGAACCGCACTTGTAGGCTTCAAAGCGCGGCTTCGGCAGAGAGACGACGGCAACCGCCGCTTTCCTGCGGACAGCTGCGGAGAGCCGAAGTCTACGTCTCTAGCGGACTGCATCATAGCGAAAAGCTTTTCCAGCGTGTCTCGCAGGGAGAAAGCTTGCCAGCACACTGCACGCATCCCGCCCTTGCCCAGAAACATATATTTGCTGAACACTCCAAAAACACTACTCTTTCGTGGGCAAGCTTCAAACTGCTGTCAGACATCTGTGCTCTCTATTTTGTGGTGTCCTGCTCGTTGAAGAAGAGTGCACAGCTCCACCTGACATTCAGTGCACAGCGAAGTCAACTGCAAAAAGCCAGCAGCTGCTCACTCCCAAACACAAGGCGCTGTCTATGTCCTTGCTTCCCGAGCAACTCAGCACAGCCCTTCTTATCTGCATCTCGTAAACTCAGGGTACGGAAAAGAATTCTCCAGATTCGTCTGCATCCGGACCAAGTCAAAACGCAGGAAAGTCGTCCTGGAGCACCTGCCAGACGCATGCCAGCGGTGAACTGAAAGGGCTGGCAGCTGCAGCCACCGTCTTCTAGCAGTGCCAAGGCTGCGCACACAATCCGGTTTCGTTCTTCGCCTCTCAGAAGCCAACCGCTCTCCCCGGCTGCCATAGGCGAAGAAGCGGCTACTAGGTGCACCGCTAACGTGAACCGCACTTGTAGGCTTCAAAGCGCGGTTTCGGCACAAAGAAGCCGGCAACCGCCGCTTCCCTGCGGACAGCTGCGGAGAGCCGAAGTCTGCGTCTCTAGCGGACTGCATCATAGCGAAAAGCTTTTCCAGCGTGTCTCGCAGGGAGAAAGCTTGCCAGCGCAGTGCACGCATCCCGCCCTTGCCCAGAAACATATATTTGCTGAACACTCCAAAAACACTACTCTTTCCTAGGCAAGCTTCAAACTGCTATCAGACATCTGTGCTCTCTGTTTTGTGGTGTCCTGCTCGTTGTAGAAGAGTGCACAGCTCCACCTGACATTCAGTGCACAGCGAAGTCAACTGCAAAAAACCAGCAGCTGCTCACTCCCAAACACAAGGCGCTGTCTATGTCCTTGCTTCCCGAGCAATTCAGCACAGCCCTTCTTCTCTGCAGCTGCCATCGAGATCTCTGCAACTTGTAAACTCAGGGCACGAACAAGAATTCTCCAGATTCGTCTGCATCAGGACCAAGTCAAAACGCAGGAAAGTCGTCCCGGAGCACCTGCCAGAAGCATGCCAGCGGTTAACTGAAAGCGCAGGCAGCTGCAGCCAACGTCCTCTAGCAGTGCCAAGGCTGCGCACACAAGCCGGTTTCGTTCTTCGCCTCTCAGAAGCAACCGCTCTCCCCGGCTGCCGGAGGCGAAGAAGCGGCTACTAGGTGTACTGCTGACGTGAACCGCAGTTGTAGGCTGCAAAGCGCAGCTTCGGCAGAAAGACGCCGGCAACCGGCGCTGCCCTGCGGACAGCTGCCGAGAGTCGAAGTCTGCGTCTCTAGCGGACTGCATCATAGCGAAAAGCTTTTCCAGTGTGTCTCGCAGGGAGAAAGCTTGCCAGCACACTGCACGCATCCCGCCCTTGCCCAGAAACATATATTTGCTGAACACTCCAAAAACACTACTCTTTCCTAGGCAAGCTTCAAACTGCTGTCAGACATCTGTGCTCTCTGTTTTGTGGTGTCCTGCTCGTTGTAGAAGAGTGCACAGCTCCACCTGACATTCAGTGCCCAGCGAAGTCAACTGCAAAAAACCAGCAGCTGCTCACTCCCAAACACAAGGCGCTTTCTATGTCCTTGCTTCCCGAGCAATTCAGCACAGCCCTCCTTCTCTGCAGCTGCCATCGAGATCTCTGCAACTCGTAAACTCAGGGTACGAACAAGAATTCTCCAGATTCGTCTGCATCAGGACCAAGTCAAAACGCAGGAAAGTCGTCCTGGAGCACCTGCCAGACGCAAGCCAGCGGTGAACTGAAAGGGCTGGCAGCTGCAGCCACCGTCTTCTAGCAGTGCCAAGGCTGCGCAAACAAGCCGGTTTCGTTCTTCGCCTCTCAGAAGCCAACCGCTCTCCCCGGCTGCCGGAGGCGAAGAAGCGGCTACTAGGTGCACCGCTGACGTGAACCGCACTAGTAAGCTTCAAAGCGCGGTTTCGGCACAAAGAAGCCGGCAACCGCCGCTTCCCTGCGGACAGCTGCCGAAAGCCGAAGTCTGCGTCTCTAGCGGACTGCATCATAGCGAAAAGCTTTTCCAGCGTGTCTCGCAGGGAGAAAGCTTGCCAGCACTGTGCACGCATCCCGCCCTTGCCCAGAAACATGGATCTGCTGAACACTCCAAAAACACTACTCTTTCCTAGGCAAGCTTCAAACTGCTGTCAGACATCTGTGCTCTCTATTTTGTGGTGTCCTGCTCGTTGAAGAAGAGTGCACAGCTCCACCTGACATTCAGTGCACAGCGAAGTCAACTGCAAAAAGCCAGCAGCTGCTCACTCCCAAACACAAGGCGCTGTCTATGTCCTTGCTTCCCGAGAAACTCAGCGCAGCCCTTCTTCTCTGCATCTCGGAATCTCAGGGCACGAACAAGAATTCTCCAGATTCGTTTGCATCAGGACCAAGTCAAAACGCAGGAAAGTCGTCCTGGAGCACCTGCCAGAAGCATGCCAGCGGTAAACTGAAAGGGCTGGCAGCGGCAGCCACCGTCCTCTA